>NC_056733.1:1673883782-1673911282 GCF_019279795.1 Protopterus annectens | reverse complement strand
CCTTTCTGTAGGATGTCTGCATCAATTTTGGAGTTAATGATTGCTCCCAGCTTGCAGTTGGCTGCGAACTTGGTCAGCCAGAGTTCCTTTCTGTTGGCCTGGACTCCTGAGAAGTAGATGCTGAACAGGAAAGTACCCAGGAGTGATCCCTGTGGGACTCCACTCATGACTGGCTGGCAGTCTTGACTTGGAGCTTTCTACTTTAGCACTGTGTGCTCTATCTGTGAGCCAATTTGCCACCCCCTAATGTTATATGGGTTGATGCTTAATTTGGTGGAGTCATCAATAATTCTTGACTGAGGAATGGCATCATGAGTCTTGGCCAGATTGATGCAGGCTGTATGCAGTGCCTTACTATCATAAACAGCCATGGTGACTGACTAAGATAAGTCAACCAGGCTGAGCAGGCATGATCTCCCTTTCACAAAGCCAAACTGTGTGGGGTCCAGAGTTAGGAGATCACCTATATGTTTGTTGATCAGGTCCCTGATGATGCGCTCCATAGCTGTACATATCAGACTCATCAGGCTAATGGGCTGATAATTTCCAGGGTCTGTAGTCACTACCCCTTTATGGAGTGGGATGACTGTAGCAGTGCATCATTTGGGAAGGAAAAAGCCTGAGGTGAGGCTGTGACTGAATAGGGCATACAGATATGGTGCCAGGTATCTTTGTAGTTCATGTCGAATGCAGCCACAGATAATTTTGGGTCCCATGGAAGCTGTATTCTTGCCCATGGACAATGCAGTTTAACCTGGATGTCAGTAATCCTGGGTTCCTGGCATTATTTTGGCATTCTGATCATTCCCCTGGGGAGAGAGGGGTAAAACTGACACTGAATGTGTTGGCAAGAATGATGTCAGTATCTGTTGGCTCAGTATAGGAGGTAGCATTGTGCAGTAACTCAGAGCACTTCTGCGTATTGCTATGGAGGTTCTTGATATAACTATCAAAGGTTTGGGATTGTTGTCAGTGTCTGCTGCAATTCTGTCACCATAGCTGGATTTAGATGATTTCATGAGGGATCTCACGTTGTTGTCGCGGTTAATAAGGGAGTATTATCACTCTTGAGGCTCCACCTTTGTCTGCAACAGTTTCTTCCTTCTGTTGTACAGATTATTAATGTCAGGAGACCACCAGATTGGCCTCCAGTGTTTGGAGGAAAGTGTCATGGTTCTGTTGGGTATGACTAGTTCCATGCATTGATGTACATGTTTGTACAATACATTTGTGTATGATTCAGCAATCCTGTAGGTATTTTCCATTGGCATGGGTGCTGTGAAGTTAGCCACCTCTGTTTTTAGGAGTCCAAAGTCAGCTTTGGAGAAGATTTTCAAGTTGGTTACCTTTACGGGGGTGTGTTTGAGATGTGGATTTCCATTCCATGGTGATTACTCTATGTTGTATCTGACCAGGTAGGGATTGACTACAGCTGTCAAGCAATGGTCCCATGTCTTAGTAATCAACACAGGTCAAAGATGTTACTTCCTCTACTGGGTGTCAGAATGAGCTGGTCCAGGGCATTGGCATTGATGAATTCCAGGAGGTGTTGGGCCAGTGTATTAGTGCTTGATTATCTTTCCCAGTCGATGGAGGGGTAGTTGAATTCTTCTAGTATGAGAGTGTTGGGTTGGACCTTGATAGATTCCAGGGTGTTGAGGAATGTGGATTGAGAGTCTAGGGACATGTATGGGGACCTATAGCAGGCTATGACCTAGATTGCAATATTACCCAATCTCAGTTGTACCTGAAGTATCTCAGATGCATTATGCTGGGATACTAGTGTGGTGGTATGCATATCCTGTATGAATATGGAGACACCACTACCTTTGGAGTTATGGTCCATGTTTTGGGGCCGACAGGTGTGGAATGAGTTATAGCCTGTTAGTGCAGGGGTGCTGTCTGCTGATGTAAACCAGGTCTCCATTACAGCACAAATGTCAATGTTCTCCATTTTGAGGAGTGCTTTGAGTGACTGCATCTCAAGATGTAGATGTCTAGTGTGGAGCAACATGACCCTCAGATTGCATTTATGTATAGCTGTTATTGTGGCAATTTGTTTTGGAACACCACCTAAAAAGGCACTATAGGGGTGGCAAGGCACTTTGCCAGTACCTGGAAACCCAGGGGTGACAGATGCAGGCCATCTCTGGCAAGTCATTGCAGTCTGTCAGTCATGTCATCCCAAGCAGACAGATACTGGATCCACTGAGAATGACTCCAGACACTTAAGCCAATTGTTGAAGTCGATCATTTGTTGTTTGTACTGCGGTATCATTATGGGTGATAGTTGTATACTGCTCAGGGCTACTGTCATACCTGCCTGGCCCACGCAATCTGAGAACCCCACCATGTCTCTTTTCATGTAGTCCAGGGAGGTGTGTCTCAGGTCATTCATACACACATGGACAATGACATAGTGATACATGTAGCTGTTGTGGAGTGACCTGACAAGGTGTGTTATGTGGTGGATTCTAACACCTGATGGACAGCTGACTGTTACCTTCTCCATGTTCAACCTAGTTAGTGGAACATCTGTGTGCCTCACTATTGAGTCACCTATGATTACTGTATTGGGCAAGGTGGTTAGTCTTAGAGGCTTAGGTTGAGGGGAACACTGTCTAGGTGAGATATGTGTCCTGTGGTTTGTGCTGTGTTGTAGTGGTCAAGGTGGTGTCTGTCTTGGTGGTCTCTGCTGTTTGGGTAAATGTCTATTGAGTGCATCTGTGAAGGTGGGTGTGTGTTTTTTGTTTGTATGTCAGAGCTGTGATAGTGGTTGTTCTGGAGGGGTATGTGTTCCATGTGGTGTGTTGCAGGTGTTGACCCTTCTCCTCTTGACCAGCTAGACCAGTCTTCACTGAAGAGTGCCTATTTTCCAATTTGGTTATATAGGAGTATCTCTCACAAGTCTGAGTGTTGGGAGTTTAGAGGAGAGGGTTGTCTGTATACATGAGGCAGTTGCAACAGTGCCTCAGAATGCCCAAATGTACCAGGTTATTTGGGAAAAGCACAGAGAACTGCACATTAATCATGCCAGGAGAGGTGTTCATAATTCTGTGAGTAATGACTACTGCTGATGGCTCTCAGGTGTGCTATAATAACTGATACAAAAACCTGTTGAAGTGCAAAGTTATTAAGCTATCTGAAGTGGAAGAGAGAAAGAACTAGCAACATCTAAGGGAAAAACTGAAGGCAGACTTTTTGGCACGTGTAATAGTTTACCTCAGCTGTGCAGTTAGCACCTTTAGCCAGTTGTTAGCCCAGTAAGCTCTGTAGCATGTGTGACAACTGCATAGCACTACAGTAGAAATAACTAAATAGGTAGGAGTTCTAATCTCAATACTGGCATCTGTGTGTGTGTGTGTGTGTGTGTGTGTGTGTGTGTGTGTGTGTGTGTGTGTGTGTGTGTGTGTGTGTTTGTGTGAGAATCATATACTGTGTGGACTATGCCATTTTGACTTGAGTACCACCCTGTACCTTCCCATCACCCTACTTTACTAGGCATGCTGATGTCACTCACCTTAGAATTACCTTGGGAGTAGCTTAAATCATGTAAGCTCCATTGTGTGTATGATAACTGTGTAACACTATAGTAGAAATAACCTAGATAGGTAGGGGTTCTAATCTCAATACTGGCAATTGTTTGTGTGCATCTGTGTGAGAATCATATACCATGTGGGTTGTACCATTTTGACTTGTGTAACACCCTGTAAACTTCCCATCACCCTATTTTACTAGGCCTTCTGAAATCATTCACCTTAAAGTACCTTAGGACTAGATGAAATCATGTATGCTCTGTGGTGCATCTGATAACTGCATAACTCTATGGTAGAACTAGCTACATAGGTAGGGGTTCTAATCTCAATACTGGCAAGTGTTTGAGTGAGAATCATATACTATGTGGGTTATACCATTTTGAGTTGTGTACCACTCTGTAAACTTCCCATCACCCTACTTTACTAGGCCTGCTGATGTCATTCACCTTAGAAATACCTTGGGAGTAGGCAAAATCATGTAAGCTCTGTGGAACATCTGATAACTGTGTAACACTATAATAGTAATAGCAGAGGTAGGGGTCCTAATCTCAATACTGGCAACTGTTTGGAGAAGATCATATCCTGTTTGGCTGATACCATTTCAATGTGTGTACCATCCATGCCTGTTTATCAACTCCTGATGGCATTACTTTCTATAGCATGGTAACAGCATTTGCCTCACATGCAGCATGTTAAACCATTGTGTAGGCCATACCAGTCCTCTGTACAGATGTGTATGGAATATGCAGATGTTTGCAAACTATATGTGGTCTGTGTTCCTTAACAATGCCCATGTATGTGATATTGTTGCCAAATCAGCCACAGTGAGTGTAGTGACACACATGCCAGCATCAGGTATCATACCTGACTGAATCATTATGCTGATAAAATGTCTGCTACACTATCACTTGTTCAGGCTTGTAGGAGCAATACATGACTCCACATGCTGATTGTGGTGGGTTATCTCACCATCCATGAAGGCATTCAGAACATTACATGTACGCGGTAGTGTGTTATGTCCCATGCATATAATCTATGTGGGGCATGTCATGTGTATGTAGTACTACAGTACATCAAAGTGTAAATGTAAGTTTACTAATCTGTCAATTGCCAACTGTGTTTATGTTACTGTAAGCACATCCTCTGTGTCAATCCTTACTGTGTTTATGCAAAGTATATACCATTTTGTCTCTCTATTCCACATTGAACTCTGGAATACATACCACAGATATGTCATACACAGTATCATGCATGCCCTCATCAACTAAATTAGGGATGAGTGTATGGGAAAGAAATGGCAAGGCCAACAGGTGTTGACAGGTGAATCTGTTGCAGTAAATGTAATAGCTATGCTTGTGAGGGACCTGCTGACAGTACTGCAGTAACCTGTTCTGTATGTATGAGCCTGTAGTACTACACAACACTGAGGTAACATGTCTGAAGGCTACCTGTCTGTGACAAGGGGTATACATGCAAGGTCACTCTGTCTGACAACAGTGTCCCTCACACACTGTTGGATGCATACACACCTGGTACGTGCACATATAAAGCTGTACCTTGTCTATGACATGGTCAGTGTATTCCCAGACTGCCATACTCCCTCTTGGGAATGTCTACAGGGCCACAGCCTGCAGATACCTGGAACACAAACAGAATACAGCATGTCCAACTACATTCAGTCAGTGATACTAACAGCAATATTAGTATGTTCCTGCATCAATGTTTTGGATGACATGGATGTGGCATAGGTATCATCATATACACAGGGTGTGTTGTGGGTTTGCCAGAGGCCTAGGTTGGCCATATGGTTGACATCATGTGTGTGTGTGTGTGTTTGAAGGGGTATCCAATAGATGGACTGTGCAGAAGTGCTGTGTGTATCTGGCAATGACCTGCCTGTGATACAGATGTGTGTGTGTGTGTGTGTGTGTGTGTGTGTGTGTGTGTGTGTGTGTGTGTGTGTGTGTGTGTGTGTGTGTGTGTGTATGTATGCACACAGTCACACCATATGGCTGCCCTACACAGGGGTATGTTGGACAGCTGTGGACCGTACATGGCAGGGTGTCCAGTTCACCGTCTCCAGCCACTGACACACTAAATGGTTCTGTCAGGTATATCACTGGTACCACCAGGCCCAAGGCCAGATGCAGTACTGCTTCCTGATGGTGCCTGCTGTCTGCTGGATCTGTGCCCCTGATGGGACCAACCAGGACCACATGTCCATGGCCTACTCCAGTGTAATGTGGACAGCAACTCCCCTTTGGTAGTGCTGGTGTCGCTGCCACTACAGGAGTGTGAAGGTCATGGCCCCATAGACTCTCAGCTGTTGTTGGTGCTGACGTACATCCACATGGCCCATGCCCATTTCCCACCACACACTCTAGCACAGACATGCCATGGTCAAGGATTGCCAAGGTCTCACCCCACCGTCGATTCATGACCTCAGTATTTTGATGTGTGGCCAAAACAAGGTCATGTATGTCACCATGTAAATCAGGAAGAGTTGCATCCACCACTCTGAGTATTTGTCTGGTGTGGCATTCACTACATGCCTGTGCATCCATGACAGCCCGAAACATGCATCTGGTGAAATCTGCTGTGGCACTTACATCACCGGCTTGAACAAGCAGCAGCCCTCCTGTGAGCACCCCTGTCCATCTGCCTGTGTGGGACCCTGCCTGCACTCTGGCTATCGCCAGTGTCTACACTCACACCTGCCATAGTCACCACACTAGCCTGTTCCATGCCACCACCTGCCAACTGTCCATCATCGGTGGCCACTGATGATGGGATATGTGTGGGTGATATCACTGAGTGCAGGGTTGGTGTGGACAAGAGGGAGAGTACCAACCAATGGCACAGATTCAGCCCCTGACAATCCCTGCTGTATCTCACTATTCCAATCATCATTGTCAGAGTCTGCAGAGACAATGACATCAGTTTCCAAGTGGGAGGGACCCCAAACCCCATCGCCACCTGTGAGGGGAAGACAACATATGTACATTAATACCTGCACTTTCAGGTTGGCTGGTACACACACGCACGTGCACACACACACACACACACACACACACACACACACACACACACACACACACACACACACAAACACACATGCGTGCACACACACACACACACACACACACACACACACACACACACACACACACACACACACACACACACACACACACACACACACACACACACACACACACACACACACACACACACACACACGCACACACACATGTGTGTGCCCACAGACATGCACACACACACGGGCACACACATGCACATGCACACACACAAACACATACACACACACACACACACACACACACACACACACACACATACGTGCACACAAACACACACACACACTTACAGGTGAGGTTGCAAAAATCTGTTACACAGACCTTACATTACCCAGATGGTGACATACATGACACACGGCCCTCAACATCGTGCATTGCAGTCAGTTGTGGTACATGTAACTAACAATATGGAGTTCTGGGATATGTGAGCACTGTTAGTAGGCGGTGGTCCTTTCCCAGCACAGATTTTACCCATGTACACATCATTGCTGTTCACCTGTATAGCACAGTGGGAACCACTACAGAACATGCCTCACAACTTTACAAATCCTTAAAGGATGCGTAGATGTCTGGGTCATATGTTTGCTCTGTTTCTCATAACCCATGTGTTTGTCTGATACATAACTAGGATGATCTGAGGAATGACATCACTGATTAATGACATACTTTTGAGTTACAGACCTCCAAACCATCAGAAAATGTGTGGTCGCAAAATTCCTGTTACACCACCAACCTTCTATGTTTACCATGGATATGATAAGTGTACTCAACCCTGTTAACATGCCATGTTCTTGTAATATGTAAGATGAGACCACAGCAATGCATTCAAATATATTATCCACATTTCATGTGAAATATGACCTGTGCAATCCAATCGCTAAACAAGCAAATGTGTTATGTGTAAAATATAATGCATGAAACATGTACAATATGGTGGTTACATACGTGTGCACACCCTTAAAATGATACTTTGTCGAAGCACCTTGTAAGTGACCTACAGCATTCACTCTTCTTGGGAAGGTGTCTATCAGCATGGCACATCTTGACTTGGCATTATTTGGCCACTCTTCCTTGCAAAGGTGCCCCAGCTCTGTCAGATTGCAAGGGCAGCTCATATGCACAGCCCTCATCAGGGCACACTGGGGTTTTGCTCTTGGGTTTAGGTCTAAGCTCTGGTTGGGCCAATCAATAACCATGAGTGTGTTCAGGTGGAGCCATTCTTAGGTAGCTTTGGATGTATGCTTTGGGTTTTTGTCATTTTGAAGGCTGACACCCCTCCCTATCCTCAGCATTCATACAGATGCCTGATGGATATGGGCCAGATGTGAGTGTTATTTTGAACTGTTCAGAATTCCCACCACTGTGACTACAGGCACAGTTCCAGTTTTACAAGAGTATCCCCACAGCAGGCCAATGCCACCAGCATGATTCACCATGGGGATAGTGGTCTTCAGGTTAAAAGAGGTGTTGCTTGTGCACCACACGTACCTTTTGGTATTGAGGTTGTGAGGTCGATCCATAGTCTCATGACACCATAACACATTTTCACACATGCCATTGGGAGACTTGATGTGCTGTATTGCAAGTTGCATCCACCCCGGATGTTTTTTGGTGTGGGGAAATGCTTCCATCTACTGATCTTACCACATAGGTCAGACTTATGCAGAATATGGGAGATTGTTCTCACATGTAGTACACAACACCAGTACTTGCAAAAGATTCCTGCAACACCCTCAGTGTTGCTGTATGTCTCCTGGAAGCCTCCCTGACCAGGTTTGGACACGTCTTTTCATCAGTTCTTGGAGGGACATCAGGTTCTTTTCTAAAACACTGTTGTCCCATATTCAATCCACCTTTTAATAACTGTCTCCACTGTGTTCTATGGTGTATGCAATGCTCTGGTAATGTTGTTGTACCCTACTCCTGAGTGATACAGTTCAAATATGAGATCCCTTTGCTGCTTTGTAAGCTGTCTGTGGGTCATGGCTGTTGCTGTTACAGGCAACTGAGCAAATGTCATGAATATCCAACTTGGACAGCAGACTGTTGTCTGTTGTTACTCAGAGTGCCTTTACTTGATGGTAGATATGTACCCAAGCAGAATGAATGCTGCCAGTAAATAACTAGCTTCTGCAATAAAATAGTATCTGAAGGGTGTGCACGCATATGCATCCAGCTTATTGTAAGGTTTGTATACTCCATATTTGGTGCCCAACAGATTGGTTGGTTTTGCAAGTGAATTGTTCATGTTATGGGTTACATTAAAGGTTGGAAAAAGTGTGGACTGACATATTGTGGTCTCAATTTGTATATATCACAGTCAACTGCCATCCTAACAGGGATGTGTAAACTGTTTATATCCACTGTATAAGAGTAATGTTTCACACGTCCCTATCTTAAGCCATTTGTACCCCAATTTGCTGGCCTCTGTCCATAAGTCTTGCACTGACAGGTTGCGAGGTATGCTACAGGAATGTTACATTCTCTACAGATAGGCCCCTGTGTTGGCCACTGTGATTCCATGTAGTTAACCCCACCACAACTGAACATGCACATAAAGGAATAAGGCTATGACTGACAGTTGTGTGCATGGTAAATTGCATGCCCTTCACATGCCCGGGATTTTTGGCAAACCACAACAGAACAATTTCATATTCACCAGCTTCAGGCTGCTGTCCCACATGCAGACCAGTGGGACCTAGGTAGTTGTGGAAGAGAGGTATCATCAGCAGATTCACATGTGGCATTGGTATAAGATGGATGCAGCATGTCTGTACATTTACAGTACAACCCCCAATACTACACCATTTGCTGTCCTTCACCATAGATGTGCACTTCTGTGTATTAGAAAACCCCATCCACAACTGCAATCTGACCTGGCACATGTACAGAAATACTCTACAGATACAAGTATGTCTGCTACACTCGTCTAGTAATTTCCACTGGGATCTTACCTGCACACTCCTCATCCATTGTCTAGGTGCCACCCACCTCCAGCATATGGGTTCTGTACCCTGATGTTGCACTGGGATGGGTGACCCAAGGATGGCAAGGAGCTCTTCAGTGGGTGTCAGTGAAGGCTGCTTGGTTGGGCCCCCAGCTGTGGCTGTGCGGTCCCTGGCCATGGCAGCAGCCCTTTGCCAGGCATGGCTTATGAGTTCGGTTGCATGATGATGGACCTGTTCGTAAGTATGTTTGTACAGGCCAACATCATTTACCCTGTGGACAAGGTCATCCCACAGGGTGGTCCTCTCCTGCAGATGTTGCTAGCTCTGGCAGAACATTATTGCATGGTGCTGTAGTATGGCTTTGATGGTAATGGTAGTCTCAGCTGCTGAAAATGTTGCCCTTTTCAGATGCAAAATTGCACCTAGAAGACAAAAACAGGGAAACAACTTCACAGGACTTCATGCATTTGGCAACAGTATGAGGAGAACCTGCACATGTACATTGAATACCAGTAGCCAGCACTTACAATCACATAATACCCCTTTAATCTATCAGCACAGTATCAGCTTGCATTGCACTCCTGGTCCTGATGTGTCATATTCCTACCAATGATAGATAGTTAACTGCATAATTCTCTATTCCTCATTCAGGTCTGTGTAGATGGATGACATTGGCCATCTTCCATGTGGATGGGGTGTGGATGGTGCCGGGGCTTGGTGTGACTACAGTGTGTAATGGGGCTGGGAGCACATACCTGAGGTCATGTAGGATGTGGACAGGGATGTCATCATGTCCCATGGATACTTATGTTTGTTGCCTTTCAGTAGGCAATATGTACCTGCACATTGGTGATGAGATGAGGGGTGTGGGTGCTGTGCATATCCACCGATAGTGATGCTGAGCCGGGGGGGGGGTGATGTTTTCCCTAAGCTGTCTGCAGCAGGTTGGCTATAGCTATGTTGTGTGTATGTGGTCTGACTGACCACCATTATAGGCTGAGTTGGTTTGTTGCCTCATAGATTGCAGACATATGGGAAGATGGACTTGTGATTGGTCTTGGTGGATGTGTCCAATTTGTACTCATAGTTAGCCTTACAGTAATCCACCTGTGACCTTATATGCTTGTTCATACAGCAGCTAATTTGATTCCAGGTTGGTGCCTGCTCCTACTTTGCCATGTACAGCCAACACAGAGACCAAGTTTGTAGTTTGTGTATTGTTGCCGTCCAGCTAAGGGGATTACTCTACTTTGGTGGAGGCAGGTTTTACAAGTAAGGTATTGCTGAGTCCATACAGCTATGTAAGTGTTCATATAGTTGTTTGTAGTAGGCATGGACCCAAAGTCATAACACAGTTGGACACCTCTCCAATTTCAAACTAATAATCATGGCTATTGTAGTACCTATGGCTGTGTCAGGGCAATGCAACAACCAGTAGCTGTAGATATATCACTCTATTGGATGCCCAGTAACTAAGATTACACAAGTGTACAACATGTACAGCTTAATTAACTGACATTTTGCATCCCATGTCTGTTGTTATGAGGCGGCCAGATGCACCTACTCATACTGACATGTGCACAGGTAATACCAGATATACATGCATATTCTATGTCAATATGGCAAACTGCATTCACACTCTTGCTGCCCAGTCATCTCTCTCAACTCACTAGAGCAGGACATCTGTAGGACACCACATATACATGGGGGGCAATGGGATAAAATTAGTGACACAGTCTTAATATTGCTGTAACACACTTGAGTCATTTGATAGCACAGTAGCCTTTGCACTGATAGGCATACCCTGGAGGAGGGGCTATATCACATAATCGACATTTCAGAATGTCAAGCACCTTTACTCTATACAAAAATTTTGAACGTTGACTTTGTCGAACATCTAAAACACCGTTCTGTCACACCTTCCCTTTCCCCAACTGTACCAGGCAGTTTGACCTTAAGTGAGGTTTTAATACTTTGTTCTTTGGATCTTTTCCCAACTGTAGTGTGGTGTCGGAGTTAGAATATTTAGTTAGATTGTGTGTGGGGGGCACAGCCCCCCATGATGGGTGGTGTGGGGGGTGAAGCCCCCCACTTAAATACGTTAGTTTATAATGTCATATTGTCTGATGGCCTTCCAATTTCTTTCCCTTGGAAAGAAATTGGTCTTTTGACCATTTGACAAAGTCAGTGTTTGACATTTTCGTGTCAAGTGAAGGTGCTTTGACATTTTGAAATGTCAATTATATGATATAGACCACCTCGAGTATGTACAACACTCATATGGCAGGAAAAGAGGAGAAAAGCTTGGAGTGTGGTAGTGAGGGTAAGAACTTTTAATGTTGGCAGCATGACTGGTATAGGGATGGAGCTAGTTGATATGATGGCCAGGGGAAGGTTGATATATTGTTTGTGCAAAAGACCAGATGGAAAGGGAGTATGGCTCGGTGTATGGGAGGCAGGTTATAATTGTGCTATCATGGTGTGGATGGGAGGAGAAAGGGGGTAGGGGTTATCCTGAAGGAACAGTATGCTAAGAGTGTTTTTGGAGGATGAAATGAGTGTCTGATAGAGTGATGTTTATGAAGCTGGAAACTGATGGTGTAATGATGACTGTTGTTAGTGCATATGCTACGCAAGTTGGTTGTGCGGTGGATGAGAAAGAGAAAGGTAAAGTAAGTTGGATGACGTGGTGATGACTGTGTCCAAGGGTGACAGAGTGGTGATTGCAGCAGATTTCAATAAGCATGTTGGTGAAGGAAACAAAGAGGATGAGGAAGTGATGGGTATGTATGTTGTTAAGCAAAGGAATGCAGATGGTAGTGGATTTTGCAAAAAGGATGGACATGGCTGTGGTGAATATGTACTATAACATGAAGGAGGAGCATAGGGTGACATACAAGAGTGGAGGAAGATGCACACAGGTGGAATATATACAATGTAGAAGGGCCAGTTTGAAGGAGATTGGACAGTGCAAAGTGGTGACAGGGAAAAGTGTATCTAGGCAGCATAGAATGTTGGTCTGTAAGATGACGTTGGTGATCAAGAAACGGAGGAGTGTGAGGGCAGCACCAAGGATCAAATGGTGGGAACTGGAAAAAAGTGATTGTGAGGTGGAGTTCAGGGAAGATTTAAGACAGGCACTGGGTGACAATGCTGATTTACCAAATATTTGGGTAAGTACAGCAGAGCTAGTAAGGGAGACAGCTAGAAAGGTGCTTGGTGTGACATGTGGATGGAGGAAGGAGTACAAGGAGACCTGGTGGTGGACTGAGGAAGTACATGACAGTATACAAAGAAAGAGGTTGGGGAAGAAAGAATGGGACTCTCAGAGAGATGAGGAAAGTAGACAGGAGTATAAGGAGATGAGGTGCATGGCAAACAGAGAGGTGGCAAAGGCTAAAGATGAAGCATATGAAGAGTTGTAAGAAAGGTCGGACACTAAGGAGGGATGAAAGAACTTCTACTGATTGGCTAGACAGATGGACTGAGCTAGGAAAGATGTGCAGCAGGTAATGGTGATAAAGGATAATGAGGGAAATGTGCTCACAAGTGAGGGGAGTGTGTTGAGTAGATGGACAGAGTACTTTGAGAGGCTGATGAATGAAGAGAATGAGTGAGAGAAGGTTGTATGATGTTGGTATGGTGAATCAGAAAGTGCAACGGCTTACCAAGGAGGAAGTAAGAATAGCTATGAAGAGGATGAATACTGGAAAGCCTGTTGGTCCACATGACATATCTGTGGAAGCCTGAAGGTGGTTCGTGAAAATGGCAGTGGTGTTTTTAACCAGATTGTTTAATGATATCTTGGAAAGAGAGAGATTGCATGAGGAGTGGAGTGAAAGTGTTTGAGTAACATTTTAAGAATAGGGTTGATGTGCAGAGCTGTAGCAACTACAGAAGGATAACACTGATCAGCCACAGCATGAAGTTATGGGAAAGAGTAGTGGCAGCTAGGTTAAGCAGGGAGGTGATGAGTAGCGATTAGCAGTATGGTGGCATGCCAGGAAAGAGCACTACAGATGAAATGTTTGCTCTGAGAGTGTTGCTGGAAAAGTACTGAGGAGGTCAGGAGCTGCTGTGTGTCTTTCTGGACTTAGAGAAAGCATATGACAGGGTGCAGGCAGAGTAGTTGTGGTATTGTATGAGGAAGTCATGAGTGGCAGAGATATATGTAAGATTGGCACAGGATATGCACAAGGGTGGTGTGACAGCAGTGAGGTCTGCAGTGGGAGTGACAGATGCATTTAAGGTGGAGGTGGGTTGACATCAGGGATCAACTGTGAGCCCTTTTTTATTTGCAATGGTGATGGACAGGTTGACAGACAAGATCATACAGGAGTTCCTGTTGACTATGATGTTTGCAGATGACATTGTGAACTGTATTGAGAGTAGGGAGCAGACCTAGAAGAACCTGGATAGGTGGGGATATGTTCTAGAGAGGAGAGGAATGAAGGTCATCAGGACTATGACAAAATATCTATGTGTGGGGACGTGGCCAAGGATGAACACAGGATAGCAGCAGATTTCTTCAGCTCCACCAATTTCACTGCACTGACAGGAAATAACATATTAATAACTTTGGGCTTAGTTTCACTTTCATAGAGGCTGTAATAACTTGTAAAATACTTTGCAAAGGTTTTGTTATGTTTAGCTGCATTTATACTGCTAAATGAATGTCAGTCACTTGTTTTTAACAAAATTCCTGCCAAAATGTTAAGGGAGACAATTTGGGATGTGGGTTACCTCGTGAACAGTGTCCTCGAGTTGTTTTAAAAGCTTCAACATTCAGAATTCACGCAGAGAAGCTGAAAGCAGTCAATTTGAACTTTGACCCCAGAATTCACACTGACACATCGCAGATTCATGAAGAACACTCTACCAGGAAGTAGAACTGCTGCAAATGCGACTCTGCGATGGAAAATGAACTCTTTAACATTTAAATGTGAGTTATTTTATATAATTACTTAATTATTTATGTTATAATTTATAAAATATGTAAGTTATGATTTTAAATGATGCAGTTTCTCATAGTAAGCAAATGTGATATTTTAGAAGGCATAGAAAGTGAAACATTTATACAAGTGTTTTTGAAAGTTTACTTGACTGCAGCATATTAATGTATGTTAAAAACTTATGATTTAAACATATACATTGCTATAATTCATTTGATTTATCTGAATGACAAGCATAAATAACTTTATGACTCTATTCTGGAAGAAGTTGTCATGTGATATATTTTAAAGCAGCAGTTTAGATATACAAAATACAGATGGCTTTCTTCACAATAATGCAAGTGTTTCTGAGAATTTACATAACTATGCAGTATGATTTATAACAATTTCTATAAATATATTATTTTATTCTACTGACAATAATAAGTATGAGAAAAAAGCTCTGATACAAGTAATTTAAGGTCTTTTGGAAGCTGTTAACTGCATTTACATAACAGAAAATAGATACATCTTAATATATGTAATGTCTGAACCATATTAGCCAAAGCTATTGATTTAAATGAACATTAGAACTTATTTTTACAAACTTTGAATAAATTAATATGTAAATATGCCCTTCCTTTTTTTTTTTTTTTTTTTCTTTCACTCTCTCTCCCTCTCTCATGTCTTTTATTTATCTCTCTCTTCTTGGTTCCTAATATCAAGTTTATTTGAATGCTATTTGAATATAAATGTATTATATTAAATAGATGTATATAGTAGTATGAATAGTTTTTAAAAAAAAGTTTCTCTTAGTTTATATGATGCTGTTTTATCAAATGTGTAGTTTTGTCTTACCAGATAATCTAACTTGAAAGTTGTTAATTTAAGTTAAATATAACTAGTATTAAATTGATAAGGTGGTAGCTGAGGTACTGCTGCTTAGGGTAGGGGGTTAACTTGAGTAGTATGTACTACTCTAAGTTGGAGTTTTAACTCAGGCTGGGTGCAAGGTTTAATCCTTACATTATTTTCTCTTGTTCACTGTTGTATGTATATAGTTCTGACATCCACAATACATTTTGTAAGCTCATTGTCACTACAAACAAAATTGAATCTTATACAAAATCCCATAAGAGATTCAATAAATACAGCTATATTTAAAGGTACACCTAAAGGAGGAGGTATAACATTACTTATTTTGTTAATTGTTATTTTGATCATAAGTTTTTTATGTTTTAAAAATGCCAAATGCCATCTCTAAAAGGAATTTCTTTAAACATTAATGGACTGAATAATCCGTGTAAAAGGGCAAGCCTAATAAGATACATTAATTTACATAAGGCCTACTTAGTCGTCCTTCAAGAAACACATCTCTTGAAAAAAGATATTGATAAACTAGCCACAAACAAAACAAACATACAGCATTGGTTAGTTCAGAGCACACTCAGAAAAAAAGAGGAGTGGCTATTTTATGGAATAAAAGTATGCCCATTCCTAAAACTATTAAGTCTTATCAAGATGATAAAGGAATGTTTTGTATGGTTACAATATAAATTAATGGGAAGACTTATACATTAATTAATGTATATTGGATACCTGGAATTGGTATTAATACAGTGAAATACCATCTTGATAAGATCATATCATTCTCTATAGGAGATATTATTTTAGCTGGTGACTTTAATTGTATACTACATGAAAGTGACACTACCACTATAGGAAAAAGGAAAATTACATATAATGCAAAACATTTAAAGGATTTTGCTAATTCTTATCATTTAAATGATATTAATAATCAGATAGACTCAAAATCATTACCATATACCTTTTTTTCTAACAGATACAAAACTTATTCAAAAATTGATAGAGTCTTTATTTCTAACCAGATGGTAACAGAATTAATTAATTCTAAAATAATTTCATGTCCTATATCTGATCATAATTCAATTGTTTTTGAGTTCATGATAAAAAATACTCACAATGTTCAGATCAAAAGGATACCAGCATACTTAACTCAACTAAAAGACTATAAAGAATATATACTTTCAGAAGTGCAACATTTTCTAGACATAAATAATACTCATGAAGTCTCCGTTGTCTATGTTTGGGATGCCTTAAAATCATATCTATATGGACAAAGTATCAGATGGTATAATAATAAAAGGAAATCTTGGGATAAGGAATTGTTAGATATTCAAAGTAAATTAGACTCTTATAAACATAATAATAAAGAAAATATTATGGATAAGAAAGTCATTGAAGAAATAAACAAACTAAATGAGAAATACAAAGAAATTTTAACTCATAAAGTTAAAATAACTCTAGAAAAATACAAGTTTTTGTCTTACTCAATAAGTCCCAAATACTTACATAGACTTAAAAATAAAACAAAAAGGTTGAATAAACAAAATCATATCAAAGAAATCTTTTTTCTAAGGAAAAAGAAGAATGTTTCTAGTCTACCAGAAATACTAGATGAATTTAGAAATCACTTTTACAAAATTAATCATAATAACATTAACATGGAACCTAAAGATAAAATAAAGGAATTTATAACCACAAACATGAATAAAAAGCTTAATAAACAACAGATTAAACTATTGGATAAAAGTATTTCATATACAGAAGTTGTTACACAAATAAACAAGCTTAAATCAAACAAAGCACCAGGTAATGATGGTATTATACCAGAGATATATAAAATCCTTTCTAAAAGTACATACTCATTAATACATAAGGTTTTTATTTTGGCCCAAAATGAGCTAATAACTCCCCCATCTTGGCAATATACATTTATTTCGCCAATTTTAAAACCTAATAAAGATCCAACTAGATGTATTTCATATCGACCCATATCATTACTTAATGTTGATTATAAAATGTTTATGAGTATTTTTGCTGATAGATTGAAGACAATCATCCCTGGCATTATAGATATAGATCAGACAGGCTTCATTGTAAATAGAAATACTTTTGATAATATAAGGAGAACTCTAACATTAATTGATTTTGCAAATAGGAAAAGAAAGATTTAACACTTATTAGTCTTGATATAAGTTCAGCATTTGATTCAGTAAGTTGGGACTACCTGTTTACCTTACTGAAGTGCATAAACTTCTCAGATGCATTTGTAAATATAATTGAGCATCTATACAAAGGAACATTGGCTTATATTAAGGTAGGAACATATGTCTCACAAAAAATACCCATTTTAAAGGTACAAAACAAGGGTGTCCACTCTCTCCACTATTATTCACTTTAATAATGGAGCCTTGGGCTAATTTGATCAGAAACAGTACTGACATAGAGGGTTTTGAAATAGATGAAAATACAACATCTAAAATTCAACTTTTTGCAGATGATGTTCTAATTACATCAGCAGGATCTAATTCTTCTATGCAGTCTCTATTTGATAAAATGATGAATTTTAAAAGTATTTCTGGTTTAATAGTCAATGAAGAAAAAACAAAAATACTACCAATATATACACGAAAAAATGTTCTCATTAGTGATTTTACTAAATATGTACCCAATTCAGGTCAGATAACTTATTTAGGTATAATATTATCCAAATATATTAAATCTATTATACATAATAATTATAATACCTGTCTTCTTAATATACAAAATATTTTCAATACCTGGAATAATATGTTTTTTTACTATGGAAGAGAGACTTACAATTATTAAAATGATAATATTCCCCAAGATATTATACTTAATACAATCAATAATACTCCCACCTACAAAAATAATTATCAAGAAATTGAATACACTAATGTTAAATTTCCTAAGGGCACCTAATAGACCTAGGATTGTATTAAAGAAGCATACTAATAGCTGGTCTCAAGGGGGTATTTCTTTTCCAGGCTTTAATTTATATACTATCTCTTCTATTGTAAAAGTTATTACTTTATTAATAGATCAGTCATATGTTGCAAAATGGAAAGATTACTGGGAGCTAATTAGTATTCACTTCATGAAAATCTCCTTAACACATAAAAATATGATTGTAAATAACTCCATGTTATGGTTACTAAAGGAATTTTGTACTTCACCTATTACACCTAAACATATAGTTAGTTACCCATTAAATATTATTATTAGCTATCGTAACTTTATATTCATGCATCCTAAATATAGGGAATGGAATTTTATTATATTCCCTATAATGTATACTCGGGGTATGCTTTTGTCATCCACTTCTGAAGGAACTCATTTAGCTACAGATAATGATCTAAAGTACTGGTATCAGTTGATATCTGATAATAAAGTTAAAAATCTAGATTTCTTAAAACAAGAATTTGATCTAAGAGAAACTTGCTGGTTAGAGGTTCAGACCTTTAGACAGCATCTCATTGATAAAATAGATCTAATGTCTGTAACAGTTAAAGAATCTATCCCAACACTGATTGATTACTTGATATTAAATTTGCAACATAAAGTTTCTGATAAAGGTAAGCTTTCATACATACATAAAATTATCAGACAAGAAACTTTTTACAGTGTAGATACCTACTGGAATTATTTCACTTCCATTAATGGTGACTCACCAAATCAACAAGATAAACAGTATATATTGGAATCTGCCTATAAAACTATGTCTTCCATTGTCTGGAGACTTTTTACATGGAAATTTTTGCATAGATCCTTTTATACACCTTTGATGATGAATAAAATAAATAATAAAGATAATCTATGTAAAAGATGTAATGTAGAAATTAGTGCTGACTGGGCTCATATGTTTTATGACTGTATAAAATTGAAAGAATATTGGAAGTCAATTAATGAATTTTTGCAGGCTCTTTTTACAGATAATTTCATTATTTCTAAATCTCTTATATTATTCAACACACCTGTACCTCAAAGTGTTAAAAAGGTTAAGCTTCCCTTGTTATGGTCTATTCTAGCAGTGGCTAGAAAAATAATAACCAGAAATTGGATTTCAGATACACCTCCTTCATTCAATGAACTTAAAAATGTTATGAATATAGTGTGCCATATGGAATTGAACACAATAAAGTCAAGAACTACTAGGAAAACATCTTATTATATTGTATGGGATAATTTACAAAACTTGTTAAAAAAAATCTTAACTTCAATAGCATGGTATTTTAGTTTAATTAATTGATCTGATTGTAGTGGATGTCTTTGTAAATACTTTGGTTGTGTTGTTGAATGTTATAATCATAGCTATTTTAATTACTTGTATAAAATTGTTATGATATTTCTCTTGTATGTTAAAACAATAAACTTGTTTTTAAAAAAAAAAAAAAAAGAATATCTATGTGTGAATGAGAGGGAGGATAGCAGAATATTGAGGATGCAGGGAGTAGAGTTGGCAAAGGTGGATGTGTTGAAATGATTGAGATCAACATTTCAGACTAATGATGACTGTGGAGGACAGGTGAAGAAGAGAGTACAGGCAGGATGGAGAGGGTGGAGAAGAGTGTCAGAAGTGATTTGTGACAGATGAGTACCTGTAAGAGTGAAAGGGAAGGTCTACAAGAGAGTAGTGAGACCAGATATGTAATATGGGTTGGAGACAGTGGCATTGACAAAAAGGCAGGAGTCAGAGCTGGATGTGGCAAAGTTACCGATGCTAGGATTTGCACTGGGTGTGATGAGGGTGCACAGGATTAGCAATGTGTATATGAGAGGGTCAGCCCATGTCGGACGGTTTTGAGACAAAGCCAGACAGTCAAGATTACATCAGTTTAGACATGTGCTGCTGAGGGATGTTGAGTATATTGTGAAAAAGATGGTAAGGATGTAGCTGCCAGGTAAGAGGAAAAGAGGAAGGCCTCATATAAGGTTCTCGAAGTGGTGAGAGAGGACATGCAAGTGGTTGGTGTGAGAGAGCAAGATGCAGAGGACAGGCAGAAATGGCAACAGATGGTCCACTGTGGTGCCCCCTAATAGGAACAGCCAGAGGTAAAAGAATGAGATGTTGTAATGTCAGTCTTCACAGATTTGCCAAAGATTTGCCAGACATAACACAACTCTGTGAGTAAATGACTACAAATATGAGGCACAC
Organism: Protopterus annectens; assembly: GCF_019279795.1. Taxonomy (NCBI): domain Eukaryota; kingdom Metazoa; phylum Chordata; order Ceratodontiformes; family Protopteridae; genus Protopterus; species Protopterus annectens. Next base: position 1,673,890,729 of record NC_056733.1, on the reverse strand, counting down.
ATATGGTCAGTGTGCCTAACACTCGACAGTTACATGGTTTCACCTCAGTATATCACATGCCGTTCAACACACACATCTGCAACAGTACTTTGATATGCAATGATCACGTCTCTTTTACCAGCTTTAAAACTGAGAGCCAACAAAATTAAAAGAAGAATACAAAATAAGGATAAAAATCATAGGGAGTTATTCAATTAAATAATGATGAAGTTGTGCATATATATATATTATACACATACATATGTATTTATATACTTCATTTAGTTAATCAATGGCACAACTTAACATTTTTAGTATTTCCACATACATTGTTGTGAAAAGAAATAAACACCTGATATATAGGTGATTTTTGAGTGTATATACTGTACTATTTAATTGGGTGTTTCACTTCACGTTCTTGTTGAATGTTTATACTGTGAATCCTCTGTGTCAAAAGTTGAGGTTACTTTACCTTATTTTATTTTATTACATTGTGTTTTATAACATAGTATTGTGTGTACATTTAGTATGTTATTACACATCAAATACATTAAGTATATGGTTCAAGCAGTAATAATTATACCATCATGTCTTTTTATATCTGTTTGGGATGTGAACCAATAGTTTAATTAGACCAATTAACCGCACAGTATATATGAGTGGCTGATTGTTGATAGTTTGTTCTGAAGAAGTTTCTGTTGTTTGAGGAAATGAAAGCACTTAACTAAGTTCTCTGCATTTTGTGTATTTGTCTTGCTATTCATCTATTAAATCTTCATGGTTTTCAACAACACCGGACTGAAGAGTTTGTTTGATAGTGACGTTTTGTGGGACAACCTTCATTGGGTTCTGTTACGGGAATCTTTGATTTTACAAGTTACTTTTTCCCGTTTTTCCATTAACTGTGTTATAAATAGAAAACCTTACTGATTCTACAGAATCTTTTCTCTGTTGAATAAGTCCATTGCATCATATGTTTGAAAAAGCATCAGCAATTATTGCAACTCAAATGGTGTAGTGGTATATTGTTCTGACTATGGTGTACAGGGCACTGGGTTCAAGACTTGGCAGCGCTAATTATTTTGTTGCTAGACAGAACAGTGCTGATGTTAACAGAGTGATTAAAGCAGTTTTAAGCAGTTGTAAGTGGGTTTGTGCGGGTTGCCATGAACCTAAGCGATGCCAACACACAGTTAAACATACAGATGCTTAATCTGCATTGGCTTCACTTAGTGACATTTACCAGTGAGCAAATTCTCTTAGCTGAGCTACCTGCTGCTTAGCATTCATATTTGAGCAATGCTCAAGCCTGCTAAGTATAGCTGAGCATTGGTAACCATTGCTCACAGTTTATTCTTATAAAATATCATTTTATGTGTATATAGATATATATATATATATATATATATATATATATATAGATATATAAATGTATATATATATATATATATATATACATATTTATATATATATATATATATGTATAAATATATATATATATATATATATATATATATATATATATATATATATAAAATTATTAAATTATATTGTATTATTAATTATATTATGTTATATATTTTATACATTTCTTATAAAATATAAAATGTGCTTCCATTACAGTAGCAATGGGCGAAACTATACTGTATGGAACACATATATACATGAATGGTTTCACATGTTATATGCACACACACTTCTGTTTTGCACCAGCTACACTACCCTGGGTGACAAAACTGACTTACCAGATATTTTAATATGAAAATATTACTTTTAACACTGCTTTCCCTTGTAAAATTGGATTGCCTGTTGTAGTACTCAAACCGTGTACACCTGCATGCGAAGCTGGAACTCTGACCACTACACTACCTTGGTTTGGAGATCTGAGCTGTATATTTTTATTTATTTCCTATTGTATATTAATACTATGTTATTATATTAAATGGAGAGAATTGAGGCTTTTAGCCATGTCATTGAGGACTGCTGTCATGACATAATGGCATACATTTCATTTTCAGATGTGTATCCTTCAGGACATTCATGCTAATGCATAAATTGTTTTCTATCAACTTTCTGTCTGTCCTCTGTACAGATGGGATGACACCAGTGCTCAGGCTGTGGTTGACTACACTGCAGAATGGGTCTGAGAGCCCATGCCTGTGTTCATGTAGGATGCAGCCAGGAATGGTATCAGTTCTATGGAGACCTCTGAGTGTTGCCTTTGAGAGGGCATTACAGACCTGCTTCTTGATCATGAGAGGAGGGGGGCAGGTGCTGTACATGCACACGTGTACCTATGGGGCGACAGGGGTGTAAACGTTACACTTCACCTGTCTGCAGCCATTTGCCTATATCTATGGCATATGTGTATGTGGTGTTATTGACCACCACTACAGAGCAGATATGTGAGTTGCCTATGGAATTTCTGACACATGTCTGGAAGGCCTACTGATTGGCCTTGCTGGATGTATCCAGTTTGCACTCAAAGACAGCCTTAGTGTACATCACCTGTGACCTTATTTGCTAGTGCAGAAAAAGGTGACATGGCTGCCAGTGAGGCACCTGTTCCTTCTTCACCCGTCCTGCAATCATTTCCAACTATGATGGCAGATGTGCATTGCTGCTGTCCACCACAGGCATTCAGCCTACTTTGAGGGGGTTGAAGTTGTCCTGTCAGTTATTGCTAAGGCCATACAGCTATGTAGGTGGCCACCTAGTATTGTGGTATGGGCCTAGACACTGCTGCTAGTTCCAACATATGGGACATCCTTCATGTGGGCCTTGCCCCTTTTTCTTGCCTGTGCAGGGGAAATTATGGAGGTGTGGGGGTTACAGCTTCATAGACAGTAGGTGGGAATACATCAAAGGGACAGGACATGTGGAAACAGCCCAACAACAAGTGGGACAAAGGTGCAGATTTCAGTATAGATTGTATGCCATTAGTGCTGGTATACACATGGGGGATTGCTAGATTGACATGGTTCATCTGGACATGCATTTACTGAGTGACCTGACATCTGACAGTGATATGCCTCTGACATACCTCTCAACTGGCATGTTGTCCACAGAGTGTCCAGAGGTTTGCCTGTTATGTTTGGTCAGTTCCTCAAACAATGTATTTTTTGTGGTGTCAGTAGGATAATGTGAGTATTGTAGTCACTAACTGTTGACATCCACTGATGTTCCAGACATCATATCCTTCAGGGATGTTACGTTACAACAACACATGTAACACCAGCTAGTGTTTCAGTTTGTAACACCATTATGTGTGATATTTCCCTCTTTACAACCACCTGTCCCCCAAGTGTTTCATGCATTGTCCATATATCCTGCACTATGAGGTGCACAGGTATGGCATATCATTAATTACTGACTGCACTCCAGTTATCATCCCAGTGACCTAACAGACTTCTGGCCATGGTATGCTGCAGTGGCCAGGATGATGGTTCCACACCCCGGAAATTCTGTCGAAATCTGTACATATGACAGTTATGCATGTCTGGTCATTGTGAACAGACTGCCAGGATTGTGTAGCAGTGTTGTGTGTAGATGTTTGTTGGGCTGGGTAGGGAGAGTAGCAGATGTGAGTGCCATACATCCTTTACCTATCTGACTGTGCATGCTGCTATGGCTGCTGGTGGTCTATCAGGTCTGCATACTTGTAGGGGCAGACTGTGAAATGTCCTGTAACACCTCAGGATCCCCAGTACACTGTGATTTTGGCCAGTGTATGTCAGTGTAGTTGGTGACTGGCAATCAGGTTATGTTTGATCAGACAGTCGTTGTATTCTGGAGTTCATTTTCTGTACTGGTATGTTGCTGTGACAGTGGTACAAATGTTTTTGGGTGGACATTTTTGCACCACTATCTGCTTTTCACTACAGTCGCATCCCTGTAGTGCATGCTATATTTGAATATACATGGGTAATTGCCCAGAGCTGATGTGGGGGAGTGTCATGTTGGTCTTACTGTGCTTCATAAGGTGCTGGATGACATGTTTGGCAGCTGTCAGGGGATTTCCATTCTGTTACACGACTGTGGTCATACTCTACACTGTCCAGTGGCCTAGACACTGTCCAGGTGCATGACTCATATGTTTGGTTTGTTCCCCACACAGTCGTTGTCCTTGTCTAATCAGTAGGATACTCTGGGGAGTGCATTCAGTACATGCTAACATCCACTGGTGTTACTGATTTAATATCCCTCAGAAAAGATATGTGACAACAAACCCAGTAACACCAGCAACTGTCTAAATTTATAACAGCAATATGACCAATATACCCCTGTGTTTGGGCCTCTGTCCTCCAATTATATCAGGCTTTGTCCAGATGTCATGCACTAAGAATATCAGAGGTATGTAGTATTATTTATTGCCTTCATTCCTGCTAACATCCCAGTGATGCCATAGACCCCAGACATGTAACAAGGAAGTGGCCATAGATATGAATCCTGTGTCTATACATTCTGTGGGAAACTGTACATTTGAGAAGTCTGTCTATGTCTGGCCATTGTTAACAGACTGTCAGGATTGTGTAGTATTTTAGTGTGTACATGTTATTTGGGCTGTGTAGGCAGGGGGGTACATGTGAGTGTCATGGGCCCTTTCTATCTGACTGTGCTTGGTGCTCCAGTTTCTGGTTCCCTATCACCTGTATATGTTTTTTACAGGCAGACCGTGACATATCATGTAACACCTCAAGATTCCTACTACACTGGGACTTGGGGCAGTATATGTAGGGGTAATGTGTGAGTGGCAAATGGGATATTGTTCTCACACAGTCATTATACTGTATTGTTCAGTTTGCTTACTGGTATGTCACTGTGACAATGGTGCAATTGGTTGTGGGTATGCACTTTCACACTAGTGTATGTTTTCCACTAGTGTTACATCCCTGTGGTGCCTGTTATATTTGCAAATGCATGTGCACAGCCGCAGAGCTGGATTTGGGTAGTGTTACGTCAGTCTGATTGCTGTTTGGATGTTGCTTGTTAGCTGAGTGTAGTTTCACTAATGTGTTATGGCAATACATTCATAGGGTGTCCGATTGTCTGGCCAATATCTTTGGTTTGGCCCCCATAACTGTTGTGTATTCCTGACACATCAGTAGGGTGATCTGGGACTGAGGTCACTAACTAATGAGAAGCAATTGAGTCACAGACTTGTGATATTTTAGTCAATATATGCTAGGACATACAGTGTTAATACATCGACTTTCTTAGCTTATCCACTCACATATTTTGGATATGTACTTAATTTCATGCCTTTGTCCCTCTACTTTGATAGGCTTGGTCCAGATTCATTGCACTAAGGGGTTTTGAGCATACCTTTCCACTGCCAGGATTTTCACAGAATGTCCAGATGTTTGGCCCATACTTTTGGTCTGTTGCACAATTTATTTATATTTGTCTGGTAAATAACTGTGATGATCCAAAGATTTATGTCAGTAAATAATGACATAAAAATTTTCGTTTCCACCCTCATATCCTTCAGTAATTGTCTGCTGAAATGCACGCAGTTGCTGTAGCAAATGTCTTTGTTCCTAACAATGATAGTTGAGATATCTCCCTATATCTGGCCCATGCCCCCTTTTACAGCCTTTGTAGGGATGGTGCTGAGGTCTGACTGCACTTCATGTTACATGTACATACGTGTGTGTGTGTGTGTGTGTGTGTGTGTGTGTGTGTGTGTGTGTGTGTGTGTGTGTGTGTATATATATATATATATATATATATTATTTATCCACTATTTCATACATATATATATATATATATATATATATATATATATACATATATGTGTGTTTCGCAATTTTATTTGCATATATATATATATATATATATATATGTGTGTGTGTGTGTGTGTGTGTGTGTGTGTGTGTGTGTGTGTGTGTGTGTGTGTGTGTGCATGTGTGCATGTCTATATACAACACATAAATGATTTCACAGACCTTTTTCCCTAATCTTGCATGCCTCTATTGCATGATATTTTTGAAAAAACAGCAGTAATTCCTACAACATCTACACATAGCCTTGGATTGGGCAGTGGAAGGTTTGTACACAGTGTATTACTAACGCCTTCTTAAAACTAATACATACATTTCCTTACCTGGCAAACCTGTGGAGGACATTTCTGTTAACAGTACCTGACTGTTTCGTCACATACTTACATATTCAAGGTTACATATATGACACTGACAGGGTTGCCCTGCACTCATGCTGTGTGTGTGTGTATTTGTGTGTGTGTGTGTGTGTCTGTGTGTCTGTGTGTGTGTGTGTGTGTGTGTGTGTGTGTGTGTGTGTGTGTGTGTGTGCTACTGCCATACCCTGCCTGGATTTCTGTCACCTTGGGTATTAGCAGTGGTGATCACCAGCCATGACAGTGTGACACTTGAGGGACATTTATCAGGGGAGACCACTTGATGTATGTACTTATCTTGCTGTCATTTGTAGCCTTGCAGTTGGACAGCTGAAGTGTTGTACAGCTTACAAAGTGCTGTACAGCACTTTCTGAGTGCAGGGGGTGAGTTCAGTGTTCGTGCTCTACTTGGACATGCCCCCTGCACTCATCCATGGTTCATGTCCATATAGGAAGTACAGCAGTGTGCCTTCATGAATATTCAAGGCGTGCTGCTGTTCTAAATGGACACAAACCACTCCGTGCATGAATAGTCTTATTCTTGCATGGTATTTGTTGAATCCAGGGGTTAGTCTTTTCACATGGTAGTAGTAGTAGTAGTAGTAGTAGTAACTGTAGACAAGTCACTCTCATGGGACTCAGGATGCAGTAAATGTGAAACAGCAATCAAGGATTAGGCAACAGGTTGCGATCCTAAAAATGGAAGACACATTGCTGAGGCCTTACTGAATATGATTGGGTATAGAAACACTGTTATATGTATCAGACTGCAAAGCTGAAATTGGACACATTTCGTTAGTCTGCTGAGTGTGGTTGGCTTCAGAGAAGATGA
>NC_056733.1:1673803782-1673878782 GCF_019279795.1 Protopterus annectens | reverse complement strand
ACAAGTGGTCTTTTTTCTTGTCCGTATTCATGTATATAAAACATTAAACATTAGTATATAATTAAGGAAGAAGTATACCACAGAACTTCACAGTTTGTAGATGTTTTTGCCAATAAGCTTTTGTTTTACAAAATAATGGGCTATTGTGCAAATCATTCCTTACAAAACACTTGCATATCCATATACAGACATATGTATGCATCTGTATAGGTATTTTTAAATTGCATGCCCTCTGCATTTCAAAATACTTAAATCCGTCTGTGGCCAGGTTTAATTAATTTTGACCCATTGAATGTGAACACATGTAGTTGGATTGCTTAGAAATGACATTATGACATTATATGTTTACATACTGTTTACAAAGAACACATTATGTCTTGTACTATACAAACTAAATATTCCACACCCCATCATTAATTCTGACATGTAAAATGCTACAGATATTGAGCACAACTTATTTGTCCATTTAGATTTAATTGCAGTGCAGTCTGATGCAATGGGTGTCATTCATGAACTGGTAGAATACATGTGAATAAAATTCAGTTATGCAGTTGTACATTCTTTCAAATATAGTAATAGTCAGAATCTCATTATAGGAAGACACGAGCAGATTATATTTGATACTCATACTCAAATATCCCTGACTACAGAATTGTTGGTATTGCTATGTATCAGTATTTACTTTACTAAGTAAGACTCTCAGATAATACCAGTAAGATCTCTTTTTACTCAATATTTCATTTTGACATGATAACACAACTATTCCTTAAAAAATCATATTAGTGACATCGGTAGACATTCATAACTAATGCAAGTCTTCCACATATAAAAACAAAGTTCAATAAATGTCTACAAAGAAAAACTTCACAACAAAATACCTCTGGTTGCATTCTGAGTAGCTGGAAAGCTCTTGTTTTTCTATTAGCAAAATATTTTCTTCTAATTCATGTTATTTTATCTAAGTTGAGTTGTTGTCTGCTTTGCAGATGGCATTTTTCTGCATAGTGGTGAGGCATACCTTGGGTGAGGAACTTTCATATGGAAAAAAAGAGAGTATTATTTAGAAGGAAGTAGAGAATGATAAAGTTAAGATGGCATTATGAAAATCCTTAAAATACATATTGCTGAACAGCAATATTAAATGAACAGTGGATAATCAGAGAGAGAGAGAGAGAGAAAATGAAGAAGGAAGCCGTTAGTCATTAAAGAAAGTTTCTTTTTTTGTGTGTGCGCTTAGAGTTGGAGACTAATTTGAACAATTTCAAACTGTTACTGATTTATGTGCACTAGTAATATAAAACAATCATTTAGGCTGAATATCCTTTATATTTGTTTTATAACTTTTAAAATCAGTTAGAAACTTAAGTGAGTTTTCCCAATAAGTTTTTAGGAGTTATGTTTCTCCCTTAGAAACTTCTCTAACTACATGCATGCTCAGGAAATAAGACTATAATCCTTAAGTGAGTATACCTGAAGATTTAAACAGGAAGAAGAAAGTAAAAAAAAAAAATAAAATAAATAAACAAATGGGACTGCACAAATCCTGACTACCAGCAGCTTGGTGTACCATTGCGAGAATCTCCTTGTGTTCTAACTGAGAGTGCTTCTCAAACAATCTGGAAAGAGAGCTGATAAGTATATTTTTTGGCACTTTTTAACTGTTCAGAGCTCTGCACTGTCTTAATTTTTGCTTGACTGAATTATTTATATATTTGCTGGCATTGTTTTCTGATCTAAACTGTTTTTTTCTCCCCCTATTCCTGTAGTGTTCTTAAAGTTGGTAAAATGGGTCTAACAGCTTTTGTGTTATCTGATTATTTCAAGGCTTGTTGGTATAAAAATAGTCCCTGTTTGTAAATTGCTGCATACCATTGCTAGAATCTCCTTGTGTTCTGACTGAGAGTGCTTATCAAACAATCTGGAAATAGAGATGATAAGTATATTTTTTGGCATTTTTGAACTGTTCAGAGTTCTGCACTGTCTTAATTTTTGCTTGACTGAATTATTTATATATTTGTTGGCATTGTTTTCTGATCTAAATTGTTTGTCTCTCCCCCTATTTATTGCAATCATAGTGAGTTTTAAACTGTGCAATGTTGTCCTTTTACTATATTTGCCCTGGCTAAGTGTATTCTTTGCTTACCTGTAAAAAAAGAAAAAAGAAAAACAAAAAAATCTAGCTTGTTTGCCTTTCTTCCTGCCTTTTTTTTAACCAGTATAGTCCAGTTACAGATTTCTCTGTATTCAGGACTGTTTTCATAGTTTCCGTAAGCCCCATACCATTTTGTGATCGAGGGAAGCGTTTTCACCTATCAGTGAGAGTGGTAAGCACAAGTCAGACTATCCTTTGCAAGAGGAGTGGTTTCAAACTCGGAAATTGTAGCTTATTGGCCGTTTGGGAAGCATTTCTACCGTTTTTAACTTTCTGCCTTAAAAACCCATGTTTGCATGCTTTTTGCCCTTGTTTAAGATCTGTGGATCACCTTTTGGCATCATAAAGCCTACGAGAGCAGCAGAGAGGAAGAGAGGATAAAGAGAAACTTTTCTGATTCAAGCTAAGTATCACTGCTTTAACTGCTTATATTACTGCTTACTGCACTTGTTCTGCCATTTTTTTCATCCTAAATTCAACTGCATTTATTGTAATTTTAGCTACACACTTGTGTGCTAGCCTGCACTGCATTTTAAGTGTTTGCTTGCCTTTTATTGCAATTGTAGTGAGTTTTAAACTGTGCACTGTTGTCCTTTTACTGTATTTTCCCTCGCTAAGTGTATTCTCGATTTACCTTGTTGTCCTTTTTTCCCACCTTTTTCTTAACCACTATAGTCCAGTTACAGATGTTGCTGTATTCAGGACTGTTTTTGTAGTTTCTGAGTGCCCTATACCTTTCTGTGATTGAGGGAAGCCTCACAGCCTATTAGTGAGAGTGGTAAGTGCTGAGCAGCCTACAAGTCAAAAGAGAAGTGGTTTCAAACTCTGAAATTGTAGCTTATTGGCTGTTTGGGAAGCATTTCTATCCCTTTTAAATTTCTGTCTTAAAAACCTCTGTTTCCGTGGTTTTGTGCATCACGCAGTGCCGCTAAGCTAGGGTTAAACTATTTCTGGTGCCAGAAAGTCTAATCTTCAAAGTTTCCCTTAAATCTTGCCAGTATGATATCCGTTTGCACTCAACTTGAGTATCAAAGTCTAGCACTTGCTCAAAACCTCTCATAGCACTTACTGTAGCATTTTTACTGCTACCAGTACTAAACAACTTCAGTACAATTAAATTAACACCCATCCAGGTACATCTAAATGTCAGTTCTGTGTGCGCACTCCTGGTAACCTGGTGAACCTGGGCATCCTGAGTCAATGTAGCAACTGCCTCATGTACACAGATAACCCTCTCCTCCTACCTCCCAGCACCCAGACTTGTGAGAGATGCACCTATATATCCATGTTGGAAGCAAAGCACTCTCTTGCCATAACTGGACTTGCCAGCCAAGAGGAGAAGGTCAACACCTGCACCACACCACACGAAACATATAGTCCTCCAAAACATACACCACCACAGTCCTCACATAGAAACAAAAAACACACACCCAACTTTGGGGAGGCTCTCACGAAAAATTTACCCAAACATCAGAGACCTCGAAGTCAGACACACAAGCAACCACCACACTATGGTACAAACCAGGCAACATATGGTTCACACGAACAGTATGCCACCCAAAAAAAGCCCCTAAGGCAACACAGTATATCCAATACACTAGTTATAAGTGATTCAATAGTAAGGCACACTGATGTCCCACTCACCAAGTTGAATAAGGAGGAAGGTACCGTTAGCTGCCTGTCAGGCACCAGGATCTGCCACATAACGCACTTGCTCAGGTCACTCCACAGCAGGTACAAATATGACTCGGTCATTGTCCATGATGGTGTGAACGACTGAGATGTACCTTTCTGGACTACATGAAAAAAGACATGGAGGAGCTCTTGAACCATGTAGCTCAGGCAGCTATGACCCTAACCCTGTGTAGCCTCCTGCCATCACCCAGAATAATACCACAATGCAAGCAGAAAATGATTGACTTCAACATTTGGCTAAATTTCTGGTGTCATTCTAAGGGGATCCAGTATTGGTCTGCCTGGGATGACATGATCAACACATTCAATGCTTCACCAGAGATGGCCTGCATCTGTCACCTCTGGGATTCTGGATACTGGCTAAGGTGCTTGCCACCCCTATAGTGCCTTAATGTCCTGATGTCAAATGTACCACCATAACTGCTACAGCCAAACAGAATCTGAGGGTTATGCTACTCAATTCTAGAAGTTTGAATCTCAAAATGCATTCACTTGAAACCCTCCTTAAAATGGAGAACATTTATGTCTGTGCAGTAACTGAAACCTGGTTCAAGGCTCCAGAGAGCACCCCCGTGCTACCAGGCTATAATTCATACCACACCTTCAGGCCGCAAAACCTGGACCAAAGCACTAAAGGCAGCAGTGTCTCCATATTCATATAGGATATACACACCTCCACACTAGTAGCCTAACACAACACTTTGGAGATACTCCAGGTACAACTAACACTGGGCTAGACAGCAATCCAGGTGGTTGCCTGCTATAGGTCCTCCACCATGTCCCAAGACTCCATCTCCACATTCCTAAACATCCTGGAAAATACCAAAGTGCAACCCAGAACCCTAATATTGGGGGACTTTAATTACCCCTACATAAACTGAGAAAATTACTCAAGTACTAACTCACTTGCTCAACAATTCCTAGAATTCATAAATTCCAATGCCCTGGACCAACTTGCTTTTTTACCCCCACTAGGGGTAACAACATCCGTGATCTGGTCATAACCAACATGAGCAACTGCAGCTCTACACCTGAAATTAACTCCTCCTTGGTCAGATCTGACCACAAGTTAATCACCACGGATATCCACATCCCCCTCTCCCACCATAAAGGAAACCACTGTAATAAACTTCTCCAAAGTAAACTTTGGGCTCTTAAAAACGGAGGTGTCAAACTTTACGATGCCCATGCAGTTGGAAAATAGCTGCTCAACTGATGAATTACACAACATTGCACTGTACGAACACATTCACAACTGCATGGATAGAGCCATCCCAAACAGAACCAAGATGCTTACCTCCAAAAAAAGGAAGCCAATCAGGTGGTCCTCCACCATAAACAAACTCTACAACAGAAGGAAGAAACTGCTGCAGAAAAGTGTGAAGTCCCAAGCCTGGAAAAAATCCCTAGCTAGCCTTGGCAAAAAATTGAGATACTTCATCAAATCCTCTAAAGCTAACTATGAAAACAAAATAGCAGCAAATACTAAAGACAACCACAAGGCATTGTATAGTTATGTCAATAATCTTCAGGGCAACACTCAGGTCTTCTCTGAGCTACAGCACAATGGCAACACATATACTGAGCCAATATATTGGGTGATAGGTTCAGTGCAAACTTTACTCCCCTTTCACCCCCCCAAAGGGCAAATCCCAATTCCCAAGGAGTGTCAAGTTCCTAATATTACTGCTGCTCAGGTTAAAACTGCACTGTCTAAAGCCAAGAACACAGCTTCCATGGGACCTGATAATATCCCTGTATACATCCTACATGAGCTACAAAATGAACTGGCACCACAACTAAGTGCCCTGTCCAATCACAGCCTCACTTCAAACTTTGTACCCACTGAATGTTGTATGGCTACAGTCATCCCACTACACAAAGGGGGAGTGACTACAGACCCCAGAAACTACCACCCCATTCACCTGACTAGTCTGATATGCAAGGCTATGGAGCATATCATCTTGGACCTTATAAATAGGGATATAGGAAGCCTCTAAACTCTGCTCCCCAAGCAGTTTGGATTTGCGAAGGGTAGATCATGCCTGCTCAGTCTGGTAGACTTCTTTGAGTCCATTACTCGAGCTGCGGACGAGGGCAAGGTGATACACACAGCCTTTCTCAATCTTACCAGGGCCTTTTATACGATTCCCCATTGGGGAATCATTGATAGACTCACTAATCTAGGCATTAACCCTTATGTCACATGGTGGGTTGCTTACTGACTCACAGATAGAACTCACACTGTGAAGGTTGCAGACTTCAAATTGGACTACCGACCAGTCACGAGTGGTATCTCACAGAGTTCTGCCCTGGCTCCCCTTCTGTTTGGCATCTTCTTCTCAGAAGTTCAAGCCAACACAAAAGGACTCTGGCTGACCAAGTTTGCAGATGATTGCAAACTTGGTGTCATTATAGAATCCCCAACTGATGTAGACATCGGGGCCTCACTACACCAATGACTGGTGCCTGAACTACATCCATAAATGCCAAAAAATGCATCGTTATTTCCTTTGGGAAAAACTCTGTTCCCATGAACTACCACATCAACATTATTCCACTTAACTCAGAAGGTGTAATAAGAGATCTGGGAACACAGGTTGATAGCAACCTTTCCTTTGACAACCACACCACCACTGTGGTTAGAAAATCTTTTATGTGGCACATCTCATCACAAAGGGTTTCTCATCTAGGAAGAAAAAGGTCATGATTCCTCTCTACTCGTCCCTCATTAGACCTATTATAGAATACAATGCCCCTTTTGGCATGTACTTCTCTAGACACCTGCAAGACCTAGAAAGGCCACAAAAATACCTCACCAAGAGGATTCTATGCCTTAAACACATACTCTATACTGACAGACTCAAAAAACTGCAGCTATACTCACTCTGATATCGCCTCCTTAGAGGCAATCTCTGCTTAACCAACAAAGCCATGTCTGACACAGAGCTGATAGGCATGCTACATCTAAAAAAAAAAACAATACCACCATGCTACATGCTCCGGGGACCTCAATCTTGTCAACACATTAAATAGAACATGCTAGAGGGATAGGTTCCTTATCCAGAAACAGCCCATGCTATAGAACAGATTCCCCATCCACGTCAAGCAGAGCTCCTTTCTGGCCTTCTTCAAAAGAAATATTGGTGAGTGGATGGGAAATAGAAAATTCTAACCAGGGATCACCTCAGCTGCCCTGCTAGATAGAAGCAATGGGAACTGACATTTGTTGACATGATACTAGGAATTCTTATTGGCTAGGCTTACATAGGCCCCAGGGCCATTAGCCTAGCACACACCTATGAAACTATAAACCTATAAGAACAGAACTAGTTAAATTAAACTACAATCCCTAAGTCAGTATTACCAAAGAATTACCCAGGAACAAAAAAGTAAATAGAATATTAAACAGGACCGCACAAATCCTGGCTACCAGTGGTGCAGTGTATTGTTCTACAAGAACAGAACCAATTAAATTAAACTACAATGCCAAAATAACTATGTCCAAATATTTTAACAGGAAAAAAAAAAACATTAAACAAATGGGACTGCAAGAACCCTGACTACCAGCGGCTCAGTGTACTCTTCTACAAGAATGGAACCAGTTAAATTAAGTAGCGTCATACCTCTCAACCTGGAAACATCAAAAATCTGAACAAGGCCCATGAAAAATAGGTACAAATCTGTACGCTGGTTAACATAAAATTTGCATACATAATTACATAACCCCACCCACTCCAATGGAATTGTGGAATACCAACCTTCAAATGCAAACTGAAGAACAGACAGCCAAAATATGGCAGCAGAGTCCTCCTGTAGCCATTCCAATGTCCCATTATCTGGCTATTTTGCCTCATTTTTCATAAACACTAATGTGTGCATGCATATTGCTTTACTTCTACAATGATTATTTGGATTTTATTTTTACATTTCATAGCACAATGCACAAACACTAATTGATATCTTATAAACAAACCAATACTGTCTCAAAATGAAAATAGTCTTGGTATTAAAACTTCTCTGCCCTTGAAACTCTCATTCATTGAAACCCAAATCGCATCCAAAGAAAATGCATCTGGCCAGTGGTGGATAAAGATTACCTTTGGGCTGTTTTCAAATCAAAGCCCCCTTGCACACAAAACAAGAAACATATATGCGTTCTTTATTACACCTTGCTGACTTTATTAAATTATATTCCTTGTATAATAATACAACACACTTGTTAGACTTAAGTTAGAGCACATTGTAAATTTATTGTTTTAACATTTTTCCAGTAGGCAATGAAACAAAATGCATGAACCACTAATGACAAAACTGCTCAATTCAGAACATTTCTATCATAAAAGTCTACTTACACACACACACACACACACACACACACACACACACACAGACATATATATATATATATATATATATATATATATATATATATATATATATATATATGCATATACATATAATTATACACACACTCATATATATATATATATATATATATATATATATATATATATATATATATATATATATATCCACACACACACACACACACACACACACACACACACACACACACACACACACACACACGTATTATACACACACGTATTATACACACACACACACACACACACACACACACACACACACACACACACACACACACACACAATATGTGACAGTGTAAGCCATAGGCATCTTGCACAGCTTCTCGCACTTGTTTTACATTTTTTTTTGGGAGGGATGGGTACAAAAGGTCAAAAACCAGGGACACATTTTAAACATTGCTTGTATAATTTTGGAAAGTTGCTAGAATAAAATGTGGTGTTACCACCATGCATTTCACTGCCAAGTCTTGAACACAGGACACTGTGCACTACAGTCAGAGCAACATACCACTATGCCATATCAGCAGCTTCCTGAAAGACAGGAAGACTGAAACTTAAATGGCTATCATTTACTGAATTCAGTTCTCTCTTCTCACTATAGCTCTCAACCTCTTAGCACAAAAAACCTGGACAAAGCCAATAATGGTGGAATACAGCAACAAAATAGGGACACATTTCAAATACTAATCTAATAAACTTAGAAAATTGCTATAATAAAAGGTTTTGTGTTACCATACCAAAATAAAATAGGCTGTAAACTAATTCTGTTGTTGCGTTGTTCAAGCCCATATATGTTCATTGATATAGTTTGACAAATATGAATATTCAATATGATTCCCCTTAAGTACTGCGGACTTCTTCACTATCATGAAAGCCCCATAGTTTTCCATTGTTAGCATTAGTTTCTTATCATAATATGCATCTATTCCTTCATTAGAATTCAGATTTTTAAATAACAACCCAGAGCACAGATGTCTTAAAGGGCCAAACCATAAAAAACATCAAATAAAGTTGTAACTTATGTTGTACTTTCATGAACATACTGTATCATGCAATCAAATAACATTAACAAGAATTTACTTCATCATACTTCAGGGTGATAATATTATCATTAAAAGCTAATATTGGAATGATAAAAGCTAATTCTTCATGAAAAAAAACATGATCATATGCTTATCACTGAGCAGACATTTCATAATTTGAGTTTACTTCAAGAAAGAAATATGCAACTACCTGCTATCAGTATGTATATGTGTAAATGTCACATTTATTACATGCCCTGTCCTGTACTAATAGTGATCAACTGAAACACATTAACAACCTTATTTTATAACTGCATGTTACCATTTCTATACTTCCAAATCGGAGTTAAATGACACAGATCAGACTAACATATTTGCTTCATGGTCCTCCCTTGTAAATTAAATATTCTGTCTATTTAACCAACTACCTATTTGCATTTAAAGCCTCACTTAATAGTGGCTGTTAAACTCAAGACAACAGATAACTAAAATAATTCTGCCACTAACATCAAGTAATTGTCCTCTAAGTTATAACTTGCATCTTGGTTCAAGAAATAAATGCATACACACACACACACACACACACACACACACACACACACACACACACACACACACACACACACACACACACACACACACACACCTCTGTTCATGGCCAGTTCAGCTTTGCAAGACAATATAAGCAGCTCAGATACCTGATAATGTGAACGTCACTCTCCATATATAAATACGAGTGTCTGTTCATGCCAGCAGCAGAAATAAGTTCAGATACCTGAAAATACAACGAGTGCAGCAGCAGAATGCGAGCATCACTCTCGTTCATGCCAGCAGCAGAAATAAGTTCAGATACCTGAAAATGCGATGAGCGCAGCAGCAGAAACCAAAAATATAACTACAAGCAGTTCAGATCCATGAAAATATGAGTGTCTTCGTGTCCGTTCATGGCCAGCAGAAACCATTGCTCAGATACCTGAAACTCTGTCTCCCACGAAAGAAATATAAATACAAGTATCCATTCACCAGGAGCATTGCAGATCCTTAAACTAATTTCCTTCTGCTTGTGGATCCATTCAAATCAAACAGTGATGCATGCCCTTAAGCTCAATTCCAACAGGGCAATGGAGCTGACGTCATCGCTCACGTAATGGCGTCAGCTCAAAAACGAATGCCAAACAATTTAGAAAAAAAAGCTGGGGAACGATGGAAAATAATTGGAAATGAAGGGGTGCCACGCAGGAATCATGGCACCCCATTATTTGTACCCCAAAACTTTGTTAAAACTGAGTAATTCGGAAGAGTTGAGCGGTATGAGTAGGGTTACTACCTTTTTTCCTATCTGAGCTATGTACAGTGTAGCAAATTAACATTTTAAGTATTAACTTGTTTATATGCATAGCAGATGACATGCACATAACATGAGGAGTCCCCCTCCATAGCAGTTTGGCGAGTTTTTAAACTTTTCATCATAGTAACTAAGTCTTTACCTGGCCAAGCCTATTTTAACTTTTCCCTCTACATTACCTCCTGTGTCTCACCAGTTTAGGAGCCTTCTTATAAGAGACTGTTTTTTAAACTTCTACAACATTAAACTTAATTAAGTTATTAGTTTAAGAAGTGAAGCAATGGTTAACTGGGACAGTATATAGTGATTGTTTTAGAATGAAAACCTTATATTCACCTTAAACCTTACTGATTGATTTTCATTGCTTCCCCCATTTTTATGGGTAATACTGCTTTGTTCCACCTGATTGTCACACTGCTACCCTACTCTACCACCAATTCCCACCCACATCCACTATAACTCCACCATCTCCGGCAATTTGACTAATCACAGCCTATGTAATAAACTCCAATCCCAGCCTTTCCTTCTCTACTTCCTTTTAATCATATCGTACCTTCTATAACTCCCTCACACCACCACTACTCTGTAGTCTCCTCTCACAGCCTAGCAACTACTATACCAACATTTTTGCAAAACTTTCCTCCCCCAACTAATACCTCTCCCTGTCCTTCACTTCTTCTAACTCTATCTGTATAGCTCTTATTCATACAATAAAGTCTACTAACTAGTTGTATACCTCAGTTCATGTTCAACTTCTCTTCACTACTTTAATTCCACATCCTTTACCTCTTCTACTGCATTCCCCTGCACTCTAACCTCTACTGCCCTATATTTATCAGCCTGGCTCACTACAGTCACTTCTTCTATCTCTTGAAATGACTTGAACCACCAACGTGTTATTACTTCTTCCTCATTTCACCCTGTTTTTCTTTTTACTACTAAATCTTACAGCACTCAACACCATTCCCATTTCCTTTAAACCTACATCTATCACATAACTTCTATCAAATCCATCTGACAGCTAACCAACTATATCTCAGCCTGCTTTTCCCCAAGCTTAAACTTCTTCCTGTTAGACACATTTTCCTCAAGCAATAAAATCACCTCATCAGATCAAGAAAAAAACAACTAACATCATTGTACTCTCTCAGATTTTCTGCCATATCCCTATGTGGTGATATCCACCCTAAACCAGAACCTACTTCCTCAAACCTTTCCACACTGTATAATAACTACAATACATGTAAACCCTTAAAAATAGTCACAGTAAACTTCCAAAGTATTCATAATAAAATTACTGACCTTCATGCTTGGAAAACACTCAATCAACCAGACATCATTGCTGCCACTGAAACGTGGCTCAAACATAATGTAAAAACTCTGAATTCCTCCCTCTAGGCTTTGGCATCATTAGGTCTGACAGGCTTCACAAAAAATGAAGAAGTGTTGCTCCTTTTCTCTAACACCTACAACATAGTCCCACACACTTATACTATTCCACAATTTTCTAATGCTGAAATTCTCATCTCCTTCCTAAACAATAAATAAATAAATAAATACATAAAACAAGGTGTTTACATATCATGGTTCTATACACACCCCTTGGCAATAATTTACCAATTTTGGAAGAAATCCTTGCCTGGATCAGCATACAATTAAAAATGAAATCATCATTCAGGATGATGTTAATATTAATTGGTTAAACTTCTGCTCATAATACCCATCCTCAAACATTAGCTTCTTTAAAGTCACTCAACTTATAACCACTCCAACTAGACTCATTAGAGGTAATATTAATGGCTCTATCCTGGACCGGATACTGTTTACTAATCCAAGTAAAATATCCTCAGCTAATACCAAATGCACTTAGTGACCATCTTCCCACCTTTGTTCTAAGAACAGCTCCCTCCCTCCAAAAGGAACATCATTATAAACAAATACATAATCTGACCAACTTCAATCCACAAGCTTTCACTAATCGACTAAAAAGTGTGAACTGGAACATCCTAAAAACATTACCCCTAGATAATGCAGTGAATTACTTCAATGAGATATTTCTAGATACCATAAACAGCCTTGCACCCCCTTGAGTAAAACAAAATAAAAAAATAACCATGCCCCATGGCTAACTAAATCAACAAAAGAACTAATACTAAAGAGGGAAAAAATCTGGAAACAATAGCAAAAAAATAAAAATCCTCTAGACCTCTTGAAATTCAAGCAGCTCCATAACCATGTAAAACAAGACGTAACCAAATATAAAAAAGAGTATTATCTAATGCTTCAAACCAATCATAAACAGAACCCAAAAAATTCTGGACATCTATAACATCTCTCATAAATCTGAGTACTTATAGCAACCCATGTCCACATCCAGATAAAACTCCATCACAAATTGGTAATCTCTTTAAATGCTCATTTCATTCATACTATATCAAACATCACTGCCAGCTTCCCCAACCACAAAGTGACACACTCTCAAATCATTCTAATTATTCTAGTCCATTTAGACCATCCTCTTCCACCCACTCTCCTTGTGTTCTAACTATGACTATAAAAAGATTCCTCCTTAAACTGAAATGTAGCTCCAATGCAGCTGGTAACCTAAAAACAGAATATCTAAAACCAGCTGCTGATGTCAATGCCTACCCTATCAGTATACTAGTCAGTAGAGCCGTATGCGAATCCTATGTCCGAAAAATCTTGAAAAAGCCATTTATTGCACTCCTCCATAAAGGCAGAAACTCTATTGATATGTCCATCTACCACCAACGAGCCATTTTCTCCCCCACTTCCAAATTCTTTGGGAAATGTGTTCATGTACAGCTTCTAAGCTTTCTCCTTAATAACTACATTATATTACTTACAGAATATGAGGAAAGGTTTTGAGCAACAAAGCAAACCACAAAGATAGGAGGAAGTGCCACAATAGTATCCTGGCTGGCGGGTGCCAAAAAGTTCACAAAAACAAGCGGTGAGGTAACCTTGGCAAAAACAGTAGGAAACCACGCTACTCCGAAGTAGTAAAATCCAATAGTTTAATAAAAACTGTACCACAATCCAAAGACAGAACAGTAAGACTGAGGTAAAATAGTCTCTTCCCTATTTCTAGACCTATTAAAAGCTTTTGATACAGTCTCTCACCCATTACTTTTAAGTCAGTTCTCAAAAATTGGTGTCACCCCTCCCTCTCTTAACTGGTTCTCAAGTAACCTATCAGACAGACAACAAGAAGTCAAATGGAAAAATTCCCTCTCTTCATACCTTAGCCCTACTAGTGTTCCTCAAGGCTCTATATTAGGACCACTCCTCTTCAGCATCTTTATTAATGGTCTCCAGTTCTCATTTAGTCACTGCTCTCTAATGCAATACACTGATGATTCTACTATTATCTGCTCTGCTAACTCTATATCTAATCTGAAACAGATCAATCGACTGGCCTTTACCTCTATAGACACCTGTCTCAGGAACAGTCAGCTATTACTTAATCCAAATAAAACCGAGCTACTTCTATTTACCCCAAGAAAAAAAAAAACATCATAGATGAAGCCTGGTTTACCATTTTCTCTCAAAGTAAAACAATAATAGAAGTTGTTACCTATATTAAAGTACTCAGACTAATAATAGATGAACAGCTAAAATTTGACATTTGCATACAAAGTAATGCTAACAAAACACACCAAAAGCTAGACATTCTTTATAAACACAAACACTTTCTCAGCCCCTCCACTAAACAAACCCTTGCTACCACCTATCTACATACCTCTCTTGTTTATGGTGCCCCTTTACTTACTAAACAACAATTCTCCCTACAAAACAAACTTGTAATGTGCTACAACAAAGTTGCCAAGTTTGCTATAAATGCTAAACATTCCACCTATCACTTTGCAGCTTTACACGCCCTTACATGGCTTGAACTCGCACACTGTCTCTCCTACCTCCAACTAAAAACTTTGCATAAGTTAATTTACAAACCTTTAGTTTGTCCTGCCTCACCTCATTATTTAGCAACTATCAACCTAATAGGTCCCCTCAGATCTGAAAACTAATACTGTTTGCAGGTGCATAAACCTAACCTACCTGCCAGCCAGCTTCTTTATACTTGTTCTGTATCCAAAGCCTGGAATGCTCTACCATTAGCAATTAGATTGAATCAAAACCTTACATCATTCAAAAATTCTTTACATCATTACTTTTCTTCTACCTGGATCTGCTCTTGCACAACTCCCCCACCCTTTAAATCTTGACT
Organism: Protopterus annectens; assembly: GCF_019279795.1. Taxonomy (NCBI): domain Eukaryota; kingdom Metazoa; phylum Chordata; order Ceratodontiformes; family Protopteridae; genus Protopterus; species Protopterus annectens. The sequence goes on along the minus strand of NC_056733.1, from coordinate 1,673,863,928 downwards.
ACCCCTGCTTTTATGAATATATTCTTATTCACTATGCATTTTCTTACCTATTTTAATTCCCACTTACTATACAATATTTTGAGTGACCTACTAATTTTATAGCAGAAACTTTATATAATGTGAAACTTTAAATGTGACTTATCTCATTTTGTATTACAAGTTTGTTTTAAATGTAACCATTGTCATATCCTGTTTACCTTTATTGTAACTATTGTTACGTACTTCTGCACTTACATGTCTACTGGAACTTTACAAATGTTAATTCCACTTCTGTGTTTATGCTCAAGTTTATGTTTTTGTGGAGCTTTTCTCCCCAGGCTTCCACTGAAAATGGGCTCTTAATGGCTCAGTGGAGTACCCATATATATATATATATATATATAAACCTGCCCTGGGGTCAATTGACATATGTGTAGATGTTGCACAAAGCCTACAAGATTTTACTTCATAAAAACGATAAGCAACAGAGCTCATGGAATATGTGCTGCTTATTATGCTTAAGTGTTTACAAGCACTGATCTGTGGCCAGCAGCAGTGTTAATGGCCATAAAATGGTGCATGGAACCACAAGCACACAATACAAATAAAACAGCTTGCCTGTAAGCAAACCTATCATGCCAGAATATGTGAACAGCTTCTATGGAGTAAGGGCAAATTGATTACAAGAATGAAGATGCAGGGGGCATTACATGGGAAGACGATACACAGAACACAATGTTAAGGGGGAGCTAATTGGAGAAAATGTACTCTGTTAATGCAATCAAATGTGATTATGTCACACAAAGAAACGTTTAAAATGTAAATACTTCCATATTGGGGAAATAATAATAACTAATCCTCTTCACAGTTCTTGACCCATGCACAAATCTAAAAATAGATATGCAAACAATGGATGTGAGAGGAAAACAAAACTACATTGCAACAAGGAGGACTAAACGTGTTAATGATAATAACATGCAGAGCTGACATAACAGTTAGCAAGGACAATGGATACATTGAGGCTATTCGCATAGACTGCAGTTATTGAATATGACAAGTATATAAAGGGAATGTATGTGTAATATCCGACAGTCATGCCATTTTCTCTTGTTTCTTATGTATAAACAAGAAGAAGCTAGTTGTATAGCTCTTGTGTCATCCTTATCAGAAAGGGACATGTTTAAACATTTGTTGTCATTCGGCAGCCATAGACTGGGCGTATATTACCCTAAAACATATATTAGAAAAGCATGTGTTTTATATTTGTGTACATCCTAAACAGTAATATAACAACTACAAAACACCTAAGTGAGAAATGATAACACAAATCTGCTGACATTTCAGTAGTTCAAGACCTACATTTACAAATAGAGCACATCTATTACATAATTATACTGGGCATGCTTGCAAGAAATTACAGAAAACACTGCCATAACAGCATGTAAACAACACAAACAAGCATGTGCTATAAAGGTGCTGTAAGGTGAACAATGACATCCATAGATCTAGACACAATCCCTTTGTATATAAGCTGTACAATTTAGAAGGTCTTTGTTACGATAAACACATGTTGGTCAAAAGTTAGGTCACTGACCACATAAGTTCCCAAATCACAAACAACTTAACACATTTAGAAATTAAGTAATGCCTGTGAACAATCAATAACATACTCACCATTTGCATCTTGCCAGACTCAAGCTCATGCCAGGACTGATATCAGAAAGATGTGTATCAACCTGTGATGCCACAATAATAGGCATACTGTGTGCAACATGATGAACACACCTGAAGGGCTTACAGCACTTCCCTATTGTAATGGGTATGGATCCTCAACCTTGGAGGCCGAAGCCTTAAAATGATGCTGTCTGACTGTGCTATAAATACTTTATTTGCCTTAGCCAATCCTGTCTGACACAGTTATCTGACAGACTCATGTAACCTCTGCTTTTTATACTGTACACTCTATGGAGCTGTGAATTGACTGCATCTGCCACATGACATAGCAACGCACCTTGTCATAAATAAATCAAATCAATGTGTGAAGTAGTAAAGGAGATTTGAGGATAATTTTACAATATGATAGTTGTTAGACTGATGACATGAAGGTAACAATATTAATGTTCACACAATTGTGAGCAGTGCAACATTAATTGTCCCAGAATTGAAACACACTCTGTCTGTTGTGAAGTCATTACATCATATGATTGTGTTGCAAACAATTTATATGAGAAAAAAAGGGATAGGGAGGCATTGTCCACTGTAACTGTACACATTACAACAGTTGTGGATGTCATTCAGGCATAAAAGCAATAGGACAACAATGCTTACAGTCAGTCAGGGAGGCTATTTAAAATTTGACTATGTGGCAACAGAAGCTAGATGATATAGGTTCATAGGTTCATAGGTAGGTACTAGGCTATCTGCCTGAAGGCATTAATAAGCCTAGCCAGAATGTGTTGGCTTTTGCCACCCTCTTAGATTAGTTCCCTGTGCCTCTGTCCAGCAGAGCTACTGAAATGATCCCAGGGGTAAACTTTCTGTTTCCCATCCACTCGTCAAGGTTTCTCTTGAAGAGTGTTAGCAAGGAGCTCTGCCTAATGTAGAGCGGAATCTTGTTCCAAAGCATGGGAAGTCTCTCGGACAGGAATCTATCCCTCCAGCACGTCCTATTTATTGTAGTGGTGAGATTTAGATCCCTAGAGCATCTGGCTCGAGGGGATATGGTTTTCTATAGGTGGAGCATGTCCATAAATTCTGGGTTGGACATGGCTTTGTATGTCAGGCAGAGATCACCTCTGAGTAGGCGGCATGCAATTGAGTACAGCTGGAGTTTCTTCAGTTGAGCTGCATAGGGCATCTGTTTGAGGCCAATGATCCTCTTGGTGAGGTACTTCTGTGGTCTTTCCAGCTACTGCACATGTCTTGTAAGGTACATCCCAAATAGGGCATTGTACTCTGTGCTGGGTCTGATGAATGATGAGCAGAGGGGCACAATGACCTCTTTTGATCTGGATATGAACCCTTTTGTGATTAGGTGGGCCACATAGAAGGATTTTCTAACCACTTTGGCAATGTGATTATCAAAGGAGAGATTACTATCTACTTGGGTCCCCAGATCCCTTATTATGTCTTCCATATTTAGGGAACTACCACCTATGTGGTAATTTGTGGGTACTTTGTTTTTTCCACAGTGGATGACTATGCACTTTTTGGCATTTAGCTTGAAGCCATGATTTTGACACAAGGTATCCGTCTCTATCCCTTTTGGAGGATGGAGGTGCCAGCCGGAGAGTCAATTATAGCCCCTAGTTTACAGTTGTCTGTGAACTTGGTCAGCCATAATCCTACTGTGCTTGCCTGTACCTCTGAGAAGTATATGCTGAACAGGAAAGGTCCTAGGACTGAGCTCTGGGGAATGCCACTTGTAACCGGTTTAGAGTTGGACCTAGCTCCTGCAACTCTCACCATGTAGGTTCTATCCATAAGCCAGTTGGCAACCCATCTTGTGATGTAGGGGTTTATGTTTAGGCTGATGCGCTTGTCTATAATACCAGAATGGGGAATGGTGTTGAAGGCCTTTGCGAGGTCTAGGTAGGCTGTGTGTACCACCTTTCCCTCACCTATAGCCTTGGTAACTGTCTCAAAGAAGTCTACCAGGTTTAGGAGGCATGATCTGCCCTTAGCAAAGTGAACTGGGTAGGGTCCAGTGTCTGGAGGTTCCCAGTGTCTCTGTTAATGAGTTCCATGATGATGTGCTCCATAGCCTTGCAGACCAAGCTAGTCTGGCTCATAGGCAATAGTTACCAGGGTCTGTTGTGGCTCCACCTTTGTGGACCAGAATAACCATTGCTGTGCTCCACTCTATGAGTACGTAGCCTGTGGAGAGGCTGAATTTGAACAGTGTATTTAGGTGAGGGGTTAGTTCGTCTTTGAGCTCATGTAGGATGCAGTCTGTGACACTATCCGGTCCCATTGATGCTGTTTTTTTTGGCTTTGGAGAGGGCTGTTTTAACCTGAGTGTCTATGATTTCAGAGGCTTGGCATTCTTCTGGTATGGCTATGGGCCCTTTTGGGGGTGAGAGGGGGGTGAAGTTTGCACTGAACCTGTCTGCCAGGATGTTGCCGATATAGGTCAATTCAGTATATTTTGTGCCATTCTGCACTAACTCTGAGTAGATCTGAACATTACCACTTTGATTCTTGACATAGCTAAAGAATGCCTTGTGGTTATCTTTGGAGTCCTTCGCAAATTTTCTTTTGAAGCTCGTCTTGGATGATTTTATGAGGGATCGTAGTTTCTTGCTGATACTGATCAGGGATGTCTTCCCTTCTTGGGATTTTACTCTTTTCTGTACTAGTTTTCTTTTTCTATTGTATAGCTTGTTTATGGCAGGGGTTCACCAGACTGGTTTCCTTTTCTTGGAGGAGTAAACCTTGGTTTTACTTGGGATAGCACAACCCATGCATTCTTGTAGGTGTCCGTAGAATGCATTAGTAAAGGATTTTGCAGCTTGGACAGCATTATTCTTTAGCATGGGGGCTTTGAAACTTTCCACCTCATCTTAAGTAACGTGAAGTTTGCTTTTGAAAAGTTTTTCATGGTGGTTTCCTTGTCCAAGGGTGGGGGCAGAATGTGGATATTCAGGGTGATTTTTTATGGTTAGATCTAACCATCGAGGGGTTGGCCTCCGGTGTGGAACACCGGTCGCCAATGTTTTGTGAAGAATGAACACCACTTGGTACAACTGTTGCTAAAACTATGAGATATTAGGGTATTTGAAGCTATGGCATCATGTTATTTCTGCAAGGGATATATATATATATATATATATATATATATATATATATATATATATATATATATATCTGTAATTTGTTTAAAAGACTTGGTATATGTCTATTTCTTGCACAACACCGCCTGCTACTAGGTGTACCCAGACACATGTAATGCATAATGCAGTTGTCACTATGATGGAAGAGTGGCAATCATGTACAATGTGTACATAAAAACAGATTCAAACACATACTATTATTAAGGCAACAACATACAGAGCATTATCTCATTTTCTCATGTTAGAGAAAACACCTTAGTAGTTCTCTTGGGAAAGCCAAATGTCATATAATGGCATCATCATTGGGAGGGTGGCCTAATGGTTAAGGTGTTTGCCTTACAAACACAAGGTGCAGGGTTTGAATCTCACAAGGGATAATTGGCTAGGTTTAAAATGGCTCGCAAGGGCAGTTAGCCTAGTACTAATCTATGATCCTATGATCCTATGATCTATGATCCTATGATCCAATAAAGCATTTCCTTTGTGAAAAATGAGCAAAAATTCTTGTAATATGAATCCACAACTATACATGTACACAGGAAAGAGCTGGGTGGCAACATTGTTACCTACATGCACAGTCATTCTGACACGTGTGTCTAACAAGCAATGGCTGGATTTGTAATGACTACTTAAGACCATAAGGTACAGAACACTGCCTGAATGGCATGCATCAAACAAGATGTTGGCTTGCAAGTCTGACAGTGCACATTTGAATGGCTGATATTACCATTGTTTAATATGATCTTGTTCTTCTAAATATGCGAGAAGTTGGTTGAAGAGCAGAATAGCAACACAAAGCTACACATCCAATATATGCATTACAAGCCTTGTCTACACAGCATGACAGACAAACACACACTCACTGTAATCAATCAGTGCTAGAATCAAACCTCCTATCTATGTAGTTATGCAGATTAGAAAGCATGGTATCAACAGCCAGTGCCACAGTATAAATCATACCACAACTGTGATGTAATTCAATTTTGATAGCCTGATATAACCATTGTCTTTCCAAAGCTCTGTATTGCCTGAGGTAATACAAATTTATAGGGTAAACCCACTGGCAGTGGAAAACATGTATCTTAAATGAAACTTTAGAGAAGAGGTAATGTCACAGATAGTACACAAACAGTCACCCTAGTTAACCAGTGTTGGATTGGAACCCCCTACCTATCTATTTTAACAATCGATAGAACACAGAATTTGCTGCAAGTGCCACAGTAGAAACATGACTTCTATGGGAGAGAGTGCAATTGAGACAGAGTAACCTCACTGGTGTGTTTCAGAGAAGATGCTTGTATTAAAAGTGGGATAAAGTACAGAGGGAGTTCTGTACAAATTTAAATTCTTCTCCTGAGAAGAAGTGGACATAGCACATTTATTGATGAGACTTTATTTACCTGCAACTAGAACTGCACGCACACACACACACACACACACACACACACACACACACACACACACACACACACACACACACACACACACACACACACACACAAACTCAAATTCACCACTGTCAGATGTAAACTGCCTACCTACGTAGTTACACAATTTAGAGAATAGAGCATTACCCACAATCACCACAGGAGAAGTGCAACTTGTAAAGGCATGATGACCTCAGCTGTGTGATGCGGAGAAGAAGTTTGTAGTAAATGTGGGATGGGTGAATCCTCTCCCAGGTTAGATTCTTTCCCTGAGTGGAAGTTGATACATAATCTGTATTCAGGAAGTTATTTGTAACTGATATTGTTGTCATACATCCCTACCGATCTAAAGAACATAGTATTAGTCACAAGCCCCACGGGAGAAATCTGACATGCAAAGGAAGGGAGAACACTTTTGAGAGGCTGATGTTATCAGTGTGTTGCAGAAGATGCTTGTGGTAAAAATGGAATAAAGTGAAGAGGGAGCTGTGTCCAAAGTTAAATTCTTTGTATGCTGGAAAAACAAGGAATTCACTCGAGTAATGAAAACAAAATTTCTTCCACTATGTGATAAAAACTCCACAGCATTAGCAGCATATACAAAATAAAATGTATACTCCACAGTAATACAATATCCACAGTCAAGCACTTTCGTCCATCCGGACTTCTTCAGAACTATCCTCCTGTTCCCAGGTCTCTGATTGCTTTTGTAGACTTTTTTTTTTTCGTCATGAGATACTGACATTCGAGATTTCAGTATTTTGAGATAGTAAAGTGCTTAGGTCTACATTCTTTCATCGAATTTACACTTACTTGAATGTCAAAGGCTTGGGACGACTCCATTGAAAACTTAATAAACCAAAATAATGAATCAACAATATTTTTAACAAGGAAACTAACCACTTGGCCACCAGGGCAAAAAAAAAGAGAGAAGCAAATTAAATCCATACTAGTGTAGGGCTTCACATCCACACTGACCCATGTGGTAGGCTGCACCTTCCACACCCCCCCAATTAAATATACCAATTCCAAGATCGTACTATACTGCAGAAAAGGTCAAATTTCACCCCGGTGGCCAAGTGATTAGCTTCCCTGTTAAAAATATCAGTGATGTGTTGCTTCGGTTTATTAAATTTTCTGTGGAGTTGTCTGCAGTTTTTGATGTTCGGATAAGTGTAAATTCGATGAAAGAAAGCAGACCCATATACATGTATATATATATATATATATATATATATATATATATATATATATATATATGTGTGTGTGTGTGTGTGTGTGTAAATTATGTATATATATATATATATATATATATATATACATATATATATATATATATATATATATATATATATATATATATATATATATATATATATATATATATATATATATATATATATATATATATATATAAAACAGTTATTTGGTTATATGGCACACCTGGAAGTTCTGCTGTAGACAAAATTGGATTGTCTTCTAAGTCAGCCCAAATGTCAACTATTCTGGATGAACCTTGTGCTGAGCTGCATGGATGTCTGACAGTAGACAGGAACTCCTCTACTTCAGTCAGTAGTGGTTTGGTAGCAAGCCCAGCCCTGTAGCCATACAATCACAGCAATTGCAGCTGATCAGTTTGGCTTCTGTGATCATATCACCAGACCTTTTTCTTATTTTGGAATATGTATATCCATGGCCTCCAACTGCATTCACATCATTGACCACTTGCTCTCAGATGCAGTCACAGGAGGACTTGTCACCTCTGCCTCTCTCTAAGAGGAATGATCCATGGTGATGTAGTGCCTGAATGATCACATCATTCTCAGCATCACTGCATGGCAGTTTACAGGATGCAGATGGTTTGGGTGCCATGGTCCTGTATGAGAAGAAACATGAAGGGAAAAAATACGTAAGTAAACCAAAAATGATTGCTAACAAAACAAAAATGTCTATGAAGGCATCCATCCATCATACACACAACACATGAAAAAGTAAGGCTCCATATGAGTGCACATAACTAATAGAGATTCTCCTCAACCACAAATCAAAGAAAGGAACTCATAAAAAAATGCTAAGATTATAAACATTTCTGTAACACAGTAGTACATTGCAGCATTAATAAAAATAATATAAAACTCTCAAGGAAAAATGGATACAAATGTTGTGTGATATCCACTTCTATGAGGGGAGGCAGCCAAGTATAGAGCACAGGCTTAACACAATTTTGTGTTTTTTAAAATATTTTTAAATGCTTTTTGTATTTACATTGTGCTTGCCAGAACACAAACAGAAAAAAAGTGAAAATTTTAATTTGGGCTGCCTTCTGCTGCTCAAATGAGCTTGGTTCACAGTACATGGTCGTCAACACTCTAGATAGTACTCAGTGAAGAATGCGTACTGTCAGTAAACTTTGTTGCCTCTACAAGGTGTAAGAGATGTAAGTTTAGAGAAATATGATAGGTGATGCAGTGTTCAGATCAAGTTTATAAATTCTTTTACAGTGGGGATCAGAATGCCATTTGTCCAACATTTTGATTAGGAATGTAGCACTAAATACAAATGAGTACCATAACTATATTTGTTGCAGAAAATGTATCAGCAATGCTTGCTATAGAAGCCCAATAAAACGTGTGTGAATTATGTTAAGCATGATAATGATGACATTTAATTTTGAATGTACTTGCATAGGCATGATTTGCATAATATGTTTGTTATAATTATTATGAGTTATACATAGAAGTAAGACAGTATGTCTTGCGAAGTATCTTTGTAACATAACTCAACATGTATTGTCCAAGTCATGAAACACTATGTATTTGAAATGTATTTACAAACACAAATACTGTCTTTCACATAGAAATGCAGGTACCAAGACTAATTAAAGTCACACACACAGGCATTTATTTATTTATTTGTTTATTTATTTATTTATTTATTTATTTACATTTGTTGACCAGGAGTGCCCGACTGGACGTAGGTCCATTTTCAGTGGAGGCACAGGGAGAAAAGCTCCACAGTTAAAATATACAGACAGTAGTTACATTGGATTTACATAGCAATTAACAATTTGATTAACATAGCAATTAACAATTACAGAGTTACAGATGAAGACCATAGTACATCAGTAGACAACTAGAATCTTTATCTGCGAAGTACATAACAGACATTAACAATTGTTACAATAAGAAGTTCCTGCTGTATAATAAGTAGTAGGCTTATGAGCATCTGAGCTTGCTATAATCAAGGTAGTTAGTGGGGTGGAAATAAAGGTAGTGGGTTGATGGGGTGGGTGATATTAGAGTGGGAGTTGCAAGGGCATAGCCAGCATGTTTTTAGGTAAGCTTTTAGTAAAGTTTTGAAGTGGGTGCATGATGGTATGGAGGTAATTGTGGGTGAGAGGGAGTTCCATAATTTGGCTATGGTGCAAGAGAATAGTGCTTCACCAGCAGAGTTATTGGCTTTACTGATATGCAAGTGATTTTTGTTGCTAGATCTTAGTGTGGTGGTGCAATAGGGTTGGAGTAGATTCTGGAGGGATGGGACATTTAGTGGATAGTTTACTAGTTTGTGGGCGAGTGTGAGTTGATACCATTGAAGGAGGTGAGGGAGTTCAAGCCAGCCCAGTTACGCAAGTGAGAGATAGTGGTGACTACGGTAGGATGCCCCTGTGGCACATTTGGCAATTTTGTTGTAGCAGGTCTCTAGCTCGTTTAGACCGCTTTGCCTTAGGTTGCTATATATTGGAGAGACATAAAGTAGGGTGGAGATAAGGTGGGAATTTGCTAATGAAATCTTTGCTGCTTTGGTGAGAAGTTGCTTATTTCTGTATAATGCTCCTAGTTTTTTGTGGACTTTTTTATGGTCATGGATATGTGAATGTCAAATTTTAGTTTATTGTCTATTTCCACTCCTAGCAATTTGGTGTGTTCTGTTGAGTATTTAGTGGTGTTGTCTTTTGCTGTGATGTTAAAGTGAGAGTTGTTTTGAGTATGTTTGGTGGGTTGGAAGATGAGTAGTTTAGTTTTGTTTCGGTTGAGTATTAATTGGGCATCGGATAACCAAGTTTCAACAGAGGAAAAGACTTCCTGTATGACTTTTTGCAGTTTTGTAGGGACTGGGCTGAGCAGATGATGGTTGAGTTATCTTCATATTGTATGAGTGTGCCATGTTTGGTGGCAGAGGCTAGATTATTGGTGAAAATAGAGAAGAGTAGGGGACCAAGGATGGATCCTTGGGGAACCCCTATAGAGACAGATAGTTGGGGAGATATGTCATTCTGCCATACAATGGATTGTTGGCGGTCATACAGGTAACTCTGAAACCAGTTTGTGACTGATTGAGAGAAAGATAGGTTATTGAGGACAGAGATGAGTTGTTTGTGTGGGACCATGTCAAATGCTTTAGATAGGTCTAGGAAAGTAGCAGAGGAGAGATAGCCATTGTTTTTATGCTGAAGGATAGTGTTAGTAAAGGAGAGTAAGGCAGTGGTGGTGCTATGGTTTGGTCGGAAACCATGCTGAGTATTAGAAAGGAGGTTGTTAGTAAGGAGGTAGTCTGAGACCTGAGAGTGAATGCATCTCTCTAGTATTTTGGATAGTGGAGAGAAAATAGCTATGGGGCGGTAATTGGTTAGTTCTGGGGAGGGGCCGCCTTTGTGGAGGGGAATTATATGTGAAACATTCCATAGTGTGGGAACGTAACTTTCTGACAGAGATCGGTTAATCAAGATGGATACTGGGTAGGCCAGAGCATCTGGTGCAATTTGTAGGTATTCACTTGGGAGGTTGTCTGCTGTTAATTTGGTGAGCTTAAGCTTAGTTAAGAGTTTTTTGTGTTGGAGGTAGGTACAGGAGAAAAAGAGAAGACAGTAGTGAGATTAATAGTTGAAGGTGTGGGTTGGAGGGGAGGGGGGTTGTGTTGTTTAGCTAGTGATAGTATGGTTTGTGTGAAGTGTGTGTTGAATGAGGTTGGAATATTTTCAGAGGAGTGAGGGATGTTAGGAGGAGGGGTACTGACTTTACCTGGGTGGAGGATGGAGTTTATGGAGGACCAGAATTGTCTGGGGCTGTGTTGGGAGGAGTATAGGGCAGACTGGTAGTATTGGAATTTGTCTTGTTTTATTAGCTTTTTGACTCTATTGTGTAGTTCTAGGAATTTCTGTCTAGTTGAGGGGGGTTTGGTTTTTCACCAGTGCTCCCAGGCTTTAGCCCTGTTTTTCATTTCTGACTTAGTGGTTTTCGGTAGCCATGGGGAGGGTTGTGCTTTGGTTCTGGAAAGTCTTATGGTGGCATGGTAATTAAGCCTGCTCAGGAAGATAGTATTAAAAAATTCTACTGCGTTATCAAGACTGAAGTACTTTAGAGGATGCCAGTTACATTCGTTGAGGGATGGGATGAATGTGAGTGGGTTAAAGTTTAGTTTTTTACATATTTGACTGTAGATGACAGGTTTAGCTTGGTATAGGTATTTTTTGAATAGGAATGTTGGGGAGTGATCACTAAGGCTATCTGATAAGCAACCTGTTATATATGACTGGGGGCTCTTACTGACTAGTATCCAATCCAGGGTAGTGTGCTTGTTGGAGTTTTTATTTATCCTGGTTGGCGACTGGACTAGTTGGGTGAAGTCATGAAGGTTTACATGATGGGTTGAATGGTTGCCAGAACAGTATTGCCAGTCAGTATTGAAATCACCTAAAATTATAGTTTCTTGGCATCTGTCAAGTATATCTCTAGTCATTACTATAGCTGTAATTACCATTTTACAAATAAGTTCTCCTGTAGCACTGACAGTTAATAAGTAAACTTTAATCATTTATCTTTTTTTTCTCATTAGTTTGATTTCCAGAGACTACTACTCAATCTTACCGGAGCGTGTAGCTAACATTCCGCAGGCCAATATGTCACAAGTCATACCATTTTGCTTTTCACACCATAATGGTTTTCATGTTTCAATAGTTTTAGCACCACACATGGCCAAATTGCACTGTCATTTTTCACACCTCTTGTGATTTTTGATGTAATTAATGCCAATGTGTCTGTCAAGTTATTACTGTGTTTCTAGTCATGCAAATGCAGTAAGCAAGGCTGTGCATCTTTGCTCACAAACAGTATCTAAATTGGGCACCAATTCAGATCCATGTTTTTAGCTTAACTGCTGCAGACATAGCTGGTGGTGGTAGGGATGGTGTTTGATTTCCTGTGCAATGGTGGGGAGTTGAGGAGTCTGGGATTTTTTCTGGCACTCTTCATGAAGTGCTACAGCTGTTGACTGCAGCAGTGTGTGTATATACCAGGTCTCAGCTGAGGCTTGGAATTGTTTGGTTAAGCCTGTCTCTAATGCAACTGGCATCCCAAGCACTGGAGAGCAATCTCGTCACTACTACAAGTGGTGCAAGCACGACCTCCTGTGCCTAAGGAAGGATGAATTTAAGACTGAAAATACTCCTCAGTTGTGTAAGTTTACTGACCTTTAACCTTTCTATGATGTGGCATTTATTATCCAGCCAACACAGTAAGTATGCATCAGGTCTGAATGCAAGGCAAAGAAGTATTTTCAGTCCATCTCTGTATATCATCTTGAGCAGGCATACCTTAACTTTGATACAATGCATACATACCCACCCCAAAAGCATACATGCATAAGGTAATGAGTACATAAGCTAATTGTGTGCGGGTTCAATGACCTGAAACACAAATTATATTTTTTTTCTTACAGGATAGCATTTATAAGATATTAACTGCAATACTACATGGTGTTAATTACATTTTAGCAAATGCATTTATTAACTTTGAAATCAGATATCTTATATAGCATAGTGAAGTACCTGATTCTATTAGTCATATCATACCATTGTGATTGATTAATTTTAGGACACATTAATGCCTTGACATTATATCAGGATGTGGCCAAGGTATACTTACTTATTTTTCACTTTTGTTTATACACTGAGATAATAAACTAGTGTGACATGCCATTGATCTAATTGTCTTGTGTGTGTCTTCCTGATCTTATCTCTCTCCTCTCTCCCTGATCGTATCTCTCTCCTCTCTCCTATATATATATATATATATATATATATATATATATATATATATATATATTTGTATTTTTTTTTATATATAACTTTTTTGATACTTTGCTACTGCAACCCAAAAAGCCATCAGCATATGTGAATGTTTTATCAAAAGGATTTACTTTTGTGCTATCAAAAAGAGGCAACTTGGTAGATGTACACATTGATGTTAAACTGTATTTGCGCGAATTAAATTTAGGCTTGTATTACAACAACTAGGTGGATATGAAAAGGGGAGAAGGTATGGCCATTAGAAGGCCTAGTGTTTTTTACCCCCCCCCCCCGTTACACAACAAATTAATTATTTTTGATAAAATCTGTGAATTGGATTTGAGACAGCATTTGGGTAAAGTATATAGTCAAAAACAGGGCTTTGACAATCTCACTTCTGAAGAACAAAAACTATTGGAAGATATACTGAGTGACAAAATGTACAGTTTATGAAGCTCAACAAGGGTAATGGGATGATAATGATGGATATGGTTGACTATGTGTGTGCCATGAATAGCATACTTACAGATGGTACATATGAAGAAATTCTAGAAATGAAATTAATATTGCTTATCACAATACTGATATGTTGTTGGAAGACAGGTTATATCAGGGCAATATTACACTGGATGAATGTAACTACATGAAAAATGAATACCCCAGTTATTGGAAATATATTTGGTATACCAAAGATTCACAAGTCACTGGTAAATCCACCTTTTAGACCCATTGTTGATTCCAAGAGATCAAAAACTTTTTCCATCTAGATTCTTTGATTAACAGTTTAAAGTAGTGTTACAAATTTTTGACTATATTTGTAGGGACTCTTGGCACTTTTTGTCCAATCTTAACACTACATATTTAACTAGGGAGTTCTGTTTTGTAACTATGGACGTGTGTAATCTTTTTAGTGTTATTCCACATGTGACAGGCTTAGAATGTTTGGAAAGACAGTTGGTAGTCTCGAATAGATTTGAAGGACATAAGGTGAACACTTTAGTAACCTTAATGGAGGTAGTTTTAGACAACAGTTTCATTTTTTTTCAAAGGCCAGTTTTTCAGGCTAAAGGCAGGTGTGGCTATGGGGGCAGCGTGTGCCCCCACTTTTGCAAATTTGGTCATGTCTTATTGGGAATCCAACATGATTTTTGAAAGTCTATATGCTAAGTATATATTCAAATTCACAAGATTTTTGAATTACATCTATTTTATTTGGCGGGGTAATTTATCCCAACTGGAAGAATTTTTTCACTACACTAACAACTGTTGCTTTCTTGAATTTTACATATCAATTTAGTGCAGATGTCATACATTATTTGGATGTGGAGATTTTATTTGATGACAAATCTAAAATGTTGGTTTCAAAAATCTTTAGAAAACCCACATTTTCAAATTTATATTTGGACTATTCTAGGTGCCATCCACCACACCATAAAAGAGCTGTGGTAAAGGGCCAATTGGTGAGGGCAGTTAGAATGTTAACGAGAGACTCTGACTTCTTGCAAGAAATTGAATTTATAGTGGGTATGTTTTTAAGTAAGGACTATCCAAAACCCTATTAACTAAAATAAAAATTTAAATTGTTGAGAAAAGGATTAGCAAATTGTATTCACCTTTTTTAAAAAGGACAGAACTAGATAGTATAGTTCCTGTGACTACAAAAAATAGTGCAACTTCTAAAACTATTAATGGTAGATTTTCTTTCATATGCACAGACAATAAAGATACTCCCCCGGATTCACGAATCATCCATGTAAGACTAAATAAGTCTTACTCAGGAACTGCAGTTGAACGGTATGACATCAGCGTACTATGCATATTCATGAGGGCACGCTGACTCCACTCCAAGTCTAACATGGACCGTGCAGGAAGGCAGGGGGCATGTCTGACTGCCGAGCAGTCCAAAGGTCCATGCCCCTGCAAGTGTCTGAACTGTGAAATGTCAGCACACATGAGCGAGTCCGCTCAAATGTCTACATACCCAACACTCTACTCCCTCACATTGTAAACCCCCAGTACAGTTATAAAAAGTAAAACTTTTAATTTTTTTTTCTAATTCCTGATATAGCTGCCCGTATTTGCACGTGTTTGCACGGGTGTGCCCATTGCCTAGCTGCAGTTAGCAATGTCGACATTGAAGAGCATAATAAGGACTGTATATGCAAATTAAGCCAAATAGCAATACCGTAGTGCTAGAGCCTTCGTACAAAGAAGAGGCATTCACGGTTCAAGTCCCACCACTCCCCTTTCTATTTTATGTTTTAAATTAGTATATGAAATAATTCCTGACATATATGAATAAACTTTTACTAAAAAGCATTGAAATAGCCTATGTATCAGTGAACAAAATGTATATTTATAAAGGATCCTGACATATAATTGCCCGTAGTTAAGCAGCGCTTTACCCAGTGCAATCTAGTTGCCCATAGCTAAATAGCGCTTTACCCAGCGTAATATAGTTACCCATAGTTAAGCAGCGCTTTACCCAGCACAATATAGTTGCCCATAGCTAAATAGTGCTTTACCCAGCACAATCGGTTAGCGTGGAGGTGCATGCCATGCCAACCAGCACACCGTCGGGCAACATGGAGCAACGTAGAGCAAAGTTGCCTAAACACAGCCACACCCCCTAGCCTGTCTGGACAGTAGTAAAATAAAAAGCAATGACAAGGTTCAAACCCGGGACACTGTGCACCATAATCAAAGTACTGAACCACTAAGCCATGACAGCTTAAGACAAACAGCCACCGTTAACATACATATACTTATAAATGGTAGATTAACCATTGCTAAGCAGGTCTGCAGTCAGCCGAGAATTTTCAAAAAAAGCCCATCACAAAAAAGTGCGGGAAATGTGGCATATTTAAGCCTCATAGGTGGGAATACTCACCAGAACTGGTTGTAGCTCCCATTTGCAGTTAGAATGGCTGGTGCTGGAGAGGGTACATGCTTTTGAGTGCAACGCTGGGGCATCGAGGAGTCAAAATACATGGTTTGGCTCCTTGTCTACCGCCATGAGACAAGACTCCTGCAGGGCCAGTTCCAAGGGATGGAGTACAAGGCAGAGGCTTGGAACCGGTTAGCTCATGATCTCACCAGTGCCACAGGCATTCCTCGGACTGGTGAGCAGGTCCATCACCACCATGCAGACTTGAAGAGATGGAAGCAGGACCTACTGAATCGATGGATACAAGAGGCCTGTGGGATGGAAGATGCCCCACTACTGAGTAGGTAGCCATGGAATGCAGTATGTAAGACATGCTAATTTAGTCTATATAATGGATAGGTATGTCTCAATATCCCTTCATTTACTTCACAGCTGCAGGTGTCCATGCTGCGAATCAGCAAGCCTATGCAGATAGGCTGCTAAGGCTGCACCACCAGGCAGGTTAGTAATTATTCTGCATGTATTGTTATATAAAATAGATGAGAGAGCCTGAAAGAAAGTGTTGTAGCCCAATAATACAGCCATAAAATGCCCTGAATAATTCCTCTGCATGTACTCTTATATAAAATAAGTCAGAGAGCCAGAAAAAGAGTGTAGTAACCTATTAAGAAAGGTAAAATAAGTCCCAAATAATATCTCTGCATGTACTGTCATATAAAATAAGTGAGCGAGCCTGAAAAAGAGTGTCGTAACCTATTACTAAAGGTATAATATGTCTTGAATATGTTTTCTGCATGCACTGTAATATCAAATAAAGTGTGTAATGTAATTAATAAAGGTATAATACTTGGAGTGTGTCTGTGTCACTTACTTTGAAATATTGTTGTACCCTTGCATTATACAAATAGTACTGTTGCAATAAGTGCTGTCAACCCACAGTTGGGCAGTCCCATATAAAGTGGATGATGGAAGTGCCAGTAGCTGTGAAGCATATATACAGTCCTCAGCAGTCAGTTAATGGCTGGCATGCATAAGTAAATCTGGCACATGAGTAGCTTGTTAATGTGTTCCCCAGAAATGTGAGTGTGCTACAAGAAATGTAGGGTTCTGTAGAAATTTAACTGAAAATGTCATGTGAACACATCCAGATATGTAGATATAGAAATATAAATAAAATAAATAACTATGTAGCAGTAACATCTGCATCTTGGACAGTTAGTATGTCAGATATACGTCAGGTATATAATGAACTAGCTAAACCCATTACACAACCTAATGCATGTTGCCAAGTGTAGTAATACATGTAGGGGATATACACCTGCAGTCAACAGGAATGTAGTGTAGACTAAAAGTACTTATAAGATGTTAATTGAGGATTCTTTCTACACCCTACTGTATGTGCATAAACAATGCAATTCCACACCTCAATGGGTATGTCTAATCTTAAAACATTTGTTGGGACATATGTCCTATTGTTCTATAAATATCTGCATTTACTTCGATGCATGTGCCCTGTTCAAACACCACAATCTTGGTGGCCTGTTACCACCAAACATCCCTGCATGCTGTTGGAATGTCCACTGTCATTCAATATATGCATGTGTTATGCTTGCTGTTCAACTGTTGGAAAATTGGTGTGTTGGATTAATGGGAATATTACAGCATGCTGTTACAACTAATTTGGAATGCTGTTGTTTATGTTGTAATTAATCACACCTAATCACAGAACACATGGGAAGGCCAGTCCCAGCGGACCCATCTGTCCCTCCTCAGCTGGCGATTGCACCTGGCACCAGCAGTTCCGGTGCCCAGCCCGGGCTCTGCTCCTCTGTTGGTCCTGTGCCATCTTCAGGTGGAAGCGCTGCAGGGGATGGGGCTTGTCCCTCCCATGCAAGCGTAGGTGGAGAAGGGCCACTTGTCACCCTCCGAAGGGTCCGGGCTATGGTGCGTAGGGAGATCCAGCGTTCAGTCGCTAATCCCCTATGCCAGCTCAAGGCGAGAGTGGCGTGAATCACGGGTGAGCCTGCCCCTACTACGCATCCCCCAGCACAGCCACCCTCGGGGCTGTGAAGGTGCAGTGGTGACTGCCCATGGATGGGGATCTCAGTTCCTCTGTTACCATCTGTGGGCTAATGGGCTTGCGATTTCCAAACATCCGTCCCTGTCAATTGTGTTCACCCACCCCATGTGTCATACTCCACCCCTGTATGCGTCTTGTTTGTCTTGTCTGTTTACCTCCCCAACCTACCTCCCCAAATATACCTACTTCCTCTACCTCACTTTCCACTCTCACCTCAAAAAAAAAAATAAAAAAAAAAAGGGCAATCTGTCCCCACAAAAAAATTACGCCCCATACATAGCTGCCCATTTTGCACACATGTCCGCTGGACATGTAAACTGACAATTATAATTGGCAGTACAACAGACTTTGTTGTCCCCTCTCAGGGGTGGAAGGTTTCAAATTTCACTCCAAATTTATTGCATATGCACAGCTGTTGCTGGTAAAGAAATGGGCAGCCGCGGACCTTCCCTACAACTGTCCTGCACATCTCGAGTTTGTTTCCCTACTGTCTTTCCCTCTTTGTGCCCCCTTTTTCACCACTTTCCTATCTCCCCATTTTCTTTTCTTTCAAAGAAATTAGTGCGGGGGTTAGCGGGAGTAAGCACTTTTAAGCAGTAGCTAGTGGGTTTGAGCGAGTGTCCGCATGTGTGCGCTTAGCTAAGCATCATTAAGCATCACGCAAACCCATGCAAACCAGTTTACAACTGCTTTAAAGTGCCTTAGTCAGTCTGCATGGCAGGTCCCTTGTTCTGATGAGCAGCAAAATAAAACACCTCTGTCCGTCTCGAACTCCGGACCTTGGACACACTAAACTGCATGAAGTACCACTAGGCCACAGTAGATTTACAACATGTTGGTGCTGTGTTAAATATACCATGCATTACAATGAGTGAATGTAAAGGGAAAATAGGAATGCCATAACACAAATCTTGTTCTGTGGATCTTTACCAGCAGTTGTTGTGGAATTGCATGACATGACTGTGAAATGAGAACCAGCCATTCTATCTGGAAATAATGTTACAGTAGCACTTTACAAACCCAACACAGTATCAGTTAATTGTCTAATTAGAAAGGAAAGTACATACTCCCATGTATCCTGTGTAAGCATGTGGAGGGGTGAGTAAAGTTCTACACTGACAAGTGTGTACTAGAAGCAGCAACATTCAGGTTTGAGTACAACATGCAAATCACTGGCTACAACCCTAGCTTCAGAGATAAGAAGGATACCAACCTTCTGACTGACACAACGGTGTCCAAAGCAAACAAGAATGGGCCCTACTTTGGAAAGCTGAAAGGGCTATGCCTACCTAACATAGAATTTTATAGCAGTGGGCTACTATGACAGTGAGTAGTGCAATTACCACACATCAGGCTGCATGCAATTAGTAAATGGTGGGCATCAATTGGTGCAGAGGCCATCACATGCACATGTGCAGATACCTAGAAAAACAGGCTGTACTTGCTGTCTACACATGCAATAATCTCATTGCAGTAAGAGAGAGAGACGGAGACAGAGGCAGAGGCAGAGACACAGACACAGACACAGACAGACAGAGAAACACAGAAAAATAAGTAGCAACAGACAGAGAAAAGAAAAACAAAACAAAAAAAATAAAATAAAATAATACATTTCCTTTAAAAACAAACGGAACACAGCAATACAAATGAAAGGTATGTAACACATATGTATATGCTGGCATGTAGTAGATGTTTATGAAGAGTACCCTACATACTGTGAATCATCCATATGTGGCAGCAGTACATATCTCCATGTATCTGTACATGTGCATAGGGCAAGGGACATACTGCAACTGTTTGTGAAGGGTGTACATATATATGTTGTTCAAAGTTGTTATGTGCATATTTCTATGTAGGTTGTACTGTGTGGAAAAGAAAATAGCATGCAGTGCTGGTATATGATATGGTGATTAAACGCTGTGGGTATGCTCTGTCAGTTTTGCAGTGTTGTAGCCAGTGAGGCCTGCTAAAGCTACATGGGATGAGGCCATCTTCAATGCAGCCTCCACAATAATGTGCAATACTATTACATCACTGTATATCTCACAACTGTCACATAAGTG
Source organism: Protopterus annectens (assembly GCF_019279795.1). Taxonomy (NCBI): domain Eukaryota; kingdom Metazoa; phylum Chordata; order Ceratodontiformes; family Protopteridae; genus Protopterus; species Protopterus annectens. The sequence continues at coordinate 1,673,843,594 of NC_056733.1, read as the reverse complement.
ATATTCCCACCATGAATAGTGGACTGTATATCTGCTTATATGTACATCTATATGTACAGCAATGGATGTTTATATGTATGTGTGTATGTGTGTGTGTGTGTGTGTGTGTGTGTGTGTGTGTGTGTGTGTGTGTGTGTGTATACATATATATATATATATATATATATATATATATATATATATATGTATATATATATATATATATATATATATATATATATATATATATAGATATAGATATAGATATATGTAGATATATATATATATATATATATATATATAGATAAATATATATATATATATATATATATATATATATAGATATATATATATATATATATATAGATATAGATATATAGATATATATATATATATATGTAGATATATATAGATAGATAGAGGGAGAGAGACATGGGGCATAGTTACTGCGACAGGTACCTGGCGACCAAGGTATGGACTGAAGCTCAGTGTTGACACTGCAGCGCCATCCTTTCTTGCCAGAACACTGTACCCATTAACTACCACATAGGTGGTAGTCTACCTAACACCAAAGGTGTGATAAGAGAACATGGGTCACAGGTGGACAGTAGCCTCCCCTTTGATAATCACTGTGCCACACTGGTCATGTACTCTGTCTATGTGGTACATGTCATCACAAAAGGTGTGTCATCTAGGGAAATATAGGTCAGTGTTCCCCTCTACTTATCACACTTAAAACCCATTGGAAAGTACAATGCCAACTACAGCAACTGGAAAGGCCACACACATACCTCACAAAGAGTAATTCCAACCTCAAACAGATGCCCTATGCAGACTGACTCACAAAACCACAGCTACACTGTGTTGCATAGCACCTACCCAGAGGTGACATCTGCCTAACATACTGAGCTATGTCACACCCAGAGCTGTTGGACATCCTCCACGTAAACATATTACAATCCCTTCCAGATACACACTCCAGGGCCCTACATCTTGTCAGCTCACTAAACAGCACATGTTGGAGGGATAGACTCCTAACTCAGAGACATGTCATACTCTGGAACAAACCACTTATCAATAGCAAACAAAGCTCCTCATTAGCAGTTGTCATAAATACTCCTGATGATTGTTTGGGAGATAGGAAATACACCCCGGGAATCACCTCTGTGGCACTGTTTGACAGGGGCAAGTGATATTAAATTACGTGTGTCAAAGGCCAGGGTAGCATATGGCTAGGCTGTTGTAGGCCCTAGGGACAATAGCGTATTACCTACCCATGACACAAAGCACACACACATGTACGTAGTGCAATAATTGCTATGTGAGGTTGACTTGAGTGTGATGGTGAATGTGTTGGTGAATGTGTGCAAGGTCTGTAAAGGTGTGATAGCTTAGTGTGTATTTGTTTCTGTCATGGTAGTTTGTGTCCTAGCTGTGATCCCAGCAAAAGATGTGTATGCTATTGCTAGGCAGTAAAAGTAGTATGGCATACGGTGTGACGTAGTCCCTTGTTGTCGACTGTGGTGTCCCATTGTAGGCTAAAGCAATACATATATGCTTAGTGAGTGGTACTGCTAGTGAATCCAACTCCCATATGAACTGTGGTACTACCTGAAGCTGTAGGCCTAAACAGTACAGTATGGTGTATATTCACATTGCTTGGAAACACTGTTTTGTGTCTTCCCTGTAGTCTTCACAGATTACATACCTCAGGCATAAGGTTTTGTAAGTAGTGACACACAGTACTGTATGGTACACAGGTAAAGTTCATCTGTGTTGGCATACATTTGTGTGTTGTATGTATGTCTGATGTGTGTGTAATTATGCCTGCACCATGCCCTCAATCATGTCTGTGCTACAGGGTATACGTGCGTATCTAGCAACATGTATAGTCTAGTACAGCAGTATGCTACCTATATCAACAGCTGTGCACATATGTTATACAGGGGTTTTGCATCTAAGACTACTGTGGTATACTGGTAATACTGTAACTGTACTTTACATTCATTGCAATGGATGACATCTTTCTTCATCCATTAGCTTTATATATACCTCCTGTGGCTAGGTGGTGCATTGTGTCACATACAGTGTGTCATGTACTGTTGTATAGTCTTACATACTGGTTTCACTTTGTTGCTGTGCAGAACATGGTTTAATATATAGAATGTGCCAGGCACTGTCAGGCAGCTGTGGGCTGAGCACTGATATGTTGTATTAAAAGTGTGTATCTACTGACAGCCAATAGGTTGCTATATATGGCATTTCATTGATGTCTGTACTTTAGAATGTTAAGTGTGCCACATGACTTGCTCACAATTATGGTTTTATTGCCTTCCAGGGATATGTCTCACAATTGCAAACATGCATATTCCCCTGAAGAGGAGGAAATACTCCTAGACACCCTGCTACAACATCACACCCTGCAGTTCTCCAGAACCAGCCAGGACCAGCATGGGCGCACTGCACTTTGGAAAGATGTCCGTCGGGTGAATGATGTAGGCATGCATAACCGGACTTATGAGCAGGTACGCCATCCCTGCAGTGATTTAATTAGACATGTCCGGCAGCATGCCTCCGATGTCCGCAGACAACAGCTTGCCACAGGTGGCACACCCGCCCCTCACCAGAGTGGAAGAGCTGCTCCTCAGCATGGTGGCTCCTGGCCAATCATTACAACAGACATGTGTCATCATGGAGGCCGGAGTCACCCAGCAAGTTGACTCAGAGCGTGCAGGTAACATGGCATATTTGTAGACTACTGTTAGCTCGATTGTTAGAACAAGCCTATGTCAGATGTGTACTGTGTATTTAGCAGATGTGGAGCCTGGTGTTGTGCAATACTGATAATTTGGAACATAATCTGTATGCCTGTGACTGTCACATATTGTACTACTGTAAAGTTGCAAACTCACAGCAGCAATGCCATAGTTGTTGACACTGACAAACTGTCTCATATCCTTGTATGTCCCTCTGGTGTGACAGCAAGACAGCAGACCCATGCTGGTGAGTGTTCTACATTTAATATAGCAAATAACATGTGCATGTCATAGTTGGGTTGTAGGTCATATACACATCTAAAACACATACACATAATGCATGCTCTGCATGTTTTCTGTGGGACTATGCACATTCCAGTAATATGAGCAGCTGCCTCAAACACATGCAATACACAGAGCATCCCAACCAATTGTGGTACACTGTAGTGGACATTGTATAGGCAGAGTCAATACACATGCACAGAACATACACCACTTTGTCATACGCAGTCAGTGTTAATATGATACACATGGCCTATTTAGACACCCGCTGTAAGGTCAGACTCCAGTATCCCAAATGTCATCCACACAGCACACATACTATACCTGAGGGCGATGCGACACTCTTCAACACACAACACATTCATGTTAGGCAATGCTCCCTACTGAACACCTTACATACCCATGTAACAACTGCCTGTGAAATGGTTAACTGCTGTAGTTCAGATACAGCAAGATAGTTGCCAGTGTGGCACACATTAGTGGCCTTGAGTGGCCACATGATGCTCCCTGATGATGGCTCATGGTACTACACTACATCCAGTTACAGTAACTACAGTACTACACATAGCATTCATTGCTATACACCTGGCAGTTGTGTGCATCTGGACATGGTATGTGTACCTATGAGTGATGGTGCACAGGACATTGGAAAGCATTTAATACTTGCACAGCGATGTTGTGTCCATGTACACATTGTGTTCCAGGGTGAGGCCAATCATTGAACAACACACATGCATCAAAGACATGTATACTGTTATTAACAAGGACTCTCTATACTCGCACTGCATGCTGTTGAGCAACACACATCCTGCATGCTGACACGTGTGATAGGATTCTTTGGCTTGTGATACTGTACTCCATCATCAACCACTAATGAGTATGTTCTGGATTGCTGTTGGTGTGTGTGTGTGTGTGTGTGTGTGTGTGTGTGTGTGTGTGTGTGTGTGTGTGTGTGTGTGTGTGTGTGTGAACTTTACTGAGTAGTATATTTGTGTGCATACGTGCATGTGTTCATGTGTGCGTGTTCATGTGTGCATGTGTTCATGTGTGCATGTGTTTATGTGTGCTAACATCATGTACAGATTGTAAAGTGTGTTTCCTGTCTTCCTGTCACAGGTGCTGAGGTTGTGTTGTTTGAGTGCAGCAGGGAACCTGAAGTCACTGCCACAAATAATGGAAATGATGATACATGTGTTGTGGCACAGGCAGGTTTGACAAGGTCTGTTGTTGGTCCACCAATCGACAGTACACAGTTTTCCACCCCATCTATGTGCACATTCATACTGCCAATACATACCTCATCACCAATGGCCATAGCTGAGGGACAGCGTACAGTAGGCATTGACCAGGATAGTGTGGTATCTATGGTACATGCATCCCCTCACAGCAGCCATACCCAGACTCGTGGAACGGTACCACATAGGCAGATGTCCAGGGGTTCTCGTGGGAGCACTGCTGGTCATAATGCCTCTGGCAGATGTGCCCCCACAAGTCTTACAACCTCAGGTATGTTCCGGGCTGTAATGCAGGCACAGGCATGTATGGAATGGTACACCAGACAGGGACTAAGGTTGCAGAGGGCCCATAACACCGCTATCAATGACAGCATCCGTGACCTTGCTGGTGCCAAACGTAATTACACAGAGGTCATTGATAGATGTTGGGGGAGACATCAGATGTCCTCCACAATGTCATGTCCATGTGCCAGGACAGTTCAGGACAGCTGAAACGTTGATGTTGACGTTTGCCAGCAACATCATCAGCTGGCAGTCGTTGTGGACGACACACAAGTCACAGCCACTCCCATAGTGGCAGTACCAGCCCCAGCAATGTTGGGGATGGGCTGTCAATAGACCATCCTAGAAGACCACGTGCACGTGGCTCTGGCCAGTCCCAGCAGGGACATGGGTCCAGTTGACATCCTTCTGCCTCTGATGATAGTTCCCAGTCTGGCTTAGTACCTGATACTGTCCGTGACACTCCTGCCAGGCACAGGTACTGTGTCTGTGGCCAGAGACAGTGATCTGTACAGCCTGGCAGGTATAGTTTGTGGCTGTCCCACAACCTCCCGTATTTGGCAGCCACATGGTGGAACTGTGTGCATGCAGACACACACACATAAACCAAACACCTATGGCTAACACATACACACACATTACATCAACATTGACCCATGCTGTACTGTTGTCCCTCACACACACACACACACACACACACACACACACACACACACACACATACATGTCGATTGGATGGGTCTATGTCGGGCTCTGGCAAACAAACAACACACCCTGTGCATACAATGAAACTGTGCCACCTCCTATCATCTGTAACATTGATGCAGGAACAGGCTAACATGGTGCTGATGCACAGGGTGACTTAATAGCAGTGTAGCAATGTTAGCATGTTGTCAACAGTAAAGTGTAATGATATCCTTGTAGGTATATCTGAGCAGGCATGATGCATTAAAGCTATGATTATCAATGTAGTATTGTTTATACCAGTGTTAATTCCAAAAATGGATTGTCCGCCCATGTGCCACTTGGCTGATGTGTGTAGTTCTGGCAGCATGTGTTGGTGAGTGGACAGTACGTGTGTGATGTGTGCTGTACAGATTTGCAGGTGTACATTTGTGAACATGGCGGAGGTGTACTATCTGCATGTATGTGCATAGTGGACACATGGGAAGGGTGACATGCCCTGTATTACACAGTGTTAACACTTCATAGTTTCTATTGCTGGCCAGTATGCATTTTACTACACATATATTTTAACTTGGGTACACATGTGTGTATGACACGGTTTGACACTATGCTGTGGGTGATACTGTTAATATTGGTCATTGGTTTGCATTCTGGTAGTATACACACCCTCAACAGCCTGACTATAACCAATCATTAGTTGATATCCTGACAACTGACACACAGATGTAGGAAACACAGTAGCATTTGGATCCTTCCGGTACAATACTATACCAGTAACCAGTGGTATTGACCGCCACCCATTCCTGGGACCACTCCTGTTTGTCATGTAGCCCTCTTAGGTACAAGCAAACACAGCAGGGATATGTCTGTCCACATCTGGTAATGCATACAGTGGCCTACAATGCATTCTCCGGATGAGACACTTATCCTCCACAAGGTTATCATACAGACAGATACCTGTTGACCAACCCATGATGCAATGCTATAAGCCAACTATAGCATAGTCATCCACATTTACTAAACATAGTATCCCGACAGTACCACATAGGTAGTAGCCCACAACATGTAGAAGGGGTACCGATGTGTACATACAGCCACATGTTATGTCATCTGTCCTTTGGTATTCACATTTCCAAAGGTATTCTGAAGTCCCTCAGTGTATCACATAAGCAATAAGGGGTCTCTATGCATATCCACGTAGTTGTTGCACACCTTTAATGAATGTCCATTATTGACAGACTTTGTTGTGTTTGAACATGTCTGAAATATACCCCAGGCATGTACCCTCACTCACACTATTCTATAGAAACTGTCATGGGTGTGTGTGATACAGACGACCTAGGCCACAGATCACTACAGTGGCTGGCCTTGTCACAAATATACATATGTGACCTAAGGTCTGAGAAGCAGCAGCACAATTACAAAAGGTAACAGATGTGTTCATGTAGAAAGCAGGCCTCACACCTATGAACTAATCGAGGTCACATGTACATATATGTATTTGCCACACAGATACCTGAAGTGTGCAATGCACATACTGTTGTTTCACTGATATGTCATACACTAGTAAAAGCAAAACCCACAACACATTGACCAACAGTGTCTCTCACACACACACACACACACACACACACACACACACACACACACACACACACACACACACACACACACACACATACACACACACACACACACCCAGCAATTGCAGGATTTAAATCCCTACCTAACTTTGTTATGATACTAGAGAGATATGCATTAACACGACATGCTATATACTTTACTGAGAGTTTTTATTTCCACTGCTGTATTTGTGGGATGCTGACATTATCAGACTTGGCAAAGAGGTATATACCTCTGTTAATGTGTTTTCATAGTCTCCAAAAAGGGCACTCCACTCAAAGGAATCACACACAAACATACACCTCCCAAAACACACACACACAGCAATTGCAGGATTCAAACCCCTACCTAACTATGTTATGATACTAGAGAAATATGCATTAACCTGACACGCTATACACTTTACTGGGAGTTTTTATTTCCACTGCTGTATATGTGGGATGCTGACATCATCAGACTTGGCAAAGAGGAATTTACCTCTTTTAATGTGTTTTCATAGTCTCCAAAAAGGGCACTCCTCTCAAAGGAAATCAGACACAAACATACACCCCCCCACACACATGCTCAGCCATTGCAGGATTCAACCCCCTACTTAACTATGCTATGATACTAGAGAGATACGCATCAACATGACACACTATATGCTTTACTGGGTGTTTTTATTTCTCCTGCTATATTTGTAGGATGCTGACATCATCAGACTGGACATGGTAATGTGTGTGCACTTTGATTTATGCAATCCCAGGACTGCACCATGGGGGACAGCAGGTGTTAACAGCTTGAACAGGACTCCACAATTCTTACCTTGTGTGATCTATCTGTGGACCACTTGCCAATACATCATATGACAATACATATTTATGCACAGTTTGTTGATTTTGTGGATATGACATGTGTCTGGGATGTTGGAAAAGGGCTATTCAAAATCTATGTGGGACGTGTGTAGCTCATTTCAGTGATGTATGTCCTGGTTGGCTGCCTTGCAAACAGTCTAGCAGGTTTGGGAACCATGATCTGCCCATGACCAAACCAATGTTTGTAGGGTTGTCTGTTTGTCGGCTTCCAATAGCTCTGTTTATGACTTCAATCATGATGGACTCCATGGCCTTGCAGATCAGACTTCATAGGCTTATAAGACTATAGTTCCCATGGCCTGTTGTGCACCAACACTTGTGGAGTGTGCCATATGATGCTGTAACCCATTCAACTGTTTCATATCCTGTAGAGAGGGTGAGGCTCAACAGACTGTTCAGGTGCAGGGTCTGTTTGTTCTGTAGTTCACTTATGACACATATAGGGAAACAATGTAATCCAATTGATGCCATGTTTTCTGCTTTGGAAGGAGCTGTTTACCCATTCTACATGTGACATCTCCTGGTATGATGATATGACCTTTCGTCAGTGGGAGGTGGGTATGCATGTATTGGCCTGTCTGTCAGGATTTTGGCATTGTCAGTCATTTACAGTTGGCCCTGACTCAGGGCATATATGAGTGTATATTGCTATTAATGACATAGCTGAAGGAAGTGTCATGGTTCTGTCTAGACTCCTTCACAGATAATCTTTCCAAAACTCCAACAAACTTAAGCACTAAACCCCTGTTATACTCTTTTACACACTGAACACCCTACTGATCCTTTTTGATCAGTCAAAAGAGTATTATTTCATCATAATATCCTGACATGTCCAAAGGTCAGTTTCGTGTGTACTCTCCAGTGCAGCTGGCGAATATGGGACTTTTCAGGCAATGTTACATCTGCCTTATGTACACAGACAACCCTCTCCTCCTCCCAACAAACTCAGATATATATGAGAGATGCAACTATATGGTCAAACTGGAGGCTGAGCTCTCTCAACCCATGACTGGCACAGTCTATCAGGAGGAGAAGGTAACCACACACACCACAAATCCAGTCTCACATAGACCTATAACAACAGCAAACCAAACACATAAACACACAAAAATATACTCGGAGGCTCTAAATAAAAATCTGCCTAAGCAGCAGAGACCTCCGAAGCAGACACCCAAACAACTGCTACCCCACAACAATACACACATATCACATAGTTCACAAAGTCAGTGTGCCACACAGTCACTGCCCTTAAGGCTAAACAACACACCTAATACACTTGTAATAGGTAACTCTATTGTCAGACACACTGACGTCCCACTCACTAGGCTGAACAAGGAGAAGGTGACTGTAAGCTGTCTGTCGGGTGCCAGGATCCACCAAATAACACATGCACTCAGGTCACTCCAAACCAAGTACAAATATGACTCTGTCATTGTCCATGCTGGTTTGAATGACCCGAGATGTTCCTCCCTGGACTACATGAGAAGAGACATAGAGGAGCTCTCTGATCATGTAGCCCAGGCCGGTATGACCCTGACCTTGTGTAGCATCTTACCGTCACCAAGAATGATGCCACAATATAAAGACAAAATGATCAATTTTAACAGTTGGCTATCGTATTGGTGTCATTCAAAGGGGATCCAGTGTCTGTCAGTCTGGGATGACATGCTCGACAAGCCACATTGCTTCACTAGGGATGGCTTGCACCTGTCACCACTGGGCTTTCAAATACTGGCTAAGACACTTGCCACCCCCATAGTGCCTTTTTTAGGCAAGGCTCAAAAGACAAACCCACCTCCATAGACGATACAAGGTAAAAGAAACTAAGGGTAATGCTGCTCAATGCCAGAAGTCTACACCTCAAAATGCATGCACTCAAGACTCTCTTCAGTATGGAGAACATCAATATCTGTGCAGTAACAGAAACCTGGTTCAAGGCTCCCAAAAGCACCCCAGCACTACCAGGTTATACTTCATACCATGCTTTTCAGCCACAAAACCAGGACAGAACCACAAAAGGAGGAGGAGTATCCATATACATCAAAGATACATACACCTCCAGGTTAGTAGCACTGCACGAAGCATCGGAGACCATCCATGTGCAACTAACAGTGGGCAAAACTGCCTTTCAGTTTGTAACCTGCTACAGACCACCCTCACAAACTCAGGGACCCCACTCGGCTTTCCTGAGAACACTGGAGATTATGAAGGTCTCTCCAAACACCATTATATTGGGTGACTTCAACTACCCAAACATTGACTGGGAATACTACTCAAGCCCCAACACCCTCGGCAAACAGTTCCTAGAATTTATAAACTCAAATGCTATGGAACAACTGGTCACCACCCCCAAAAGAGGGGAAAACATATTGGACCTGGTCATCACCAACATGGGGACTCTATGTTCGACACCAGAGGTATACCCCTCATTGGTAAGGTCAGACCATACATTTATCTCACTGGACATCCATATCCCATCCCCACCCCCAGCCAATGTATTCTTGGTGAAGACCTTCTCAAAAGCAAACGTCACACTGCTCAAAACCAAGTTGGTATCCTTCAAAGCCCCCGGGCCAGTGGAAAATACAGCTCAAACCGCAGAATCATTTACAAACGCATTCTATGGACACCTATAGGAATGCATGGATTGTGCTATCCCAAATGAAACCAAGACTCACTCCTCCAAAGGCAGGGGACCTGTCTGGTGGACCTCAGCCATAAATAAGCTATACAACAAAAAGGAGGAGGCTACTACATGATAGAGCAAAATCCCAAGAAGGGAAGGCATCTCTTATCTGTACTAGCAAGAAACTATGATCACTCATAAAATCATCTAAGGCCAGCTTCAAAAGAAAAATTGCACAAGACATTAAAGATATTCACAAGGCCTTCTTTAGTTATGTCAGGAACCCGTGTGGCAACTCCCAGATATGCTCTTAGTTAGTGCATAATGACCAAAAATACACTGAACCCACAGACATTGCCAACATCCTGGCAGACAGGTTCAGTGCATATTTCTCCCCACTATCCCCCCAAAAGAGCAAATGTCCATCCCAACAGAGTGTAGCCTCCCTGACATCACAGATGAACAGGTGAGAGCTGCCCTCTCCAAAGCAATAACACAGCATCAATGGGACCGGACGGTGTCCCGAGCTGCGTCTTACACAAGCTTCATGAAGAACTTAACCCTCACATAAAGTCACTGTTCAATATCAGACTTACTACAGGATATGTACCTAAGGAATGGCGTACAGCAACAGTGGTCCCGCTCCAGAAAGGTGGTGCCACAACGGACCCTGGACACTATCACCCTATAAGCCTGATGAGCCTGGTCTGCAAAGCTGCTATGGAGTGTATCATCATGGAACTCATAAACAAAGACATCAGGAACCTCCAGACACTGGATCCTACCCAATTCGGCTTTGTTAAGGGCAGATCTTGCCTCTTGAACCTGGTCAACTTCTTTGCAACAGTTACCAGGGCCATAGATGTAGGGAAGGTAGACCACACAGCCTACCTGGACCTCACAAAAGCCTTCAACACAATATCCCACTCGGGCATCATAAATAAGCTCACCAGCTTAGATAGCAACACATATGTCACAAAATGGATTGCAAACTGGATCAGGGATAGCACCCACATGGTCAGAATTGCAGGTGCCATTTCAGACTCTACACCAGTTACAAGTGGCATCCCACAAGGCTCAGTCCTGGGACCTCTCTTGTTCAGTATATATTTCTCTGACATACAGGCTAACATGGGAGGACTATGGCTGACCAAGTTCGCAGATGACTGCAAACTGGGTGCCATAATCGGCTCTCTGGCTGACACAAGCATCCTCCAAATGGGTCTCACAGAGATGGTTAACTGGTGCCAGAGCCATGGCCTAAAGCTAAATGCCTTAAAATGCATAGTCATCCCCTTTGGGAAAAACAAAGTGCCCACAAATTACCACATAGGTGGTAATCCATTATGTACGGAAGAAGTAATTAGGGATTTGGGGACCTAAGTAGATAGTAATCTCTCCTTTGACAATCACATTGCCAAAGTGGTTTGAAAGACCTTCTATATAGCCCACCTTATCATGAAAGGTTTCACATCTAGATCAAGAGAGGTCATTGTGCCCCTCTACTCATCAGACCCATACTTGAATACAATGCCCCATTTGGGATGTACCTTACCCGACACCTGCAGCAACGGTAATGACCCCAAAAGTACCTCACCAAGTGGATCAAGGGACTCAAACAGATGCCCTACACAGTTCAGCTAAAGAAACTCCAGCTCTACTCAGTTGCTTACCGCCTACTCAGATGCGATCTGTGCCAGACATATAAAGCCATGTCCAACCCTGAATTAATGGTCATGCTCAACCTCAGGATACCAAATCCTTTAGAGCTACACACTCCAGGGACTTAAACCTCAGCACAGAAATAAATAGGACATGCTGGAGGGACAGATTCATATCCCAGAGGCTACCCTCACTCTGGAACGAAATCCCAGTCCAAGTTAGGCAGAGCCCCTCACTGACCCTCTTCAAGAGAAATCTTGACGATTGGATGGGAGATCGTACCTTTACCCCTGGGATCTCTTCTGGGTCCCTGCTAGACAGAGGCACAATAAACAAAGCATAAAAGGGCCATCTTGTGTGACCTACTATTCAAAGGCACAGTCTACTAATCTAAAAGGGTGGCGAAAGCCAAACACACTTTGGCTAGGCTTATAAATGCCCTAGGGCAGATAGCCTAGTATCAACCTATGAACCTATAAACCTATGATAATGTTTGGAGTGCACATTGTTTATTGATGATACTGATTGCAGGTTTTTTATCTTCTTTGCTTTCCCACTTTCTATGAACAACCTAGGTATCTGTAGTACATAGTTGATTATGACAGGGTTCCAATATATTATATATGTGTCTGTTCTCATATATCTGTGTGCACAAGGCAGGATTGGTGAATAGTGAGAGGTTCCTGGGTTAACAGATGCAACTGCCAGATATGTGTGGCCCACTGCTGTACCCAGACATGGCCTAAGTGTGTGAGCATGCCCAGTTTGGCCTTTCAGTGTTTTGTTGCCTGACATTTTTCTCATTTATTCAAGTGTGTGAGCATGGCCAGTGTGACCTTTCAGTATGTTGCTGTCTGAAGTCCACTACATTTGTTAACGTGTGTGAACATGCCAATATTAAAATTTATACTATATGTGTGTTGAAAATCAAGTTATATTTTTACTGCAGGGATCACATTTATGTCATAACTCAACAGGGATTATGCTGTGCCTGCAGGGTTTCAATGAGACACTGCACAGACTTATCGACTTTTCTTCATACAGGCTGACAAGTGAAATACTGTCATGGTTTGGTGGTTCAGTACTGTGACTATAGTGCACAGTATCCTGGGTTCGAGGCCTGTCACTGCTTTATATTTTCATACTGGGCAGACCAGACTGCTTAAGGACAAGTAAAGCAGATATGAGCATGTTTACCTGCTTTTGCTCAACTATGAACAACTTTGACCAAACTTGCCCAACATTGCTCAACATTAACCAACATTGCTGAACATTGCTCAACATTGCCCAAAGTTGTGCTAATTAGTGTGTGCAATTTGGTTTACATATACTAAATAGTGGTAAAAGCTGTTTAGCACTGCTTTATATTGCTTAAAACATGGCAATCATGCCTCAGGTAGTGCTGCAGGGCTGCCTATGTCGGATGCACATAGTACACTCCCTATACATGTTTGAAAACAGGTAGTGTCAAGTTAGGCATCCCTTTTACTATATGTGCAAGTCAGAGAGAGGTATAATTTCCAGGGTTCCTACTGAGCCAGTGTATGTGCTATGCGTTGCCTCTTTGCCAAGGCCAAAGCATACTGGGCACGCCTCCTTCTGCCTACTGGGGCAGGCTCAGGTTGTTCCTCCGAGTCATGCTCTGCCTGTGATGGCCTTGGCAATGGTGGGGGGCTGTTTGGCCTGGGCCTATGCTGCTCCTGCTGCAGCTGTTTTCACAGGATCATATTATGTAGCATAGCACATACCATGACAATTTGGGTACATGTAGTTGGTGAGTACTGCAAGGCTCCACCAGATGTGTCCAGGCACCAGAACCATGACTTGAGCAGCCTAAACACATGCTCAATTACATTTCGTGTTTGTGCGTGTGCCTCATTATGGTGTTCCTGTTCAGGTGTGTGTGCATTTCTGATGGGTGTCATCAGACATGGCTCCAGTGCATATCCAGCATCCCCCACTAGGTGACCATGAGGGATGTCCCCATTGGCAAATGTCTGGTACAGCTGTGTCAGATGCCAGATATGGGAATCATGGTAGTTTCCAAGGCAGTCAGCACACACATTCAGTATTATGCCCTGGGCATCACACATGACCTGGCAGTTGATGGAGGGGAAGCCCTTGCGGTTAATGTATGACCTACCCTGCTCACCGGCTGGTGCTTTGATGCATATGTGCGTGCAGTATATTGCACCCACTACCTCACAGGGTATTCTGCTATTTGCTGGAAAAGATGCATATTGCTGGCCAATACCTCACAGGAATTGGGGAAATATACATGGTCACTGACATGTGCTGACATGGAATTCAGGAACTAGTGCAGTACCCTGGATGCTGATGCCTGTGATATCCCCATCATATCACCAGTTGGTCTCTGGAAGGTACCTGTTGCTAGTATTCTTAGGCCAACACATACCTTGGTTTCCACTGGGATGGCTTCCCCTCTGTTGGTTCTGTGTGTGAGGCATGGCCAGCACAGCTCAACAATTTGCTGCATGAGGTATCTGTCCACTCTATAGCGCTCCACTATCTCCAGCTCATGTAGCCCCTGGTAGGTTACCCTGGACCTGTACACTCTTCTCCGTCTCCTTTCTGGGGGTTGCTCAGCAGCATTCACATTGTCATCACCCTCAGCATGTTGCATATGTCACCCTATAACAGCAATGGCAGCCCCTAACATTTCTTTGTCTCAGTAAAACTTTTTAAGTTTTTACTTCTCTAGTTTACTGCAGTGTCTCTGAGGAAAACATGGTGGAAAGTTGTTTGCAGAGTTTTAAGTGCTGGGCTGGGTTTGGCTAGTGTACTGCCTGTGTAATTGCCTGATTCTGATTGTTTTCACCTGCTAGCTCTGCTAGTTCTCCTTGGTTAACTTCTTACTATTTGTTGTGCTTCCTTTTCCCTTTCTGTTGCCACAGGGGGGCAGCGCCACACACACAAGTGCAAACACACGCACACCAGCTCACACGCACGCACATATGCTTGCACGGCCGAACACTTGCTAATTCCTGCTTAAACGCGTGCACACAGGCGCAAACGCTCTAACACAACTTTAAACAACCTTACACATACTTAATCCAGCTTAAACGCACGCACACGGGTGCACACGTGTGCACACAGTCTTACTCGGATATACAGATGCGCACCCGCGTGCAAACACATTGCAGGCACTTCAACAAGAAACTTTAGTGTTATCCATGGCATACACCTTCTATTTCTTGCCTTTAGCTAGGCTACCTGTTGACACACCTCTTCCAGTGATGAGTAACTGACAGCAAGCACATACCACTCTGCTCCAATGCGCTTACATTCTTTCATACATACCCCCCTCGTGATGTCACCTATCTTCTACTCTGTTACACCCTTATCCTACTCATACACTCCACTGACTGTGCTCATTTGCTATGTAAACTTGGGATTCACTATCCTTACCCTCATTTGCATGGGATTGCCTAGGTAATGCTTGGTTACATCTCTTAGACTGAACTTCTCCCCTTAGCAACCTCTACTCGGTTGCCATGTTGTCTTCAGCCTGCCATTAACTTGCATTGAAACTTATGATTTGCTATAAAATCCCTATTTGTGGCTTTTAATTTCTGGTTTTCTGGTTTTCAGAGCGCAGCACATTTGTGCGGCGCTGTGCTACACTTAAACTTCGGAGATCAAGGTAAAAAAAATATATATTTTTTTAAATTTTGCATTGGGGAACATTGCCAATGGCCATATATTTGGCCATTGGCATGCTTCCTCAACTGGATGCAGCCTTTATTTGGAGCTGTCATGGCTCCGTTTTGCTATTTGCAGAACGGAACACAGTTGTCAACGGAGTACATTTCTGCAAATAACACTACTCTTACTCGGACAGGTTAGGGTTTCCTGGATCACAAATTTACCTCATTTGCTTGGCTTTTGCCAGCAAATGAGGTAATTTGCATAACCTAGCCCTGTCCATGTAAGAGTCATTTTAGGAGCTCTGTTGCACGCCCCTGCCGGCTGTTCCTGGATCGCTCAGCAGACATGTTGGCTGCATGGAGTCTTACTCTACTCTTAGACTCCGTGCAAGCCTTCGTGAATCCAGCTCACTGTGGATGTATGTGCAATTATTAAGAAAAACTGGGCTTTATTGACTTCTGATCAAGATTTGTTAGATAGGTTTAGAGATATGCCCACCTTTATATTAAGAGAGATCTCAATTTTAAAAACTTTTTAGAAAGAGGGTGGGATCGAGTGAAGGACATACCATCAAATCTTAAAAAATGTAATTTTAAATATGGCAGGTGCAATCGGTGCACATATTTATTTGAAACTAATCATTTGTATTGAATGGTTTTAAAATACACATTCTTTCACATTACAACTGTTGTTCCAGGAATATAGTATATTTAGCTAAGTCCGATAAAACCAGAAGGGCATCAAACAAACAATGCCAGATAAAACAGCTAAGCAAAAAGTTAAAAAATTACTATAGACCCAAACTCCTCCTGTCGAGTTAATTGACAGGAGGAGTTTGTGTCTATGGTAATTTTTTAACTTTTTGCGTAACTGTTTTATTGATGTTTTTAGCAATTAGCGAGCACAATTTCCTTTATAAGGATTGATTGTAACCTTTATTCATGTTTCTGAGGAAGTCTGCACATTTTGCAGACGAAAAGTGCTTCAAACCATTGTATTAAACATTTACTTGCTTATCTGGCGTTGTTTGTTTGATGCCCTTCTGGTTTTATTGGATCCTGCATTGTGTATTTCTAGTGGTTTCTTGGATTATTTGTACTGTTCGGTATATTTAGCTAAGTGTTTGGTCTGCCCTGCCTTTTATGTGGGTAAAACCGCTATGGTTTTTAAAACTAGAATATATGAACAAATCTCTGATATTGCTAAAATGTTGAAAACAAATGCACTAAGTAGACACATTAAGAGCTATAGTGGTCACAAGTTTCGATTTTTAGTGATTCAACAAGTAACCAATGATGTTCAGGGCAGAGTGGTACCAGAACAGTTGGAGGCATGTGAGTTACGTTGGCAGTTGAGGCTAAATGCCACTGTTTTTCCAGATTTAAATTAGAGTACTGGTAAATTGAGTATATTAAAAATGAAAAGACATGGTTGCTTTTTATAAATAAATGAATTTATTTATTTGATATTTATACATTTCTATTTCTATTTCTATTTGTATATAAATTTTACATAACATTTTAATTATTTTACAGTAAACTAGGTGATGTCTTTTTTAAATGCAATGGTGTAATGAAATGTAACTAATTGATTGACTGATGAGGATATATAAGGGAAATGTAATTAACTGATGTTGTTCTGATGAAGTCTAGTTCTTAAAACAGACGAAAGCGGTCAACTGAAATAAACTTGTGTTTTGGAGAACCTTGGTCATCTTTCTGGTGGTTTACAGTCCCCAAACTATCCCCAATCAGGGTAACCCCAAACTTTTATGTCCATCACCATGTCTGTCTCTCTTGTATGTTCTGTATTTGTGCATGAGCTACCCAAGCTACTCAAACAACCTGACCCTCTCATTCATGTTTAAGTTATCCATCATACCTCTCTTTCCAAAAAAATGAAAAGAAAAGAAAAATAGGAGCATTTATAATAATAATAATAATAATAATATCAATAATAATAATAACAACAATAATAATAATAATAATAATAATAATAATAATAATAATAATAATAAATAAAAATGCTTAATATGTAGCCCTCCACTTTTCCTAAGTGGCATCTTGATACACTTCATGTGGTCCATTTAGCTAAACAAAATTATTCTGTTGTTGCCACACATCAAAAGTGTGGTAACTCTTCAAAGTTATAAAAATATGTGCACAATACTACATTTATGTTCCAAAGAGTGGATAGCTATGGCACTCTCTTACCAGCCTCCTGCATATTCATGTATTCTCTGCTCGCCACATCTATTTTCATCACTGTCATATCAACCCCATTTTCACACATTTAATCTAATTAAAAATTAGAATCAGATGCCACATAAATGACCAGAAATGGCCAATTGAAAAGCTTACACTTTTGTCCTCTGCATTTCCGTGGAGATTAGCATCATACATCACTACTGAATGATGATGAATGGCATTAATCCTTCTATGACAAACGTTGAAGATTTTAATGTCAGCTGAACTAGCAGCATTCACTTCATGCAACTGAGTGATCATTATTTCCTTATAGCTTCTTGAACAGCTGCACCATGTTGGATTGGTTAATTAGCATGTGATTTGGTTATTTATGTTTTCATTAGCATATTCTACCATTTAACCTTGTTTTGAGTCTCTACACTAAATGTTGAGCTGTTTAAAGAATATCAAATAGTACACTGTAATGTACACAGGGTGCAGTACCATGTACATAATCACTGTACTTAGTGTATCCAGTCATGAATCCAGCCCACTGAGTTTTTTAAAACAAAGATACGATTTTAAAACTTTAAATAAAATAAGAATGCACACTCTAATATTTGGAAAAGGGAAGTATAAATGAAAAAATAATGACTAGATTAAACAAAAAGGAGTCCATGAACCGTGTTGTCTATTTGAGAGGTTTGTAATTCTAAATGATAGTGGTTTAGCTTTTTTAGGTGGACTAATCCAAAAAGGCCTTTATTTACCAAAGAGAGGGCCATTAGGCAAGTATCAGTTTATTGTTTTGCATATTAGATTTTATTAGCTTTATGATGATTTTTTACATTTGGGGTGTGTGTGTGTGTGTGTGTGTGTGTGTGTGTGTGTGTGTGTGTGTGTGTGTGTGTGTGTGTGTGTGTGTGTGTGTGTGTGTGTGTGTGTCATATGTAATAACTGCAGTCTATGCATTTATCCAATGAGATATTTACTATCCTTGCTGTTATCTGAATTCAGCATTTTATTAACATGTATATCACATTAATTCCCCTTTGCTACACTGTAGTTTTATATTCCTCTCAGAACCTTTGTTAGCATGTCAGTTTTATTTATGTGCATAAGTAAAGTATTGTCATTGAGATTAATTATCATTACATCATTATGGCAGTATTCATGTTACAAATATTTCTTTGACACTTCAATGTGCATTTGTGTACAGGATTTGAGTAGCTCTTCCCCTTTCCCCTCCCCTCTTAATTACTTCTGCAGTGCAACCAATGTTATCTGTGTACAATTCCCTCATTTCACTCCCTTCCTTCAGAATTCTTTCACTGTACTTACTCTTAGTATATCTGGGCTACAGTACATGCTTGAGTATTAGCTTTGCCAATAGGCAAGACATTTTTTTTCATTCTGTGCTAATGCTTGCAAACGCCTTTTCATGACCACTAACACTATTGTTGGCGATGAAAATGTGCATGCAAACATGCAGGCACAAATGAGCAGCATGTTTATTCAGCTCTGCTGCTCATTGCACAAAAAACAGTTAGTCGTGTAGACTTAGAGCGAATCCTAAAAGACTATTAATGAATCCTAGGGACAGCTCTCTCAATATTGTATCAATCTGTATCAGTCTGTAGCAAGTACATTTTATTAATTATGGAAATCATTTGCTGAAAGGGTCGGTTGCTGCACTGACATTTTCTGACAAATTTTCAGTTCATTAGTGATTGCCTCACACAACAGAAAGCAAAAACCTCTACAATGAGAACAACATTCAGGAATAAATATTCACAGAAAAAAAATCAGGGACATGTCCCCCTGCATTAAAAGAAATGAGGAGTCAGACCCACAACGTTCTGCTACTTAGATATGTGCCATTTCTGCATTCTCACCATCATAAGGAAAGCAGAAATTCCTAATTTACCAGCATGTTGCAGTGATTACACAGGTGAATGACTATTAGTACTGTTTCAACAAAAAGTCTGGCTACTTTTTCAAAGTTATTTTCTGATAGTTTTAATATTAAAACAGGTATTTCTGACTAATACATTATTCTTTATTATAGGTTCTAGTGAAGTTATAAAGTATTACTCAAAGCTGTCATACTGTATACTGCACCTGAATAGGTAAGAGAAGGGAGCTTAAACATTATGATGTGCATGAGGCATAGTGATTACTCTCTAACAAAAAAAAACAGTTAAGCGCTTCAAGACCTCCTGCTTCAGCTATTAAGACTGGGTATCAGGCTAGGCAGTTAAACCTGCCAGTACTGGTCAGCAAATAACAGTGGCAAAATTAAAAGCTGACTTCTTTCTGCCTGCAGAACGTGGCAGTAATCTGTCCCTGACTTCTACATAATACAATGCGTTATGCCATCTTTCTAGCAGCACTCGTTATGTGCTTTATTGCTTTGAAAGCCAGCAAAACAGTTAGCACTTTTTTGTTTTCTTCTGTAATTAGTAGTACATGGAGTGGACATAGCTCCTTTCACTATAAAGAATCATTTTCGGGTCTTGGATCCTAACCTACTATTATATGTTCTCAACATGGATGCCTAGA
Organism: Protopterus annectens; assembly: GCF_019279795.1. Classification (NCBI taxonomy): domain Eukaryota; kingdom Metazoa; phylum Chordata; order Ceratodontiformes; family Protopteridae; genus Protopterus; species Protopterus annectens. Next base: position 1,673,823,191 of record NC_056733.1, on the reverse strand, counting down.
TTCACTACTCAAGCTTTGATCTTGAGGTGAATTCCTTGGAATCTATGACTCAAACACATACTAATACAGTAACAATTGGAGAACCGACCATAATCCTCTATTTGGTGAACAGTGTGAGTAGTACCAGGAGAGATGAAATAAGATCATTAAACTGGGAAGACTGAGAGCCAGATAGGGACAATTAATAAATTATACTTGCTCTTTAGCAAGGTGATAATGGGAGCAATATGAAGAAGAAGCTACAATGAAATGAACCAACAGTACATGCTAAATTTGTGATCAAATACAAAATGAAACATAAAGGACAGGAAGTTTAAAAAAGTGAAATACATTTTTGTTAAAAAAAAAGTGAATTGTAATTACTTCTCAATTCAGGCACGATCTCTGCATATGAATTTCCAGCCATGCCAGTGGCAAAGAAAGTAAACAACCAAGCTGTTTTATGATTTATGAAATAAATGGAATGTCTTAATTTACTCTTACTTCAAGCATGCTCCCTTGACAATACCCCTTCTTGTACGTGTGGTAAAATTACACGAAGGTGGCTATCTTTCCAACAAAGATTCAAAGTTCCACAGATGAAGTGCATTTCATTTTTTTAGTATTTTTTTGTGTTTTGACAGAATAATAGAATACAAAGCATGACAATCTAATGACTTGTGAAAGGATTACTCACACAGTGAGACTTTTTTTCTCTAGTGCCTGACTCCGTAATCTTCAAATTTTGAAAATACAGCTGCAGCAACTGTAGTTCATAAATTCCCACAGGTCTGAAAATGTATGCCTTGTTGATAACATCATAAAATTGTGTGCTGCTTTTATACTTTGTGAAATAAGAAACCTACTGTCAGATGTGATAAAACCATTATGTGCAGTGGTTTATGGAATGCTGATCTATTCTTCACCTGATGTGCTATCTAAAGAAAAGGATACAACAAAATGTACTATTTTGTCTTTAAAGGACCATTATGAAGCCATCTTGCTAAATTATTTAGAGCTTTATAGTGTCTATTGATATGAAAGATGTAATTTTCTACTGCTATTTGTATTAGCAGTATTGAAACGTATGTTCTTTTAACCATCTACACATTACTTCTCATTTTTTCCTTCCTAACACAAGGAACACTGCTCAATTATTTAATAAGTGCCTTATAAAGCTATTGATCATTACTTCCATATAATGGACAATGGTTCACTAATTTATAACACATTATTACAGCTGCATATTTGATCTTTTTTTTTACAAAAGAACACTTCTTGAAGAAGGTTTGTCAGGCAGGTTATGAACAGAAGGAAATGATTTTGCATCTTTATAATTCTTTGGGAGTAAGATTCTGTTCATAGCAATAATTCTGAAAGCAATCATTTTCCTTTGAAGAGATACATTTTTTCTTTTCTCTTTTTTTTCAGAATGAATACAGAAGTAGTGATAATACTAGGGATGATTATTTGCAAGATAAAATGAAGTGGAAATGTATTTGTGAATCATATGTGCTACTCTTGCCAGTTACCTAAGAATTTAGACATATATCATCAGAGTAAAATAAGAAAAACAGCACAGTATCAAGTGCATTGTGGAATAAACCAGGATACTTGATACCCATCACAAGTGCTGTTAGCTTAAGGCTGATGTTGCTTAAATGTTTATTCCCTTCAGTTCAGGGTAACAACAAAAAAGAACACTGGTCTTGAATTATAGGTTGGAATGAATAATAAATAGAAGAACAAAGAGAGTGTTACTTGACTGACCCACAGACAGGTACAGGGACAGGCACTCAGGCACATACAGACACACAGGCAGGCAGATCATGTCATTCTAGTTCTAACTTTTTTCTTTTTTAATTTGTGTGATTAACATTCACTCTATGGTTGTATGTTCATTATGTTTTCCTTTGGCATTCCTGCCTCAGTAAGTAGTAGAATAACTTATAGGCAATATCACCTGCTCACAGACAGATACATGAAAATCCAGGCAGACACATGCAAATGCACAGATAGTTAAGTTACATTATTGTCATTTTTTTCAGGTGGAGTGATTGTAATTCACTCTTGATAGTTAAGTTACATTATTGTCATTTTTTCAGGTGGAGTGAATGTAATTCACTCTTTTATGGTTAACTGTTCATTAATTTTCTGCATCAGTAGCTGCTAAGCATGTTTTTGTTCTTTTGTAGCAAAACCAATGCTGTTGAAAATATAAAGTTAATTTGGTAGTGTCTGTGTCACTCAAACACGCACACACACTCACACACACACACACACACACACACACACACACACACACACAGATACATTGTACAAAAAGCAATATTTTCTACGCATTGATGTTTTCATGGGTAATTACATTCCAACAACAGAAAAAAAAATCTTGAAATAGTTTGGAAAAGAAAGAAATGAGACGATTTCCTCAGTCTCCTAAGAACAACACCTGACCTTTACATATTATCCACATCTCTCTGTAGCACCAAGTAACTTAATTTGCATTCATCTATACATTTCTGTTTAACAAACACAGTGAACCTGGTATTGTGCTCATTCATTCATTATTTAATTACCGGATTCATCCATTCCAGTGTTTGGAGTAGGGGCAGTGCCTATAGCAGCAAGCTGGAGAAGATAATCTGTAGAGGCTATCTGTTAAAAAATGCATTTAACATTATAGTGTTAGTATCAATAAGAAGGTTGTGCATGGAGACCAAATTTTTGCAATTGTTAAAGTATGTCTTAATATCGTGACTCACACTAAGAAATAACAGCGCTGGCCAGCAAGCAACAGTGCCAGAAGTCAAAACAGCTTTGTTTCTGCCTGCTGTCTATTCCTACAATCTGTCCCTAACTTCTCATTTCAAAATCTTTAACTGACATGCTTTCAGCTCTCATTAAGTGCTTTACTGGCTTTAAAAGACAGACAAACACTGCATTTTTTTTTGTAACCAGTACTACATGGAGCAGATAACTGTCCATGCATTACAAAGATTTATGAGCAGATCTCCAATTGTAACCTAATATTGTGTGTTCTCAACAAGGATGAAAAGATTCACCTTTTGATCTTAACTCTCAGTGTGAATTTTTTGGCATCCATGTCTCACACACATAATAATATGGTTAAAACTGGAAACCCGATCATAATCCCATATATATATTTTTTTTTTGTGGAGACATGTTGTGTGAATGAAATCTGGAGGCTTTGTTTGTACTACTGCTGATGTAGTTATACTACAGTGTCCATGGTGTATGCTAAGTTCAGTTTCTCAGCAGTAAAGAAAGGCACAGCAGTGTTATGATTTTTTTAGGTATCAGTAAGTTCACATTTTATGCAGACTGGATTTCACAATAGCATGGAGAGCATGGTAATATAAAATAGCTGTAAGGTATATCTAACTTGCAATATGAGGCATGCAGTCAGAGTTCACACAGAATCACCAATGTACTTTAATATTGTATCTGTTGTTGACTGCCTGCTATCCACCCATCATTTCTCAGTAGCCTTCATACAGGCAGCCATTGGGGGTTTGCTTAAAAAGTCTCTATCCCAAGATGCCAATGGCTGATTTAAGTGGCACATTCCTGTGGATGAATTCAATATACTCTACTGGCATATGCATGGTCCCACACACATGCTTACAAGGGTTACTATCATCAATTTGGATTGCCAAGCTCATGACTCCTACTGGTATGGTCAGTAGCTAACCAGGACCATCATATCCTTCCCTCAGAATGGTCCAGGCAGTGAAAGATGTTCACTCTCATTTTCCACTGCCAAGATCTCACAGCACCTGAGGCATTAGTCAGACTAAGGCTTTCATCATCATCATAGTTACAGCTGCATCCATCTCTACCACATAAATGGCCTGCAATTTTACATGAGTACTTTCAAATTAAAGAGCTTTTGTTAGTGGAACAAGATTCTATACAATTTCCCAGATGGCCATACACTGATCAAAAGCTTAACTTCAGCTCTCCCAGTGTGAAAACAGAAACTGAGAAACAATAGCCAGTGATGTTGTCTGTTTGGGCAAAATTCAGTTACTGGCTGACTGTTATGCTGCTTGGATGCCTGCAACGAAGAAACTAAGAGAATTTGAAAGAAAATCAACTAGAAAAAGTGAAGAGAAAACACTGACTGGGAAGAATCCTACAGCTGTTCAACAAAACTCAGTTCAAGCTCAAGCTTTGATGCAAGCCATGGCTTCCAGTAATCTAGAAGAAAAAAGTCAAATGTACTCTGAGCTGATTAAGATAAATGAAACACTGAAGAAGTATGTGAATTCAAATAACAAAAGGTGGGAAAATATAGAAGAAGCTTTAAACAGATATTCAGATGAGATGATAAAACTGCAAAAATCAGAGGTTGAAGTGAAAAAAAAGGCTGGCTGAGTATGAGCTGGCTCAGAACAGATATTTCAAAAAGTTGTACAATTAGAGGACAGAGCATACAGGGCAAGTCTGAGATTTTCTGCTGTACCAGAGAAACTAGTAGGAAAAGGCAGCATTAAGTTTGCAAAGGCACAAATAAGCAACTGGACTGATATTCCACAGCAGAAACTGTTAATTGAAAGGACATGCTATGTATGATCCAAATCTGGCCATGAGAAAGCTGCCAAAACCTTTATTAATAAACCAGCAGAAACATTTTATCCTGACAAAACTGTGACAAAAGAGCAAAGTATTAAAAGTTGGAGACAGTAGAATGTTTGTGAAAAATGATTATTCACTGTACACCAGGCAGGGAAGGAAAATCATTCCAGTAATCAGGGAATGTCAAAAGTAGGTATGAGATTCAAGCTGCTGTATCCAGCTATCTCCAGAATATTTTTCTTGGAGACATTTTCTGATGCAGATTAGGCTAAAGAGGAAATGCAAATGTTTATCCAAAAATGAGCCATCAAGCAAATTGACTCTACTTCTTAAAGCACATGGAGAGACCTTGACAGTGAAGCCTTTTCCACTTTTCCAAAGGAAAATGCTTGAGAGACCCAGAAAAGCAAAGGACGTCACCACAATAATCTATAGTACCATAGAACTGAGCCAGAATGTGGAGTTGGGAGATGAACAGGAAGAAGACCAGCAACATGCAATTAGTGAATAAATGCAAGACTGCAAAGCATCGACTACATTTGTGAAATAAGACTGTATGAAAATAAGTGGAGAGGGTGGACTTTTGTTGACTCTGTTAAACTTATGAGGAACTAAAAAGAATTTGTCTTACTTTTTATTATTAATGTTTGGAAGGGCTCTATGGTGAGGGGAAGAAGAAGGAAAAGAGTAACTAATTAAAACAATTTCTTTTCTTAACAGTATTTCTGTGAAACTTTTCAAAATATAAATTGCATATTTCATAGTAAAGTATTTTAAGTCATTCTTGTGTGTGATTAAGTTATTAAAGTAACCAGATGCCTTTCTTCTTTTTCTTCTTCTTCTTTCTTTTTTGGTATTAAGAAATGTGGGCACTACAGTGCAAATGAAAAGAAACACTAGACTAAGCATATTTAAGTTAATAGGCGGTAATCTTGGGTTTTGAGGTAGGTGATGGGATGCAAAAGTACACAAATCATAATATATGTAAAGCTGATATGTTTTCCCTTACTTTTGCATAGGTGAACGTCTGCATTAAGACTCTTTTCTCATATAATAACAAAATTTAAGTGGAAACAAGTAAATATGAGAACAATGAATATAATTGAAAAGTTTTAATTTAGTAATAAATCTTTCAGCTTGTCTTTCAGGCTGCAACAGATCACTGCATTTTTCTCTTTTTTCTCTTAGTCTTCTATGGAGGTGAGCTGATAACAGGACAGTGAAAGACAGAACACTGGTTTCTTAAAAGCTAAAAGTTAATTATTTCTGAAAGTATGCAAGTAGGTTTCACATCAGACTTGGGGGGGGGTAAAGATAAAAGAATAACAGACACCAATTACTGTAAGTAAAAGCACCAACAATAGCATGTATATTAGCACAGATAACCTCAGTTTTAGGTTAGTTAGGGCTTGTGTTAGCAGCTGTCTATTTGGCACTAATACTCCTATGAAGAGAATAAAACTTCATTGGTTGAATACATATATGTTTATGTGAGTTGGTGTTAAATTAACAGGTAATGGGGGTATTGTGCGGGTGTTTTTTTTTTTCCTTTGCTTGTTTAAGGGTTTTTTATTAAAGCAAAAAGTCTTCTAAACTATGACATAGGTTGAAACTTTGATGATAATGAAAAAAACTGTATAAAGGATTAACCTGCCAAACATTAATGGATGCATGTATCACAAAAGCTGGAAATAAACATTAAAAAACTGCTATATAAAATAGGTGTGAATAATGACTTCATTCCATAATGGTGACACTTTCCATTTTATCTTGGAATGTGAATAGTCTCACTGGTATACACAAAAAGGAAAGAATGCTTAATTATATTACAAAATACTGAATGCAAAGAACAATGCTAAAGAAGACAGATTTGGAAAGAAATGAGCATGTGATTTTCATAAAGAAAGGATTTCAGGATGGATATTCTGCAGACTGAGACAAACGAAAAGTGGAGTACATATATTAATTGCTAGAGGGACTCCAGACAGTTATAGAAGATGGAAAAAAAAAGATAATAATGGCAGATGTTTAGTAGTAAGGGGATACTGGAAAGGGATGAGGATTATGCTGGCATGTATTAATATTCCATCTAAAACTGCTATTTAGGAGTTTAAACTTTTTTTGTGGTGATAATCAGCTTTCAGCAGGGAATATTACCTACAGGTGAGACTAGGGGTTGAGTTACCACAATAAGGATGCATATGAGAGCCTTGAAGAGAAATATAACAAAAGAGAGTAGATTCCTGAAGAAATGCTTGAAAATATTCTGCATGAAATATGTAAATTCAGTAGTAGGAACTCAGAGACAATTTGCATAATATTTTTCAAGGTGCCATAACTGGGCTTGAATTGACAGAAGTTATGTTTCAAAGGAACATGTCCATTTAATTGATAACTTTGATGCACATACAATAACTATTTCAGATCATGCTCCAATAATTACTAAGATAGAAATGCAAAGTGATCTAGTAAAGAAGAGACAATGGTGCTTCCCCGATTACCTGTTAAAAAGAGATGAATTTAAGGAATGGGTAGTGGAAATTATCCAGAAGTTATTAGGGAAGATATAAAGTATTCCAGACATTATATCTGGTGAGTGGAATAAATGAAAGTGGAGTTTAAAAATATGGTAGAAATAAAAGAAAAAGACATCTGATTAAGAAGTAAAAAGATTTATTTAGAGGAGCTGACAAAGGTTAAAGTGGTACAAAATAAGGGGAATCTCAAAAAAAAAAAAAAAGCAAGAAGAGGTGCAGCTGCAGAGTGCTAAAGAGAAAAACAAGGGAATATCTGAATAATATTCATGGGTTTAGAAGGATTGCTGTTAAGCAACTGGTTTTGGCACAATGACATAGGTAACATAAGGTAGAAAGAGTTGTTGCCAAACCTATAGAGTCTATAACAAGAAAAATGACCAGAGATTCTGTAGAAGTATGAGAGACATTTCAGAAATTATAAAAATTTGTATGAAGCAGAGAAGTGAGGAAACCAAGAAAAAGCACAACTTGAAATGTTTATAATATTTATGAAGACTTAAATATGCCAAAGTGAGAGGTTAATGAGGCTCAGCAATTAAGAGTTAAGACAGGAGGAAATTAGATAAAAATGGCAATTTTTAAAGGAACGTCTTGAGGAATAGACAGTATTCAAGTGTAAGTTTGGATGGCTAGGAAGGAAGAAAGTGATAAAGATCTGGAAGGTTTTGTTTAACAATATTTTAAATAGAGGGGAGGCATTAATATCCTGGAAAAAAACTGTTGTGGCTGTAATACCTAAAGGCAGTAAAGACCCATCTGATCTAGTTCATATAGGCCCATTTATATTTTATACCAGTGTTTATGTCTATATTGGCTAAAATAATTGTAAAGGTGATGCCAAAATTGATAGATATGGACTGATATGGTTTTGTGGAGGGGAGGCAAACATTTTACAGCATTAATAGAACAAAGGTGATCCAGAGATAAGCAGAATGTAAGAAAATATCTCTGTTATTGGTAGGTCTCGATGCAGAAAAAAACATTCAACAGAGTAAGCTGGGATTTTATGAATAGGGCAATGGAAGCATTTATATTTACTACTGCAATAATAAAGGTAATTAGAAGGATATATGAGGTAACGGAGGCAAAAATGAAAGTGGAAGTGTTCCTCTCTGATAAGTTGTGTCTGGACAGAGGAACCAGGCAGGATTGCCCTCTTTCCCCTTCAATATTGGTGTCATATTTAGTACCATCAGCAATAAATAAATAAATAAATGACTCAGAAATTCAACGATATAGTTATTATTTTGCTCAAGAAAACTTGGCTTTATTTGCAGATTATATTATTTTGTACCTGATGGAACCAGAAATGGACATCTCACTTTTGTGACATATTCTGAGATAAAATTAATAAAGATAAAACAAAGGCTATAGCTATAAACTATGTACCCACACATGAATTGGTCCAGCAATACCCATATTTATGGGGACATAATAAAATTAAGTATTTAGGAGTATGGATTTAAAAGGATGCAGTGATGACAGCTAAGGATATGTGGGAACAGTCTAAACAAAAGATAATACAAAAACCGAGAAACTGAAAGCCCTTCCATATGGATATTGATATGGATAGCAAGATACAGGCAGTAAAAATGCTATAAGTCCCTTTAATTTTATAAACAGGTCAGGCATATGTTTATAAACCAGAGGAAAAGTTGTGGATAGTAATTAATGAAGGATTGTATTTGTGAGTGGAAAAGGCCAAGAGTCAAGAGGTATATGTTGATCCTGGCAATAGAACAGGGAGGTACTGGATTACCTGATTTGAAGGAATGTTTTAAAGCTAAACAGTTAAGGCTCTTATACATAACACAAGCAGAAGATTAAGAGATAGCTGGAAGATAGAGCTTGCTCATAATGAGGAAAGGATAGGATGGTATGGAGAGTATTGGGGTTTTAAACATAGTTGGAGGTAGGGACTTTATTGATTGAGAGTAGCAAGTAAGTAAGTGCTGGAAACCTATAAAGGGTAACAGGGAGAGGGTTCTGGTAGGTAATGAAGGGTAAGATATTACAGGTTTTATGCTGAATGAAGAATTAGGTAGAAGGAACTTGTTGAAGGTTTTTACATTTATTTAGCAGCAGTCTCTAGGGGTGTGCAAGAACTTTATTCACTTTGGAGAAAGCAAAATCAACTTTCAAGAATAGATCAATTTTTCAGTTAGGAAAGGAAAGGGCACTTCTATATTAATGTTTCAATTAAGGATATGTAATTTATAACAGAACCCTGTATGCAATATGTTAATACTGTTTATCTGTGAAAACACGGTGCTTTTATTTTAAGTAATTAACTAAGAAAGCAGCACAAATGTTAAGGTGAGATTAATGATTGTTTTAGGATGAAATAAATAAATAAATAATAAACTCAAGAGAAAATGTATAAACGTATGTGGGTGCATTTCAGCTATGGACAGGGACAAAGGCTAATAGGTTTAGAAAACAATGTAAAATGGTCACATATTAAATTAGCACAATGAGGCATTATTCTATTCACATGTTTCAAGAAATGCTGAATAGCACAGTTTAAACACATAACTGATTTAAGAAGTCAGCAGAAGTGTAGTGCAACAGCAGGATGGAATACAACATGCAAGTTCAAGCACAGATAATTACCATAGGCTTGTAATATCTTGCAAACTTGACAAAGGTAGAAGAACACAGCAAAATAGGTCTTTGTAATGCCCAGATAAAACTGCTTCTAAGACAATGACAGGAAATAGGCTTGATCAAACAGAGAGTGTATTTTGGCTTAACAGTTGATGCACATTGAATGAATAGAATGAGAAGTGGTGATGCACCACTTACAGAAAATGGGTAGGCACTACATTTTGTTGTTTATTTGGGACCCATACATATGTCCTCCCATTGCTTCTTTGTGAATTTAATGGTACAGTCCATATACAGGACAGTATACTGCATGTGCCGTATAAACAGTTTCTTACATGATGTAAACAGAAGACTCTTTCCATGCAATGCCACATTTCATGGGCTGCAAGCACTGTCTTAAAAATTGACTAATTGGAATATGTGTCAACTTGATGTCTGTTAGAAAACAAGTTTTTCAATAAACTAGGGAAATACTCCTAGATCAGCACAATACTTAGTAGTTGTGCTACCTTGGCCATTATGCACAGACCATGAGAACCAATGCAGGGGATATATATGGTCAGCAGCTTATAATGATGGATAAGCATACATGGGGCTGGGGGAAGGGCAAGAAATACATCTCCAAGACATTCATCAGTGTTGCCATCGTGAGGTGTTATTGCAGGCTGTAGGGGCCTGTGTCTTGGATTATGTGAAAGGGTATGACTGATTGTATGGTACAAAAGTACAACAGTCAAAGGAAATACAGGAAAATATATTAGCCAGAAATCAAGTAACAGCAGAAACAATGGCACTACAGTGTTTGTGTCTTTCGGCTTTTCCCGGTTAGGGTTTGCCACAGCGGAACTCCGGCCCACTAATGATTGGCAGTAGATTTTTACGCACTGGCTTGCCGGGCCTAATGCACAACCTTCAACGAAGGAACACCCATTCACGCATGTCGCTACACAGAAGATGCTCTAACTGAGAATCGAACGGGCAACTTCTAACTATGAGGCGACAATGCTACCGCAGCACCACCACCGCAGTGGCACTACAGTATTGTATGAAAAATGCAATGTACACTTTGTCCCACAGGTTCACTGGGATAGTCCATATTGAAAACATATAATATAAAGTGCATATATATTTTATATATATATATATATATATATATATATATATATATATATATATGTGCGTGTGTGTGTGTGTATATATATATATATATATATATATATATATATATATGCACACATATGCATACACACACACACACACACACACACACATACACACACACACACACATATATATATATATATATATATATATATATATATATATGTATATGTATATATATATATACCTGATATGACGTGTGTACTTGCTTGAAATGGCTGGTACTGCATACCCAAGGAATTCTGGTTTGACAGGGGTATATACAACAATAACTAGTATGGCGAAACATGATTTATAATCATACTCAAAATATTTCAAGGAATGAAAGAAAAACTTAATCTCAGAACAGTTTACAAAATGTAAAATGTCAGTTTTATGAAAAGTATCAAGATGCTTTTTGGGGGAGAATGTTCCTACACACATGCGTACACACACACACACACACACACACACACACACACACACACACACACACACACAGAGACACAGACACACACACGCACACATTACTCTGCTGTGAATTTCTTCTCTTCATTATTTGACTTAAGCTACTTTAAAGTATATTATTTTGGTGGATAGGTGAAAAATAGTGAATGGTAGTGAAATGTATTTATTTATAGTTTTTTAAAAAGAACTTCAAATCTGAGCTTTGTCTAGCAACAAATTAATCATAAGACACTGTTCAAACATTTACAAAGTTATTGGCTTGAATAAACATCAGCGATAAGTCTAACAGATGATCTAAATTATATTACTGAACCTCATGATCTGGTATACATATTTGCTGAGGGCTTTTATAATAGTTTGTCAGCCAGTAACCCTGTAACTTCTTCATTCACTGATTCAGTTGTGAATTGTCCTTAATGAAGGAAGATGATATGAAGAAAGCTTTGTTTAATATCAAGACAGACCTAAAGGGTTGAAAGGATATTTTAGTAAGGAATTGTTGAGAGATTGCTTCCTTGTGTTTTTGATCTGTTTCAAAGATCTTTAGCTGAGTTATATTAACTCAATATATGGAAAGGGGTAACTGTCATAAAAATACAGAAATGTAAACCAAGCGTATCTATTGATAACTATAAACCAGTTATTCTCCCTTGTTTTCACCAAAAATGTTTTGAATGTGCGACGTTCTTATCATTTCATTATATGTTTGATTTCAGTATCAATGTATTCATGTTTATTATATTTGCTACATTTCTCTGAATATGTTGCACATTCTCTAGATGAAATCTTGGCTGTGGAAGTGGTATATTTGGATTTGACTGCGAAATGTGAATCTGCGCCCCTTGAAGTTTTTACTCACATTCTGTAAAAGACTGGTATAAATGTCTATGTGGAAGGATGGGTAACATATTGGCTGATAGACAGACCCTGGGATTCAGCAAGCAGCCATGCAGGAATAAGTTATTTCTGCATGGCAGGGACTGTTCCTATTCAGCACAGCAGCACACCACGCATATTTATGAAAGAGTGCTGCTATGCTCTAAAACAAACATGGTTCTGTGTACAAGCACAGGGGGTGTGTCTGAGAGTAGAGCTCTCACATTACACATGCCCCCTGCACTCCAGAATCGCCTTTCGCCAATTAAAAATGAGTGAGAATGCTTGTAACACCCCCAACCCATCAGGATAACAAATCTGTGGTCAAAGGCATAAGGGGCAATCATTCCTACCAAGTTACCAAGCTAAAAGTTGTTAGGATAACACAGGCAGCATAAGCACATAGCACACACCTCCCAGCCCATCAGAGTAGGAATGTGGACAAAGCCAAAAGGGACAATTGTCCCACAAAGCAGAAAGTTGAAAAAAATAACAGGTTCAGCATTAGCAGGGATATTCTGAAAGGTATAGATAAAATAACACAACAAAACTGTTTTTTTTTTTTTTATAAATCCGATAAAGTTTAAGCATAGCTGTGTTGTTGTGCCCATTGCTTAGCTATGCTTAGTCCAGCTTAAAAAGCACAAGAAGTTAAATAGCAAGAGACATCCAACATATGCAGTATTGCAATAGTGTAGTGATTCGAGCATACACTTTGCGAACAGCCACTCTCAGTTCGATCCCCACTGTAACCAATTTGCATCTTACATGTGAAAGCAGTTCATAAACATTTAACAATGTAATAATGGGATAGATGATGTTGAAAGATTTATATGTGCCATCAAGATTTGCTGTAATGATGTCCTGATGAACAACTGCTATGGCCATAGCATCTGGCCCTGTGGGCAGTGGGCCATACCTGTCAACTGTGCAGATCTGCACAGAATGTCAAGATTTAAGCCATTACAGTGTTTGTTCTGTTCCTCCAAACATGTATACAAATCTGGCAAATAGCTGAATTTGGATGTAATGAAGTCATGATAGACACATGAGTTTCAGACCCCACCACTTTCAGAACCGTCATGGTAATGTGAAATGTATCATGCACAAACTTCATAGGTTTGTAATAGGCATATCTACGATCTGCCCCTATATATCCCCCTAATGTTAGGCTATGTCCACATGTGACCCTCTGTTTTGTAGCAGGGAAGAACAGTGCAACTGTGGAGGAAGGAAGTTAAGAGTCTTGATCCAATGTCTGAATGCACTCCATATATATGTATACATATATAAAAACACACACACACACACACACACACACACACACACACACACACTAGATATATATATATATATATATATATATATATATATATATATATATATATATATACACACACACATATATATATATATATATATATATATATATATATATACACATTTTCCCTACTGTTGAATGACTGTGCTGCATAATATGTTTGAGATAACATCACAAATATCTGCATCTCAGATGGCTTAGTGGTAAATTGCTTTGGCTATGGTGTGCAGGGTCCTGTGTTAGACACTTGAAAGGGCTGATAATTTAGTTGCTGGCCAGAACAAGGACTGTAGTATACAGAGTTATTAAGGCACCTGTAAGAAGTTGTAAGCGGGTGCAAAATGGACAGTTATGTATGGTGTGAAATTCTTGTTGGGAACAGATTGCCCTCTTTTGTTAAGGTGAGAGTGGGATGTTGGGGAAGGAGAGCAGGTGTATTTGGAGAGGTAGGTTGGGTCGGAAGACAAACAAGACAGACAAGACAGCATACAGGAGCAGTATATGGCACATGTGGTGGGTAAACACCTTGGACAGGGAGGGGTGTTTGGAAACTGGAAGTTCATGACCCCCAAATGGAAGCAGTGGGCAGTCACCACTGCACCTTCACAGCCCTGAAAGTGGCTGTGCTGGGTGCTGAGCAGGAGGGGCAGGCTGACCCTTTAAATTGCACCATGAGGGCCTCAAGGTGGTGTAGCAGATCTCCCAATACTCTGCCCAGCTCCCTGTGCACCAGACCCTGGACCTGACTTCAAGTGACAGAATCCTGTCTGTGCCTGCTCCCGGGGGAGGACGATCACCAACCCTGAGGTGGTTTCATTGAAGGTAGTGCAGGACCAGCAGATGGGGAGGTCCCGGGGTGGTTCCCAGATGTGCTGTGGCCTGGTGCCATGGCCAGATGAGGTGGGAGAGGTGGTTCTGCTGGGAACAGCCTTCCCAAACATGCTATTGTGTTTAGAACATATGTGGGTTAGTAATAGTCAACACAATCCATGATTAGTTATAATAACATGCATAGATATTCCCATTAACCCAAAACACCAGGATTTGGAACAGTTGCATAGCAAACAGAACACATGCATATATGGAACCACAGTGGCCATTACAATGGCATGCAGTTTACATTGATAGCAACAGGCCATCAATGATAGTGTTTCAACAAAGAACATGAATAGAAACCCATTTCAATATTTTGTTGCACAATAGGACATATGTCCCAACAGTATGTTTGGTGTAAACATACCCATTGATTTGTGTGTTCAGATTATTGTTGTAGGTATGGTGTGGGGAGAGAGAGATGTTAATTAACAACTATTGTATCCTTGCAGTACGAGGTCCTCAGACATTTTTTTCCTATTTATGTCTTCCATATTCCATGTCCCAGGAGCATCTCCCTGCTTATACTCCACAGGAGAATGATATAATAATAAACTTCCTTGTGCAGCACCACAGAACTCTCTTTGGATGTACGGCCCATGATCTGCAGGAGAGGACTGCCCTGTTGAATGAGCTCATCCACACGGTAAACAATGTTGGCCTGCATAACTGCAGTAATGAGCAGGTGCAACATTATTGCACTGATCTCATCTGCCACGCCCATCAGCATACTGCTGCATTTAGGAAGGATTAGCTAGCCATAGGTGGGGGGTCATGCCATCCAGCCCCCAGTGACACATGCTGAGGAGCTCCTCTCCAGCCTTGGGGCACCAGTACACCAGCCAAGCCATGAACCTGATGATAGCATTGTGGAGGTGGATGCTACCCACACAATGGATGAGGAGTGTGCGGGTAAGGCCCCAGGGTACATTACTAAACCACTGTTGTATATCCATCTTCATCTGTAAAGTATCTTCATCCATATGTCAGATAACATATTCTGTTGCTGCATTGTAGTAATGAACAGATGCACATAATCTAAAGTATTGTGGGTTTGTACTGTTGATGTACTGAAATGCCACTCTCACTCTGTGCCAATGCCACAGGTGTGTCTACTGACATTACATCTCTCACACAACTATGTAGGTCTTTCTGGTATACAACTGGGGCAGCAGCCTGTAGAAGGTGAGTATGGAGCTGTTTTGTTCAGGTTTGCAAACACACCGGCCATGTTATGGCCAAGGTATTTGCCATGCTCACATTTAACACACCTACCCATAATGCATGCTGTACATGTCCACTTATTGTTGCTGTTAACCGCACTGCATCACAGTGGTCACCATGTTGGCATATCTGAAGGGTATGTAAGAGTCCTGCAGTATACCTAACAACCTGTCAGTGCAAGATGTGTGGACAGAGATTAACATAATGGTGGGACAAATGGCCTACAGTAGGGACATGTCTAAAACATTACCCTTATAAAGTGGCTACAACAGTGTATACACCACTATTACAATGGCAACTGTTACAGATCTAGACAACAGTATATCACAATACCACATTCCACAACTTTTACAACCTGTAATGTGATTCTAACATGAGCAATGAATGCGTAATATGGAATCCTATGTTAGGACAACAAACATGGGGAATACATACCTTAACAAACAGTGGAAGCATATGTGTGCACACACTCCAAATAACATATTGTGGAAGCAGCTTTTGAGGTACTGACAGCATTCATTCTTCTTGAGTACACACCTTCCATCAAGTACAGGGCCTCAATGTCGCAACAAGTAATGGTCTGCTGTCCAAGAAATATGTCTATGACATTTGCCCACTCACCTGCAACAGAGTCAGCCATGGCTTTCACACATCTTACAAACCATGGAATGGATCCCATATCCAAAAGGTAGGACTCAGGAGTGGGAGATGTAGCCGTAACTCATTATTGCATATACCATGACAAACAGAGCAGACAGTCATATATGTAACTATGAAGCATAAGACAACATTAATGTAGAAAATAAACAGATGCCCATCCAAGACAGATTACAACTCATGTTGCAAACTGGTCACAGAGGCTGCCCAGAAACATGCAGCAACACTGAGGGACTTGCAGGAATGTCTAGCAAGTACTGCCTGTGCCGTACCTCTGTCAACAATTGCCTGAACTCTGCATAAGTGTGGCCTATGGTTAGGGTAATCAGATGGAAGAGTTGCTCTACTGGAAGCATCATCCAGGGCTCTCTACAGGTAGCATATGCATAACATCAAGTGTCCCAAAGGCATGTGTTGCAATGTGAAATGGTGTGCCGAGACCAAAGCCAAAATCTACAGACAGTATTAATAAAGATACATGTGCTACGCAAGCAACACTTCACTCCACCTCAGGCCCGCCATCCCCATCTGTACCTTGCTGGTGCTAGTGTACACCTTTAGGTTTGCTGTTTATTAGCAGGAACTAGGACGGTAGACATAGTGTTCTGAATTTGGAACACTGCAAAATAACACTAATGTGTGGCCCATAGAAGTGAATCTGCAATAAGGCTGAGGATGGGGAGGGGTGTCATTCTGAAACACAGCAGTGAACTGAAGCATACATCCAAAGCTCGCTAAGAATGGATGTATCTGAACACATTCAAGGTCATGAATTGTGCCAGACATAATCCTGACTCCATAGCAATAGTGAAGGCACTGTTTGACTTCCAAGGGCTGTGCACATGAGCTGCCCTTACAATCTGGCAGAGCTGGGGGACATTTGTAGGGTGGAGTGACCAAATAATGGCAAGTAAAGATGGGCCATGCTAGTATACCCCTTCAAGGAATAGTGACTGCTGTAGTTCACTTAGCAGGTGCTGCAATAAACCATAGTGTTAAGGGTGTGCACACTTATGCAAGCCACATATTGTATGCATCTCAGTCAGCATCTGCACAACTAACACATTTGTTTGATACTGCATTTTATTGCACAGGCCATATGTCACACATCAGGTGTGTGTAATGTTAACATATGCAGTATTGTGGCCCCACTGCATATCAGGGAAGAGGCTGTCATGTCAATAAGTGTGTGTTCACTCCTCAAAGCCACAATAAGCTTTGAAGGTTGTCAGTGTAATTGGATTTTATTGCTCATACATGCATTGCTGATGATGAGATCTGCAAATCAGAGGTCAGGCATTCATTTTTGGCATCTGTCCTCATATCATCACAGGTATGTGTCAGACAAACACATAGGGGCTGTGAGCAACAGAGCAAACATAACTGTCACAAACATACACATTCAGCAATGGTGTGTACACTCGTGAGGTATGGTGCATAGGACATGTCAGAGTGCTGAACAGGTGCACAGCAATGCTGTGTACATGGGTGCAGTGTGTTCCAGGGGAAGGGGCATCACCTACTAGCAAAACTCATGTATCACAGAAATGTATAATGTTGGTAACAAGGATTGAGTTTAGCTGCAGTGCATGTTGTTGAGTGCCATATGTCATGCATGTTGACTGTTGGGTAATGAGAGGTCTGTGTAATATCTTTGTGCCACCTCACCTGTAAGTGTGTGTGTGTGTGTGTGTGTGTGTGTGTGTGTGTGTGTGTGTGTGTGTGTGTGTGTGTGTGTGTGTGTGATTGTGTTTAGAGGTAAGCAATGATGAACAGGTCTTAAATTAAGTTTTTCATTTTTCCCTCACAGGTGGCGAGGTGGTTCAGGGTCCCTCCTGCAGGCAAACTTATGTTAGTGTCCATACAGATTCTGAAAATGATGATAGGTATGGTCAGGCACAGGCAGGGTTGTCAGGGGCTGAAGCTGTGCCATCGGTTGACATCCCACTTTTATCCACCCCATCCCCACACACAGTCACAATGCCTATACATACTCCATCACCAGTGGCCAAAGATGAGTGACAGTTGGCAGGTGGTGTCATGGGACATGACAGTGTGGTGACTATGGCAAGTATGTCTGTACACAGCAGCCATAGCTGGATGACCAGTGAGGTACCACACAGGCAGATGTACAGGGGTCCTTGTAGAAGAGCTGCTGGTCATCATGCCCTAGGCAGAAGTGGCACAGCAGATGTCACCAGATGCATGTTTTGGACCATCATGGAGGCACAGACATGTATGGAATGTTATACCAATCAAAGTTTGAGGCTCCAGAGGGCTACTCATTCTGCTGTACTTGACAACATCCGTGATCTTGCAGGTACCAACCGTTATTTTGCAGAGGTCCTGGATATACGGTTGGGTGAGATGGTGGGAAGCCTTGACCATGCAATGTCTGTGTTCATGCATATGGTGATAGTAGGGTGACAGCCACGTGGATGTAGGTCAGTAACACCAACAGGTGGAGATCTATGTTGACTTGCAACAAGTCACAGCCACTCCCATAGTGGCAGTACCAGCACTGCAGGGGGGATGCTGTCCAAACCTTTGGAGTTTTACACCTGCTGGTTCGGAACCTTATGGTTTGTTTTTTTGACAGTTTGTTTTTCTTCAGTTTTGGAACAGCAGGCCACATGCACATGGTCCTGGCCAGACCCAACAGGGACCCGGATCCAGTGGATATTTTTCATCATCAGGGGAGAGTGCCATATCTGGGCTTGTACCTGGTAGTGCCCGTGGAACCCCTGTCAGGCACAGTTCTTATGTCCATGGCCGGACACAATGAACTGCACACACTGCCTTGTATGGTCTGCAGCTGTCCAACAAACCTCTGTATAGGGCAGCCACATGGCAGAACTGTGTGCATGCATACATACACACACACACACACACACACACACACACACACACACACACACACACACACACACACACATCACCAATACAACTAGGGCAACTCCATACCTACACAAATCACATCGGCCCAGCCCAATTGATAACAAAACCCCCTAACACACACACATGATGTCAAACAAATGGCTCAGCCTAGGTCTCTGGAAAACCCACAACACAGCCTTGTGCATATGATGATACCTGTGCCACATACCTGTCATCCATACCATCGATGC
>NC_056733.1:1673693782-1673798782 GCF_019279795.1 Protopterus annectens | reverse complement strand
GACTGCAATCATCAGATTATGCTACTGCATTTCTAAAGAGAAGAAATGTGTGAGTAACACACCACATGTATGACTCCAAACTCTGGCCGTTCTGCAGATAGCGCTACAGGTGAGAGTTTCCTCAGCCACATAACACTGTCATGACAGACTTTAAATCATGTAGAACAGCCATATCCACACAAATCCTGTTAAACCAACATAACATCAAGTGTAGAACAGCAATACTTACATTCTGTTCCCATGTCTGGAATATCCGCCTGCTGTTTGTTGGCCTGTCTCCACAGTGTATGTTGTAATAGGTGTTTCCACCTACAATCTGTGATGATGTTTGTCAAACACCCACATAAAGTCAGGCTCACAGTGAAGGAAAATGCCAATACCCACATGAAGTGCTTAGTTATAGGAGTTTGTTTACCTGCAATTGGCTATAGGAATGATACCACAGCTGTTCCATATGCAATTAGCAAGTGTGGGACTGCAATTTGTGCACAGGCCATCATCTGATCACAAGCATTACTTACAAAACTCAAGCTGCTGTCTATACAAAACAGATGCACTTTTCCTTATCCACCAGAGAGGGAGAGAGAGAGAGAGAGACAGAGAGAAAGACAGAGACAGAGACAAAGTAAGAAAGAAAGGGAGTAAGAGAATAAGAGCCAAGCATGTTTGTGTATGATCTATGGGTGGAGAGTAGTATCTGGGAATTAGAATGGCTGCCTATATTATTTACTAATCCATACTGTCACATAGTAATTGCACATGGCTGTACACATTTATGGCCAAGGATTGTCTACAATAATCTCTTCAGTGTTTAAAAACTGTTGGCCTTGTAATGTGGACAATGCAACATATAAGCCCTCAATATAATGATGTAGCAAAACCCACACTGTAATGGATCCTGTCATAACAAAATCACCCCAACAGAACACTGATGACACACACACAAACACACACTTACCAGTACTGAGTTTCAAACCACTACCTGGCTTTGTGTTCCTATTACAGTGTTGCACAGTTATTGCACATGTCATGGAGCTTACATGTTGGAAAGCTCTCCAAAGTTATCTTTGAAGGTGAGTGACATCAGCAACAGTGGTAAAGGAGGGGTAAGAGAAGTGTAGTAAGTGTGAATGTCCACAAAAGCAGGTGTTAACGAAGACACACACACGCTCATTCAGGGAAACAAAAATATTATCACAATTGGCAGGATCAGAATTAAAACACTACCTAACTAGTTTGTTACACTACACTATTAGGCAGTTATCACAAGTGCCACACAGCTTATATGACTGAAATATGGCCAAAGGGTTATTTCAAGGTGAATGACATCAGTAGCCATGATAAAGTAAGGCAATGGGAGGTGTAGTAAGTGTGAATGGCTTCAAACTCATTAATCTCCATACACACACACACACACACACACACACACACACACACACACACACACACACACACACACACACACACACACACACACACACACACACACTTGCCAGTACTGAGATGCATAGGTTCATTGCTTCATAGGTGTGTAGTAGGTGAATGTGCCTGAAGGCTGTACAAGGCTATGCAAAGGGAATACCTTGGCATCATGTCACATGACAGTAACCTCCAGTGTGGCTCAGGAGTGCAGTCCCTGGAGTGGTCCCCACAGGTGGGTATTGTATTCACCATCCACTCATCTGGGTTACTATTGTGGTGGCCAGTGATGTGCACTGCTTCCCATGTATGTGATCTATATTCCATAACATGGACAGTGTCTGGGTTGTGCACATGTCCCACACGCATGATGAGTGGAAGTGTACTTGAGGACTCTGGGGCACATTGTGTGGACAGATTGTTATCTTCTGGTAGAATTCATGCCCATATTTGGTGTGACCTGGATATGGAACTGAGGTTGTGCTTGCACCTACGTTGACAGCATGATCAGGTATTCAGTGGAGTAAGGGGCATCTGTCCATACAGGGATGTGTATAAGGCATGGTATTACTTTTGTGGGTTACATTTGCAGACTTTACAGTTGTTGCAAGTGTCCACTGGGGAACATAGCAAAAGGGTCACTGAAAGCATTTATTTGCCTACTGCAGGGATGGAACAGGGTGCCATGTCCTTTTACTCGCTGGATAACACACAGTCAGGAGATGTAACACATCACAGCACTTTCTGATGTCAGTGGCACTGTTGTGGTCAACAGGCATGTAGTCTATTGCTATTACACCGTGGTTACTATCTTTGAGGCAATATACAGGGAGCTACCAATATAGGGTTGTTGCCTAGCCAAGTGTGTTTGTGTAAGATACATGGGTGGAGAGTATTCTCTGAGTTGTAGAAAGGTTAACTATATTGTTCACCAATCCATAATGTCACATGTAGGGCTATGGATTGTCTACACCTGTGTCTCTGGTGTTTGACATCTGTTGTCCTTGTAAGTCGGATAATGTGACATATACTAGGCCCTCAACATAATAATTTAGCAACACCCTCCCCCAATGCATCCTGTTATTACATAACCACAGCAAACTCCACACAGGATACTGATGACAGACACACATACACTTGCCAGTACTGAGATTCAGACCCCTACCTAGCTATGTATTGCTACTATTGTGTACTGGATTTATCACATGCACCATGGAGCTTATAGGAGGTGTGTTGCCCCAAGGTGCTTCTAAGGTGATAAACATCCACAGCCCTTGTAAATACTGGCATTGGGTGATGTAGTGGGTGAGAGGTCCCAAAAATAATTTTACCCTAAACACAAATTTACATTTGGCAGGGGTGAGGTTCAAACCATTATCTAACAATCCTTATAGACTATTATGTTATGCATTTACCATATGCACCACTGACCTGACATGGATAATGGTTGGCAACAGGTACTTCTAAGGTGTTTGATATTTGCAGGACTGCAGGCTCTGAGTTGTGTACTGGGTGTAACTGGGGCCAACATCTTTGAGGTACACACACACACACACACACACACTTATATATATATATATATATATATATATATATATATATATATATAGACACACACAAATATGGCAGGTGCCACGGAGCTTACATGTGGGAGAGTTCTCCATAGGTATCTTTGAAGGTGACTAACATCAGCAGCATTGCTAAGGGAGGGGTACGGGGAAATTAGTAAGTGTGAATGTCCATAAAATCAGGTATTATCAAGGACACACTCACAGTTGCCATGTCTGGGATTAAAACTCCTACCTCACTATTACTTTATACTACTACATTATGCAGTCATTGCACACACCATGGAGCTTATAGGGATAGTCTTTATCCAAAGGGATATTTCAAGGTGAGTGTCATCAGTAGGCTTGGTGCATTGACTGTAGATGGCATCAAAATCATTAATCTCAACACACACACACACACACACACACACACACACACACACACACACACACACACACACACACACACACACACACACACACACACACACACACACACACACACACACACACGCACACACACAGATTCCATGTCTGGGATTAGAACTCCTACCTAACTAGTATGTTATACTAGAGTATTACAGAGTTATCACATGTGCCATGGAGCTTATAAGGCTAGCTCTTGTCCAAAGGGGTGTTTCAAGGTGACTGACATCAGCAGGCTTGCTAAATTAGGACAATGGGAGGTGTAGTGACTGTGAATGGCCTCAAAATCATTAATCTCCAAAAACTCACACATACAGTTTCACAGTTGCCATGTCTGGGATTAGAATACCCACCTAACTACTATCTTACACTATAGCATCACACAGTTATCACAAGCACCACAGAGCTTATGGAGCTAAGATTTGGCCAGAGGGTTATTTCAAGGTGACTGACATCAGCATAAGTGTTAACATGGCCAATGGGAAGTGCAGTGTGTGTGAATGGACCATAAACCATTCCTCTGGAAACACACACACAACACTCAGTCACACACAACTTTACATTTGACAGGACTGGGTATACAAATGCAAGATGAATACTGAATTGTACTATCAAGTTACACAGTTATCACAAGCACTACAGACACTATAGTCTGAGGGCTACCAAAAGCAAATGTCTACAGTGATTGACATCGGCACATCATGTGATATTGGCCAATTGGATGTGTGGTGGGTGGGGCAGGCCTCATGATGGAAATCTTTGTCACTGTCTGTCTCTCTCTTCCTCACATCTCTATGTGTGTATGCTTGACCTATTATATTGTGATGGCCATGGATATGTGTGAGTATTCCTATCCAATGTGTGTGCAAAGCATGAATGGTGTGCAATGTGGTGTGTGTGCAATGACATCTGTGAATGACAGATATTTATAGTCCACTGTTGTTGTCAGACATGGGCTTCATTTTTCTATTTCTCTAACTGTAGGAACATGCCCAGTATGACCTTCTGTATTGATTGTGTGAATCCATTTCAGGTAGGTTGTACTGCAGTGCAGGATTTTGTGTTCTACACCTACAGCTAGCAACCTATTTCTGCAGGATATCTGTAGATAGGTTGACAATATGGAGTCACAATGGGTGAAAGATAGTGGGATACTGTATCTACTGTGTTTGTGCTGCTTGTGTTACATGGTAGATGTTAGCAGAGATATTCAGACATATGTGCTGTTTTACACTGTGATGTATTATGTCATCAACTACTGACAGATATACTTATTTGCTCACAGTTATTTCCTGGGAAATACTAGATGAATGAAGCTGTGTCCAGTATTGTGGTCTGCAGCCTACATATTCTTGCAAACTCATGGCATTCTGGAGGGGTAACTGCAGACACTTGCTGATGAGTCTGTGAATATGGTCCAGCACCTTGGTACTGTGGTGGCTGAGGATCCCCTGGTTGTACATCTATCAACATAACAGAATGGCCATATCCTGCTGTGGCCATACCTCTCAGCTGTACAGATTTACCCAGGTTACCCAGAGGCAGGCTCATATATCTGGTCAGTCCCCTTCACATTGTGGATTACAAGCAGGTTTGTAACCACCCATTACTGGGTATGCAGGCAGGGGTAGTATGGGCACACATCAGAGTTTCAGACTTCACACACTCCATGGACTCCATGCTTCTACACCCCCCACTTTGTCAGTCTATCCTCTTCCTAACATTATGCGAGCAATATCTGAGAAGTATCCCTTTAGTTGTCCCTTCATCCCAGCGGTATTTGGGGTTGGTCCACAGTTCATGCAGTAGGACATGGTGGGCATGCTACTGTGATTTGTCAACATGGCCTTGCATTTGTGTTCTGAGGACTGTGTTATGTTGTTAGTTGGGACACCATGAGATAACATACATTGGCAGTACAGGTGAGACACAGGCCTTTGACAGAGGACTGTAGGGCATGTGGTAGTGATGCACACCATCTGTAGCAGGACAGTGCATTCTGTCACTGATACAGTCCCAGGCTGCGAACCACTGGATTATCCTGGGGTGACAGGGTAGGTGTGCAAGCTGTTAATGACAATAGTTCCTGTCCATATTAATCCATTGTTCTGGATGCTGGCAGGGTGCTGCTTACAGCTAGTGACACTCTTGCATGGGACACCTCTTCAGCATGCTGCATTCTGTGGGTATTCACATACAGAAGTGGGGTCATACTGTACTCATTCCCAACAGCAGGGATATGAACTGTGATAAACTTGTGGCTGATGGTGGGGTGAGCTGAGTGCATGTGTGATATGGAAGCTTATTGCAGCTGATTCACATATATACCTGGGACATTCCCCTTATGCTGCCTTGTGTGGGAACATAGGCAGTTTCTCATTACTTCATAACTGTGTCTTTTGTGGTCTGCCAGTGATTGGCCAGACTGAATCAGTATTCCATACTACACAGACAACTAATGTGCTGCTAACCTGCATGTACAATTCCAAAAGTGTGTACAGTTGATAGTTAAATTTTATGTACTCTGTCTAGGATACCTCCACCTGTGTAGTGTGTGTATGTCTAGGCCCACATTAATTGCATGTCCATCTTACAGATGGTGACAGGTATTGAAATCTGAACAGTGAGTATGGATGACTGCTGAACTGGGTCTTGCTGGAATGCATTGTGGTTGGCACTGCAGTTGTCAGAACATGACCCTGTCATTGACAGTACTGGACATAGGCCACAGAGACACAACCCTCCATGCCTACATGCTGACCACTTCCACAAAATATACAACACACAAAAACCTAGCACACAGACCCCCGCATATTGTACACATGCAACAATCTATCCTGTAAATTGGGCCAGCTCAGGTAATCTGTGATCCACTGTTATTAAACCCACACATGCATGTTACTGCATTTCTACATAGGATTGTGGGGGGGGGGGCAAACCTGACAACTATAAACATTTGCTATGACTGTACTGGTATTTCAGGTACTCTGTTGGCATCCATTTCATTTTGTATTCTGACCTATCATGCAGACTAGAAGCATATCAGTAGAGTACAGATCTTAGGTTTTATTGACCTACATTTCAGTTTCAGACTTCTTACTCTTCAGAAGTAACATACAACTGCCTGACCTGTTGTAGTCTATCTGTGTAGGTCTGGAGGGGGGCTTTTCTCCATTGCCATCAATTGGAGGACTTAGCACTGCTTTTTTATGGTCAGCTACACCTGTCCTGCTGGCTGAGGCTGTTGTATATGTGAGCCTCACTGACATACATGTGTATGTCCTATGGGCACACATTTGGGCCACCACATGTACTGCAGTGGGATTTGTCCCCTTGTCTAGTACTGCCTGCTTTGTTTACACCAGTATTTGTTATGGATTTCATGCTGCCCATATAGGTGTCCACTATCTGCTGCCATCCCATTCAGCCACTCAGTTCCCTTGCATGCTCACATCCATACCATAGATACAACTACAGAACATACTACTCCATTCCACAATTGATAGGAAGAGTGACTTACCTTGTGGCTGTGCCAGTACTGAGGATGGTGCTGGAATGCTGACTATGTTTGAGGCACATAGTACACTCCCTATACATGGTAAAGCACAGGTAGTGTCATGTTTGGCATCCCTTTTTACTCTATGTGTGACTCAGAGAGAGGTGTCATTCCCTGGTTTCCTACCATGTCAGTGTATGTGCCATGCATTGCCCCTTTGCTAAAGCCTGGGCATACTAAGCACACCTCCTTCTGCCTACATAGGCAGGTTCAGGTTGTTCTTCCTCTGAGTTACTCTGTGTCTGTGCTTGCCTTGGCAATGATGGGGGGCTGTGTGGTCCTGCCCCGTACTGTTCCTGCTGTAGCTGTTTCTGCAGGATCATATTGTGTAGCATGGCACGTACAATGAAAATTTGGAGAGTACTGCAAGGCTCCACCAGATATGTCCAGGCACTGGAACTGTGACTTGAGCATCCCAAACACAGGCTGTATTATGATTCTGGTTTCTGTGTGTGCCTCATTATGGAGTTCTTGTTCAGGTGTGTGTGCATTTCTGATGGATGTCATCAGCCATGGCTCCAGTGCATAACCAGCATGCTCCACAAGGTGTCCATATGTGATGTCCCCACTCGCAAATCTCTGGTACAGCTGTGTCATATGCCAGATGTGGGAGTCGTGATAGCTTCCAGGCCTGCCAGCATGCACATTCATGATAACGCCCTGGGCATCGCACATGACCTGGCAGTTGATGGAGGGGAATCCCTTAAGGTTATGTAGACTCTACTCTGTTCACCAGGTGGTGCTTTGATGTATATGTGTGTACAGTCTATAGCACCCTTTACCTGAGGTTATTCTGCTATTTGGTGGAAGAGACACATATTGATGGTCAATACCTCATGGGTGTTGAGGAAATATATGTGCTCACCGGCATGTGCTGACATGGCATCCAGGAACTGGTGGAATGCCCTGAATGCTGATGTCTGTGAAATCCCCATGATATCCCCAGTTGGCATTTGGAAGGTACCTGTGGCTAGTATTCTTAAGCCTACACATACCTTGGTATCCACTGGGATAGGTTCCCCTCTGTTGGTTCTGTGTGTGAGACGTGACCGGCACAGCTCAACCATTTGTTGTAGGATGTCCCTGTCCACCCTATAGTGCTCCATTATCTCCAGCTCATGTAGCCCCTGGTAGGTTACCCTGGGTCTGTACACTCTTTTCCTTCTCCTCACTGTTTTGGTCACCACCATTCTCTTCCTCACCACCTTCAGCTTTTTCCACATATTGATGTATGAGGATGACAGGGGACCCTATCATTTTGTTAGTTTTGTCAGGTAAAATTTCCTCATCTGTGTAGAGTTTGTGGCAAAAATCAGAGTGAAAGATGGTTACATAGTTTATAGTAGTGGGCTGGGCTGAGCTGCTGCCTTTGTAATTGACTGATTCTGATACATTTCACCTGCCAGCTATGCTAGTTTTCCTTGATTGACTTCCTACTACTGTTTTCATTGCCTTCCTGTTTAAGGCCCGAGGTGCACCACTCATACCCAGTGTACCTAGTGCTCAGATGTGAACAAAGCCGCTAATCCCTATGAGTTTTTTTTTGTTTGTTTTAAACCCAGTGTGTGGCATGCATACCTGTTTAGGCAGTGAGAACAGTGCTAGGCAGCCTCAGACACACACACACACACACACACACACACACACACACACACACACACACACACACACACACACACACACGCACATATACACACACACACCCTTTCTTAGCTGTGCTTAGCTAAGGGCAAACATGGGCCACAGAGCTCCAGTAAGCTTACAGCATGCATGACACAACCCCTTATGAGGTCATCTACCTCTTATGCTTATACCATGGTGCTGCTGCACCTACATGGTTGGGTGCAAGCTAACACTGAGGGGAAATCTGTGATTCAGTATCAATCCCCTCATTTGCATAAAACTGACTGATAATGCATGGTTACAAAACTGACACTCAGCCTTCCCACTTAGCAACCAATATTCCATGGTATTTTTGTCTTATGCATGCCATTGACTATTATGGTAGAATGCTGATGTAGGTTTAAACGCTTATTTCCAACTTTTTTCATTACTTTTGGGCCAACTTCAGACGCAGCTTGGTTTCTCCCTTTAGTTTGTAATACTATGATGGGAATGGGCCCCATTCCTAAGTCAAAATATGATCAAAGTTCATGAAATTGGTATTGTTTCAGTCTATGATGTTAGCCAAAAGTGCTCTTTGCAGCACCAACAATGTGCTCAGAACTGACTCCTTCTGCAGTTCATGTGGATTTACATGTATCAGTAACATATCAAAGTACAATTCTAAATTCCTTTTTATAAGACTCATTGCTTCTATTACTATTGGAACTGTCTCAGTATCCTTCTTCCACATTGCTTCTGCCTGTTAATTCTGGCATTTTATGACTTTTTTTCTCTCTGTACATAAAACACTGTTGTCACTGGGTGTAGCAATTTCAATGATCATTGCTACTTTTATCTTCTTTTCCTGGAATACTATATCTGTTTTTCTCACATCTATTTTTTAACTGTTGGTAATGGGTGATCCCATGGGAAATAAACTTCATCATTTTCTATAATGCTTTGTGGCTGTTTCCAATGTTTCTCGGCTTCTTCAATATTATGTTTTCACAATCCCCAATGCAACAGTCTTGCCACTTTATCATGCCTTTCAGTAGACAGTCCTTCTGCCATTAGTGTATCACACCCAGCAAGAAGATGTGCAGCTGTTTTCAAATCTGCTTTACAAAGCTTGCATTTGTCTGTTTCTCCCACATGTTCAATGGACTTTGTGAACCAACAGCTATGCACCCCACTATCCTGAGCTACCAGTATTCATATTTTCCCCGGGATTCAGCAAGATCTGCACGGAGGGCAGAAATAGTGCAAGAGCTGCTGCAGGCAATATGGCCAACAAGCGATCCAGGAACAAGCTTCCGGAACGTGCATGAGTTGTCCTACACTATTCCTGCACGGAGACCACTGCTATATGCTAATTACCCCATTTTCTGGTGAAAACCATGCAAATGAGGTGAATTAGTGATCCAGGAAGCAGGCAGGCATCTGTGCAGGAATAGTATAACATGCAGAAATGCATTTGGTTACTAATTGAATACATTTCTGCAAATTAGAAAACGGAGGCATGACAGCACCAAAGAAATCATGTATTCAATGTAGTAGGCAAGCCAATGACCAAATATATTGCCATCAGCATGGGAAATAGTTGCAGAATTATAAAAAAATAACTTTTTTTGGGCCAATTTCAGCCATTTATGCATAGGGCAGTGGTGTGCAAATGGGATCGGCCCGAAAATAAGAATAAAAGTTGGAAATAAGCTTTTAAACCCAAATCAGCATTTTTCCATGATAGTCAATGGCATGCATAAGACAACAATACCAGGGAATAGTGGTTGTTAAGGGGGAAGGCTCAGTGTGAGTGTGGTAACTATGAATTAGTATTCTGTTTTATGCAAATGAGGGGATTGATACTGAATCACAGAATTCCTCTCAATGTTAGCTTGCACCCAACCATGTAGGCGCAGCAACAACATGGTATAAGTATAAGAGGTAAATGACCTCATAAGGGGGAGTGTCATGCATGCTGTAACCTTATTGGAGCTCTGTGGCCCGTGTTTGCCCTTAGCTAAGCACAGCTAGGGATGGGGGTGTGTCTGAGGCTGCCTAGCAGTATTTACATTGCTAAATGGGTGTGTGCACTGTGCACTGTGTTTTAAACAAAAAAAAAAAAAAACAGGAAATAGCAGCTCTGTTCACATCTGAGCACTGGGTATGCACGGTGTGCCTAGGGGCTTAAACGGGAAGGCAATGGGAAGGGAAAATAGCAGTAGGAAGGCAATCAAGGAGAACTAGCATAGCTGGCAGGTGAAATGTATCAGAATCAGCCAATTACACAGGCAGCAGCCCAGTCCAGCAGACTATGATAAACTATGCAAACACTTTTCACTCTGGTTTTTCCCACAAACTGTACACCAACAGTGTATAGAGAAGGGAAGTTTTACCTGACAAAACTAACAAAATGTTAGGGGCTGCTGTTGCTCTCATACATCAATATGTGCAAGAGACTGAGGGTGGTGAGGATGTGAATTCTGATGACCAACCCACAGTGAGGAGAAGAAGAAGACTGTACAGACCCAGGGTAACCTACCAGGGGCTACATGAGCCACAGATAGTGGAGCGCTATAGGGTGGACAGGGACATTCTACAGCAAATTGTTCAGCTGTGCTGGCCACACCTCACACACAGAACTAACATAGGGGAGCCCATCCAAGTAGATACCAAGGTATGTGTAGGCTTAAGAATACTAGCAGCAGGTACCTTCCAAATGGCAACTGGGGATATCAGGGGGATCTCACAGGCATCAGCATCTAGGGTATGCCACCAGTTCCTGGATGCCATGTCAGCACATGCCGGTGAACACATATATTGACCAGTAATATGTGTCTTTTCCACCAAATAACAGAATACCCTAAGGTAGTGGGTGCTATAGACTGCACGCACATATACATCAAAGAACCACCCGGTGAGTAGGGTAGGATCTACATAAACCGCAAGGACTTCCCCTGCATCAACTGCCAGGTCATGAGTGATGCCCAGAGCATTATCTTGAATGTGCATGCTGGCAGCCCTGGAAGCTATTACGACTCCCACATCTGACATATAAAACAGCTGTACCAGACATTTGCCAGTGGGGACATCCCATATGACCACCTGGTGGGGGTTGCTGGTTATGCACTGGAGCCATGGCTGATGATATCCATCAGAAATACACACACATACACCTACAAGAATTTCATAATGAGGCACACACACAAACCAGAATCATAATAAAGCATGTGTTTGGGATGCTCAATTCATAGTTGTGCTGTCTGGACATATCCAGTGGAGTGTTGCAGTACTCTCCAGCAACATGTGCACAAATGTTCATTGTATGTGCTATGTTACACAATATGATCCTGCAGAAACAGCTGCAGTAGGAACAGCATGGGGCAAGGCCACACAGTCCCAGAGGGATTCAGAGGAGGAACAACCTGAGCCTGTCCATTTAGGCAGAAAGAGGTGTGCCCAGTATGCCCAGGCTTTGGCAAAGAGGCAATGCATAGCTCATACACTGACATGGTAGAGACTTATGGAATGACACCTCTCTCTGACTCGCACAAACAGTAAAAGAGATGCCAATCATGATATTACCTGTTCTTTACCATGTATAGGGAGTGCACCATGTGCATTCGGCATAGTCAGCCCTTCAGCACCATCCTTAATGCTGGCACAACCACAAGGTAAGTCACTCTTCCTATCAATTGCTGAATGGAGTAGTATGCTCTGGTAGTTGTATATCTGGTAAGGATGTGGGCATGCAAGGGAATTGGGTGGCTGAATGGGATGGCAGCAGATAGTGGACACCTATATGGGCAGCATGAAATCCATAACAAATACTGGTGTCAACAAAGTAGGCAGTACTAGACAAGGTGACAAATCCTACTGCAGTACATGTGGTGGCCCAAATGTGTGTCCATAAGACACACACATGCATGTCAGTGAGGCTCACATACTCAACACCAGCCTCCACCAGCAGGACAGGTGTAGATGACCATTAGGAAAGGCTGAGCTAAGGTCTCCAATTGATGACAATGGTGAACAGCCCCCCTGCAGACCTACACAGACAGACTACAACAGGTCTGGCAGTTGTATGTTAGTTCCGAAGGGTAAGAAGTCTGAAACTGATATGTAGGTCAATAAAACCTAAGATCTGTACTTTACTGATATACCTCTAGTCTGCATGATAGATCAGAATACAAAATGAAATGGAAGCCAACAGAGTACCTGAAATACCAGTGCAGTCATAGCAAATGTTTAAAGTCATCAGGTGTACCCCCCCCCCACAATCCTATGTAGAAAAGCAGTAAAATGTACATGTGGGTTTATTAACAGTGGAGCACAGAATACCTGAGCTGGCTGAATTTGCAGGATAGATTGTTGCATGTGTACAATATGCAGGGGGTCCGTGTGTTGTATACTCAATATTTTCTGATAGAGGTCAGCATGTAGGCATGGAGGGTTGTGTCTCAGTGGCCTAAGGCCAGTACTTTTGATGACAGGGACATATTCCAACAACTGCAGTGCCAACCACAATGCATCTCAACAATACCCATGTCAGCAGTTATCCATACTCACTGTCCAGATGTCAATATCTGTCACTGTCTGAAAGATGGAGATGCCATGAATGTGGGCACAGACATACACACAGTACATAGGTGGAAGTACCCTAGACAGAGTACATAAAATGCAACTGTCAACTGCACACATCTTTGGAATTGTACATACAGGTTAGCAGCACATTAGGTGCCTGTTTGGTATGGAATACTGATGTAGTCTGACCAATCAGTGGCAGAACTCAAAAGGCACAGTTATGAAGTAATGATAGACTGCCTATTTCCCTGCACAAGGCAGCATAAGGGGAATGTCACAGGTATATCTGTAAGCCAGCTTTAAGAAGCTTCCTCATCATACATGCACTCAGCTCACCCCACCATCAGCCACAGGTTTATCACAGGTCAAATCCCTGCTGTTGGGAATGAGTGGGGTATGTCCCTCACTTTTGTGTGGGAATACCCACAGAATGCAGTATGCTGAAGAGGCATCAGATGCAGGTGTGTCCCTAACTGTAAGCAGCACCCTGCCAGCATCCAGACTAGTGGATTAATATGGACAGAAACTATTGCCATTAACACCTCGCACAGTTACCCTGTCACCTCAGGGGAATCCATTGGCTCGCAGCCTGGGGTGTAGGAAGTACAGAATGCATTGGCCTGCTACAGATGACCTGCATTACTACCAAATGGCCTACAGTCCTCTATCAAAGGCCTGTGCCTCACCTGTACTGCCAATTCATGGTATCTCATGGGATCCCAACAAACAACATAACACAGTCAACATAACACAAATTCAAGGCCATGTTGCCAAATCCCAGTAGCATGCCCACCATGTCCTACTGCATGAACTGTGAACCAACCCCTAAATACTGCTGGGATGAAGGGATAACTATAGGGATACTTCTCAGATATTGCTAGCATAAGATTAGGAAGAGGATAGAATAACAGAGTGGGGGTGTAGAAGCATGGACGCCATGGAGTGTGTGAAGTCTGAAACTCTGATGTGTGTCCATACTACCCCTGCCTGCAAACCCTATAATGGGTGTCTACAAACCTGCTCATAATCCACAATGTGAAGGGGAACTGACCAGATATATGAGCCCTGGGTAACCTGGATGAATCTGTAAAGCTGAGATTTATGGCCACAGCAGGATATGCCCATTCTGTTAAATCGATATATGTAAAAGCAGGGGATCCTCAGCTACCACAGTACCAATGTGCTGGACCATTTACACAGACTCATCAGCAAGTGTCTGCAGCTATCCCTCCAGAATGGCATGAGTGTGCAAGAATATGTAGGCTGCATACCACAATACTGGACACAGCTTCATTCATCTTGTATTTCCCAGGAAAGAACTGTGAGCAAAGAAGTATATCTGTTAGCAGTTGATTACATAATACATCACAGTGTAAAACAGTACATATGTCTGAATATCTCTGCTAACACCAACAATGTAACAGAAGTAGCACAGGCACAATAGATACAGTATCCCACTATCTGTCACCCATTGTGACTATATTTTTAACCTATCTACAGATATTCTGCAGAAACATGTTGCTTGCTGTAGGTGTAGAACACCAAAACCTGGACAGGAGTACAACCTACCTGGAATGGATTCACAAACTCCATACAGTATGTCATCCTGGGCATGCTCCTACACTTAGAGAATGAAACCCATGTCTGACAACACAGTGGACTATACATATCTGTCAGTCACAGATGTCTGTGCACACACA
Organism: Protopterus annectens; assembly: GCF_019279795.1. Taxonomy (NCBI): domain Eukaryota; kingdom Metazoa; phylum Chordata; order Ceratodontiformes; family Protopteridae; genus Protopterus; species Protopterus annectens. The sequence goes on along the minus strand of NC_056733.1, from coordinate 1,673,783,942 downwards.
CCACATTGTACACTGTTCATGCTTTGCACACACATTGGATAGGAATACTCACACATATCCAAGGCCAACACACTATAATATGTCTAACATACACACACAGAAATGTGGGGAAGAGAGAGACAGACAGTGACAGAGAGATATCCATCATTATGATTGTCAAACCCACTACACATCCAATTGGCCAATATCACATGATGTGATAATGTCAATCACTGTAAACATTGCTTTTGGTAGCCCTCAGGTCTATAGTGTCTGTGGTGCTTTACAATAGTAAAAATCAGTATTCCCCTAGCATTTGTATACCCGGTCCTGTCAAATGTAAAGTTGTGTGTAACAGTGTGTGTTTCCAGAGGAATGGTTTATAGCCCATTCACACACACTGCACTTCCCATTATCCATGTTAGCACTCCTGATTATGTCAGTCACCTTGAAATAACCCACTGTCCAAGTCTCAGCCCTATAAGCTACATGGCGCTTGTAATACATGCGTAATACTATAGTGTAGACAACTAGCTAGGTAGGAGCTCTAATCCCAGACATGAAAGCTGTGTGTGTGTGTGTGTGTGTGTGTGTGTGTGTGTGTGTGTGTGTGTGTGTGTGTGTGTGTGTGTTTGTGTGTGTTGAGATAAATGATTTTGAGGCCATTCACAGTCATTACACCTCCCATTGCCCACATTAGCAAGTCTGCTAATGTCAGTCACCTTGAAATAACCCTTTGGACAATTGCCAGCCCCATAAGCTCCATGGTGCTTGCATTAACTGTGAAATGTTTTAGTGTAGCATACTAGTTAGGTAGGAGTTCTAATTCCAAACATGGCAACTGTGAAACTATGTGTGTGTGTGTGTGTGTGTGTGTGTGTGTGTGTGTGTGTGTGTGTGTGTGTGTGTTTGTGTGTGTGTGCGTGTGTGTGTGTGTGTGTGTGTATGGGGTTGAATGATTTTAAAACCATTCACAGTCACTACACCTCCCATTGCCCACCTTTAGCATACCTGCTGATGTCAGTCACCTTAGAATAACCCTTTGGACAAGTGCCAGCCCCGTACGCTCAGTGGCGCATGTGATACCTGTGTAATGCTATACTGTAGCATACTAGTTAGGTAGGAGTTCTAATTCCAGATGTGGCAACTGTGAAACTCTTTGTATGTGTGTGGAGATGAATGAATTTGAGGCCATTCACACTCACTACACCTCCCATTGCCCTACTTTAGCCTGCCTGCTGATGTCAGTTACCTTGAAATAACCCTTTGGATAAGTGCCAGTCCCATAAGCTCTGTGGTGCTTGCGATAACTGTGTAATGTTATAATGTAGTATTCCTAGTTAGGTAGGAGGTCTAATCCCAGAGTTAGCAACTCTGAAACTGTGTGTGTTTGTGTGAGAGAGTGTGTGTGTCTTTAATGACACCTAATTTTATAGACATTCACACTTACTACTCTCGCCTTACGCCTCCTTTAGCACTGCTGCTGATGTTACACACCTTCAAAGATACCTGTCTAGAGCTGTCCAACATATAAGATCCATAGCACTTGTGATAACTGTTTAATGCTATAGTGTAAGATATTAGTTAAGAAGGAGTTCTAATCCCAAAAATGTCAACTGTGTGAAAGAGTGTGTGTGTCTCTTTGATGATACCTGATTTTGTGGACATTCACACTTACTACTCTCCGATTACCCCTCCTTCAGCACTACTGCTGATGTTAGTCACCTTTAAAGATACCTTGGCATAGCTATCCATCATGTAAGATCCATGGTGCATGCCATAAATGCAGAACAATATAGTAGCAGTAACTACATAGTCATGGGATATAATCTCATCTGTGGGAAGTGTTTGTGTGTGTACATATGTCTGTACCTCAAAGACTTTGGCAACACACCCAGTACACATTTCAGAGCCTGACTTTAGCAGTCCTGCAGATATCATCCACCTTAGAAGTACTTGTTGCCAACCATAAACCGTGTAAGGTCAGTGGTACATGTGGTAAATGTGTAACATAATGATCCATAAACATTGCTAGATAGAGATTTGAACCTCACCACTAGAAAATGTAAATGTGTGTGTAGGGTAAAGTTATTTTTGGATCTCTCAACCACTACATCACCCAATGCCAGTATTTACAAGGGCTGGTGATGATCCTCATCTTAGAAGTACCATGGGACAACATCCATCCTATACGTTCCGTGGCACATGCGATAAATGTGGTATACTGCAGTAGTAATTCATAGCTAGGTAGGGGTTTGAATCTCAGTACTAACAAGTACGTACGTGTGTGTGTGTGTGTGTGTGTGTGTGTGTGTGTGTGTGTGTGTGTGTGTGTGTGTGTGTGTGTGAGCATGTGTGTGTGTGTGTGTGTGTGTGTGCATGTGTGTGTGTGTGTGTGTGCATGTGTGTGTGTGTGTGTGTGCATGTGTGTGTGTGTGTGTGTGTGTGTGTGTGTGTGTGTGTGTGTGTGTGTGTGTGTGTGTGTGTGTGTGTGTGTGTGTGTGTGTGTGTGTGCGTGCGTATCATCAGTATCCTGTGTGGAGGTTGCTGTGATTGTGTAATAAAAAGATCCATTGTGGGGTGGGTTTTGCTAAATTATTATATTGAGGACTGAGCATATGTCACAATGTTTACCTTACAAGGACAACAGATATCAAACACCAGAGAGGCTGGTGTACACAACCCATAGCCCTACATTTGACATTATGGGTTGGTGAACAATATAGGCAACCCTTCTATTACTGAGAGAACACTCTCCACCCACGTCTCATACACAAACACACTTGGCTAGTCAACAACCACTATATTGGTAGTTCCCTGCATATTGCCTCACAGATAGAAACCATGGTGTGATTGCTCAGTTCCCTGCATATTGCCTCACAGATACTAAACATGGTGTGATTGCAGTGGACTAGATGCCTGTTGACCACAACAGTGTCACTGGCATCAGAAAGTACTTTGATGTATTACATCTCCTGACTGTGTGTGTTATTCAGCAATTAAAGGACATGGAACCCTATTCCACCACTGCAGTAGGCAAATAAATGTGTACAGTGGCCATTTTGCTATGTTCTTCACTGTACATCTGCAACAACTGTAGAGTCTGCAAACGTAACCCACAAAAGGAATACCATGCCTTATACACATGCCCTGTATGGACATAAGTCATTAACTCCACTGGATACCTGTATCATGCTGTCAATGTAGGTGCAGGCATGACCACAGTTCCTTAGCCAGGTCTCACTAAATCAGGTCAAGAATGCTACATCGGAAGATAAAAATCTGTCCACACAACATGCCCCATAGACCTCAAGTACACTTCTACACATCAAAGAACGTGTGTGGGACATGTGCACAACCCAGACACTGTCCATGTTATGGAATATAGATCACATACATGGAAAGCAGTTCATATCACTTTTCACCCACAATAGTAACCCAGAAAAATGGATGGTGAATACAATACCTACCCCTGGGACCATTCCAGGGACTACACCCCTGAGCCACACTGGGGACTATTATCGTGTAGTTTGATGCCAAGGTATTACATTTGCCTAGCCTTGTACAGCCTTCAGGCCCATTCACCTACTACACACCTGTGAAGTAAAGGACCTATGCATCTCAGTACTGGCAAGTGTGCATGTGTGTGTGTGTGCATGTGTGTGTGTGTGTGTGTGTGTGTGTGTGTGTGTGTGTGTGTGTGTGTGTGTGTGTGTGTGGAGATGAATGATTCTGAAGCCATTTACACTCACTATGCATCCCATTGCCCTACTTTAGCATGCCTGCTGATGACATTCACCTTGAAATAACCCTTTGGCCATTTTTCAGCCCTATAAGCTCTGTGGAGCTTACAATAACTGTGTAATACTTTGGTGTAGCAAACTAGTTAGGTAGGAGTTCTATTCCAGATTCTGCCAACTGTGATAATGTGTGTGTTTCTGTGAGAGGGTGGCTGTGCGTCTTTGTTGACAAATGATTTTGTGGACACTCTCACTTAATACACTTCCTTTACCTCTTCTTTAGAACTGCTGCTGATGTCTCTCACCTTCAAAGATACCTCTGGATATCTCTCCAAGATGTAAGCTCAGTGGCACGTGCACTAATTGCATAATGCTGTAATAGCAATTCATAGTCAAATAGGGGTTTGAAACTCAATACTGGTAAGTGTGTGTTTGTGTGTGTCATCAGTATCCTCTGTAGGTATTGGGGCAATTGTGTAATAACAGAATCCACTGTAGTATGGGTTTTGATACTTCAATATAATGAGGACCTATATCTTCCATTGTCCACATTACAAGGCCAACAGTTTTCAAACGCTGTAGAGGTTGTTGTAGACAATCCTCAGCCATAAATGTGTACAGCCATGTGCAATTATTATGTGACAGTATGAATTAGTAAACAGTATAGGCAACTGTTATAATACCCAGACACCACTCTCCACCCACAGATCATACACAAACACACTTGGCTCTTACTCCCACCCTTTCTTACTGTCTTTCTTTCTTTCTTTCTCTCTCTTTCTCTCTCTCTCTCTTTCCCTCTCTGGTGGATGTGGAAAGGTACATCTGTTTTGCATAGGCAGCAGCTTGAGATTTGTAGGTAATGCTCATGATCAGCTGATGGCCTGTGCATGAATAGTAGTCTACCACTTGCTAATTGCATAAGGAACAGCTGTGGTATCATTCCTATAGCTAATTGCATGGAAACACACTCCTATAACTAAGCACTTCATGTGGGTGTTGGCCTTTTCCTTCACTGTGAGCAGGGCTTCATGTCGGTGTCTGACAAAAAGCATAATAGAGGGTAGTTGGAAATACCTCTTACAACATACACTGTGGAGACAGGTCAACAAACAGGAGGGGGATGTTCCTGACATGAGGACAGAAGGTGAGTATTGCTGTTCTACATTTGAAATAATGTTGTTTTAACAGGGTTTGTGTGGATATGGCTCATCTACATGATTTAAAGTCTGGCATGACAGTGTCATGCGGTAGAGGAAACTCTCACCTGTAGGGCTATCTGCAGACTGGCTAGAGTTTGGAGTATTAGATATGGTGTGTTACTCACACATTTCCTATCTTTAGAAATGCAGTAGCACACTCTGATGATTGTAGTCAGTACATGGTGACTTCATATTCGATACACCAGGAATTATTTTCAGTTTATCACAGCAATATGTCAATATTGGCCCTGTGCTTGTGCCTCTGTCACACAAGTCTGCCACCCTTTGTCCATATGTCATGCAGTAAGAGGTGCAAATGTATAGTATATAATTATTTACTAACACCATTCCTGATAACAAGCCAGTGATATATCAGACTGCTAGACATGTTATGTATAGTAGGCCTTATATTTGAGGACAAAACCTGGACATTCTGTTGTAGTCTGTATAGTAGTGAGGTCTGTGTACTTATGGTGATTGTTGACAGAGTGGCAGTACTGTGTAACAGTGTATTGTGAACATGTTACTTGGCCTGTGTACAGACTGTGGAAGATGTCAGCGTTCTTGGTCCTGTTCAATCTGATGTTGCATGCTGCTCCAGTTTCTGGTACCCTATCAACATATATGTTTGTAGGGCCAGACTCAGACATGTCCCATACCACAGACAGGCATCAGACTACACTGTGAATTGGGCCAGTATATGTAGGGTTAGTGTGTGAGTGGAAAATATGATGATGGTTTTGCTCACACAGTCCATATACTGTACTAATAATTAGGCTTACCATAATGCGAAAGTGACTGTGTTGAAATTTGTTGTGGGTATGCACTTTCACACAGTTGTCTGTTACTCAGTGCTGTTACATGCCTGTATTGCCTGCTATATTTGCAAGTACATGTGTATTCTTCCATAGGAAACTTGGGTCAGTTCTGTGGCAGTCTGCCTGTAGGTTGCATAATGCTATCTGACTTGCCTAGCAGCTCAGTGTATTTACCTAGTGTGATGTTATGTCCAGATATTTGTCAGATGTACTGTTGCCTGGCCACAATATATGTTGTGCATTCCTGAAAAAACAGTGGGATACTGTGAAGATGTATGTCACTAACTAGTGGGAAGGATGTGGGTTTGGGACCTCTACTCCTCCGGTTGATATGTGTTAGGACAGACAGGAGGGTGTGAATGCATTAACTGTGTGAGCTTATCTATTCCAGTATTTGTGTGATATCCCCATTTTCATGGCTCTAACCATCCTTTTTGTCAGGCTTGGTCCACACATTTTGCACTAAGGAGTTCTGTGTATACCTATGGACTTCCATTATATGTTGGTCTGGCAACCCTTATTTTGCTTTTTGGATTTCTTGGTTGATTCTGATTGTGAACTGGTTAATAATATATACCTTTGATATGGATTTGGCTTCTCTTATCAAAGGTTTATCATCTGATATGGATGATTTGGAGATATTTGGGTTAGGACCTGTTAGTTTATCTAAGAGGGACAATTTTATAGACAATGACCCAGCCAGCCAATGTAAGGTGGCCTTCTTTAAACTAAGAATATGAAGAATTTAAGAACTAATGTCTGGCAATTATGGCTTTTTAAAGCCTACCAACACAAACAGATTACACCTAGGGGACTTAGAGTTAGGCTACAACCCATGGTGCATAGTGTTGACCAGTTACTTTCTGAACAATGGGCACAGGTACAACAGCAGGCATCCATGGGTTTTGTGGATGCCTTAGCAGCCTATTATAAATGTATGATTCAACAAGGCATTCAGGAAGTTGAAACTGTATATCAGAACCTTAATGTTTTTGAGCCTTTACCCTGCTATACATCCTGTCTGAACCAACTTAGTAGTGAACTACTTGACTTGGAAAAGTCACTTAAAGAAAAAAAAGATGAGGAAATTTAGCAGAGATTTAGGTGACTATGAGAGAGGTAAACATTTTTGACATTTCTAAAAATGTCAAATTTACGTTCTCTGACAAGAAATCATTTACCCCAAACGGAAAAGACCTAAACCCATTTTCAAAGGAATAGAGATCCCTCTAATTTTACTTCTGGGAATGAATCAAGGATGATGATAACCACACAGTTGAATCACCAGACCATAAGCAAAGCAATCTGCAGCACCTTTTAGGTTCAGTATCATGAGAGGGGGGAGCAAGCATAGGGGCAACAAGCAATTTGGAGGGGCTCCTCAAACTGATGACACAAAGTTAGATATTTGTTTTAATGTGCATAATATTTATTCTGCAACCTTTCTGAAACTGAAATAAAGATCTTGAACAAAGACCTGAACTTTGTACCTGTTTATTTTTTTTTGTTTCTGAACATACCCTGGCTCAGGATGTGATGGATTTTTGTTGTTTATTAAATGTTAGGCTATATTTTGATAATGCTCCAACCAATACTCAGAGAAGCTTTACATTTAATGAATCCACCTCCATGTCCCCCATGTCACCTATTGTATCGATTTTTCAATCCAATGTTATTAAAGATCTACATTTTAATCCTCATGAGTATAATAACTTTTCCAATAATTTATCTAAGGTTGAGGAACAATGTATAGATAGTTTGAGGGACAACAAAGATATTGTTATCCTACCTTCTGATAAAGGAGGAATGGTTGTGATACAGGACTGGGTTTCCTATTGTGGGGAGGCATTGAAACAGTTAGAGGATGGTAGATACTATATGGCTATACCATTGGATCCTACTAGGATGTAAAAAATGGAAATGGATACCTTTTTCGATGAAGCTCAGGAGGAAGGTGTTATCACTAGTGCAGACATTTTCCATCTTAAGGTACCCTGACCCAAAACAACAGTATCTTTATCTTTTACATAAGATCCATAAGGATCCCAAAAATCCACCGGGAAGGCCTATAGTGGCAGGCATGGGTTCCCTTACTGAACCCCTTTCTGAAATCCTGACATTTTGAAATCCTTGTTGGCTCATGTGCGAGCTCGCATTCAGGACACTACCCAATTTTTGGGCATTATCTCAGAAATGCAGCTGGAACAGGATTGGCTTTTATGTACCCTGGATGTCACCTCTTTGTATACCAGCATCCCACATTGGGCAAGGTTGTTAGCATTAAGACATTGGCTGGAAAAATCTCAATTGTATGAACCTGGTTTTAACCCCTTTCTTGTTTGCCTGCTGAACACATTTTAACAAAAAAACCTGTTCTATTTTCGAGATCAGTGCTTTTGGCAAGTACAAAGAATGGCCATGGGGGTCTCCTTTGTTCCCATATATGCCGACCTGTTCATGGCATACATGGAGGAGGAGTTGATTTATGATGCTTGTCACAACCTATATATCAGTGAGATTAATATTTGGAGGCAGTACCTTGATGATTGTTGGTTGGTGTGGAAGTCTGATGATAATTTTTGCAAGAGTTTGTGGATTATCTTAATGAGAATAAATGGGGCATTGAATTTAAGGTTACTTTCAGTATGACTGAAATTACCTTTTTGGATGTTTTTGTCAGTAAAAATTCTGGTAATACCTTGGATGCTAAGGTCTATGGGAAATTTCCACAATATAATTCTCTCTTGCATGCTACCAGCTTCCACCCACAACATATGATCCAGAACATCCCAAAATCTCAGGTTTTAAGGGATAGAAGGATTTGTTCCAACTCTTTGAAGTATATATATATATATATATATATATATATATATATATATATATATATATATATATATTTATATATATTAATATATAAAATAAATATAAAAGGGACATGATCCATCAGTTACAAGATAGGGATTATGAAGCAGGGAATATTAGCAGGGCTTGCCAATTTGCTTCGAGTCAGGATAGGGCCAAATTATTAGAATACAAAACACAATCACCAGATACTCAGTCTAGGGTGAGATTTGTTACTACTTTTGGCAGGAACACCAAATCATATATGCACATCATTAATAGACATTTGAACATCTTGATGGCAAAGGACAGACTGTTGGAGTATTTGGGGGATAGATGTACTTTTTCCTTCCATAAGGGCCACACATTGGGTTCTCTATTTATCCATTACAAAAGGTTTGACCATAGGGGTACTTTTCCAATTCAATGGACACTGACGGGAGACACAACACTGACGGGAGACACATTGGTGGGATGTGTCCCTTGTGGACACTGTTCCCATTGTTACAGGTTAAACAACACCAAGGAATTTCTAAAAAAATACGTCCACAGTTTTCAATATCACTTTTTTGGCAAATTGTAGCACAAGTTGGGTAATATTTTTGGCCACTTGCTCACGCTCCACGTTTTACGGGGGCCAAACTTCGAAACTTTGAAACCTCTCAAACTCCACATTGGGGAACATGTGAGTGATATAAAGAATAAAAGACAGTCTAATGCCCTCTTTAAACATACTTGCAAGCACAATACTGCTCTATTTAGATTTACTATAATTGATTGTATATTGGGGAATTGTAGATATAAACCTGGCTGGCATAGCAGTGACAGAGAGATATCCATCATGAGGATTGTCAAACCCACTACACATCCAATTGGCCAATATCCCATGATGTGCTAATGTCAATCACTGTAAACATTGCTTTTGGTAGCCCTCAGGTCTATAGTGTCTGTGGTGCTTTACAATAGTACAAATCAGTATTCCTCTAGCATTTGTATACCCAGTCCTGTCAAATGTAAAGTTGTGTGTGACTGTGTGTGTTTCTAGAGGAATAGTTTATAGCCCATTCACACACACTGCACTTCCCATTATCCATGTTAGCACTCCTGCTTATGTCAGTCACCTTGAAATAGCCCACTGTCCAAGTCTCAGCCCTATAAGCTGCATGGCACTTGTAATACGTGTGTAATACTATAGTGTAGAAAACTAGCTAGGTAGGAGCTCTAATCCCAGCCAGGAAAGCTGTGTGTGTGTGTGTGTGTGTGTGTGTGTGTGTGTGTGTGTGTGTGTGTGTGTGTGTGTGTGTGTGTGTGTGTGTGTGTGTGTGTGTGTGTGTGTGTGTGTGTGTGTCTGTGTGTGTGTGTGTGTGTGTGTGTGTGTGTGTGGGGTTGAAAGATTTTAAGGCCATTCGCAGTCACTAAACGTCCCATTGCCCACCTTTAGCATACCTGCTGATGTCAGTCACCTTAGAATAACCCTTTGGACAAGTGCCAGCCCTGTAAGCTCAGTTGCGCTTGTGATACCTGTGTAATGCTATACTGTAGCATACTAGTTAGGTAGGAGTTCTAATTCCAGATGTGGCAACTGTGAAACTCTGTGTATGTGTGTGGAGATGAATGAATTTGAGGCCATTCACACTCACTACACCTCCCATTGCCCTACTTTAGCCTGCCAGCTGATGTCAGTCATCTTGAAATAACCCTTTGGATAAGTTCCAGTCTCATAAGCTCTGTGGTGCTTGCGATAACTGTGTAATGTTATAATGTTACATTCCTAGTTAGGTAGGAGCGCTATTCCCAGAGTTAGCAACTCTGAAACTGTGTGTGTTTGTGTGAGAGAGATTGTGTGTCTTTAATGACACCTAATTTTATGGACATTCACACGTACTACTCTCCCATTACGCCTCCTTTAGCACTGCTGCTGATGTTACTCACCTTTAATGATACCTGTCTAGAGCTGTCCAACATATAAGATCCATAGCACTTGTGATAACTGTTTAATGCTATAGTGTAAGATACTAGTTAAGAAGGAGTTCTAATCCCAAAAATGGCAACTGTGTGAAAGAGTGTGTGTGTCTTTGATGATACCTGATTTTGTGGACATTCACACTTACTACTCTCCGATTACCCTTCCTTCAGCACTACTGCTGATGTTAGTCACCTTTAAAGATACCTTGGCATAGCTCTCCATCATGAAAGATCCATGGTGCATGCCATAAATGCGGAACAATATAATAGCAGTAACTACATAGGTATGGGATAGAATCTCATCTGTGGGAAGTGTTTGTGTGTGCACATATGTCTGTACCTCAAAGACTTTGGCAACACAACCAGTACACATTTCAGAGCCTGACTTTAGCAGTCCTGCAGATATCATCCACCTTAGAAGTACTTGTTGCCAACCCTAAACCATGTAAGATCAGTGGTACATGTGGTAAATGTGTAACATAATGATCCATAAACATTGCTAGATAGAGATTTGAACCTCACCACTAGAGAATGTAAATGTGTGTTTAGGGTAAAGTTATTTTTGGATCTCTCACCCACTACATCACCCAATGCCAGTATTTACAAGGGCTGGTGATGTTCCTCATCTTAGAAGTACCATGGGACAACATCCATCCTATACGTTCCATGGCACATGCGATAAATGTGGTATTCTATAGTAGTAATACATAGCTAGGTAGGGGTTTGAATCTCAGTACTAACAAGTACGTACGTGTGTGTTTGTGTGTGTGTGTGTTTGTGTGTGTGTGTGTGTGTGTGTGTGTGTGTGTGTGTGTGTGCGTGTGCGTGTGTGCGTGTGTGTGTGTGTGCATGTGTGCGTGTGTGCGTGTGTGTGTGTGTGTGTGTGTGTGTATCATCAGTATCCTGTGTGGAGGTTGCTGTGATTGTGTAATAAAAAGATCCATTTTGGGGTGGGTTTTGCTAAATTATTATGTTAAGGACTGAGCATATGTCACAATGTTTACCTTACAAGGACAACAGATATCAAACACCAGAGAGGTTGGTGTACACAACCCATAGCCCTACATGTGACATTATGGGTTGGTGAACAATATAGGCAACCCTTCTATTACTCAGAGAACACTCTCCACCCATGTCTCATACACAAACACACTTGGCTAGTCAACAAGCACTATATTGGTAGTTCCCTGCATATTGCCTCACAGATAGAAACCACGGTGTGATTGCTCAGTTCCCTGCATATTGCCTCACAGATACTAAACATGGTGTGATTGCAGTGGACTAGATGCCTGTTGACCACAACAGTGCCACTGGCATCAGAAAGTACTTTGATGTATTACATCTCCTGACTGTGTGTGTTATTCAGCAATTAAAAATACATGGAACCCTATTCCGCCACTGCAATAGGCAAATAAATGTGTACAGTGGCCTTTTTGCTATGTTCTTCACTGTACGTCTGCAACAACTGTGGAGTCTGCAAACGTAACCCACAAAAGGAATACCATGCCTTATACACATGCCCTGTATGGACATAAGTCATTAACTCCACTGGATACCTGTATCATGCTGTCAATGTAGGTGCAGGCATGACCTCAGTTCCTTAGCCAGGTCTCACCAAATCAGGTCAATAATGCTACCTCAGAAGATAAAAATCTGTCCACACAACATGCCCCATAGACCTCAAGTACACTTCCACACGTCAAAGAATGTGTGTGGGACATGTGCACAACCCAGACTCTGTCCATGTTATGGAATATAGATCACATACATGGGAAGCAGTTCATATCACTTTTCTCCCACTATAGTAACCCAGAAAAATGGATGGTGAATACAATACCCACCCCTAGGACCATTCCAGGGACTACACCCCTGAGCCACACTGGGGACTATTATTGTGTGGCCTGAAGCCAAGGTATTACATTTGCCTAGCCTTGTACAGCCTTCAGGCCTATTCACCTACTCCACACCTGTGAAGTAATGGACCTATGCATCTCGGTACTGGCAAGTGTGTGTGTGTGTGTGTGTGTGTGTGTGTGTGTGTGTGTGTGGAGATGAATGATTCTGAAGCCATTTACACTCACTATGCATCCCATTGCCCTACTTTAGCATGCCTGCTGATGACATTCACCTTGAAATAACCATTTGGCCATTTTTCAGCCCTATAAGCTCTGTGGAGCTTACAATAACTGCGTAATACTGTGGTGTAGCAAACTAGTTAGGTAGGAGTTCTAATCCAGATTCCGCCAACTGTGATAATGTGTGTGTTTCTGCGAGAGGGTGTCTGTGCGTCTTTGTTGACAACTGATTTTGTAGACACTCTCACTTAATACACTTCCTTTACCTCTTCTTTAGCACTGCTGCTGATGTCTCTCACCTTCAAAGATACCTCTGGATAGCTCTCCAAGATGTAAGCTCAGTGGCACGTGCAATAATTGCATAACGCTGTAATAGCAATTCATAGTCAGATAGGGGTTTGTAACTCAATACTGGTAAGTGTGTGTTTGTGTGTGTCATCAGTATCCTCTGTAAGTGTTGGGGTGATTGTGTACTAACAAGATCCACTGTAGTATGGGTTTTGATACTTCATTATAATGAGGACCTATATCTTCCATTGTCCACATTACAAGGATAACAGTTTTCAAATGCTGTAGAGGTTGTTGCAGACAATCCTCAGCCATAAATGTGTACAGCCATGTGCAGTTATTATGAAACAGTATGAATTAGTAAACAGTATAGGCAACTGTTATAATACCCAGCCACCACTCTCCACCCACAGATCATACACAAACACACTTGGCTCTTACTACCATCCTTTCTTACTGTCTTTCTTTCTTTCTTTCTTTCTTTCTTTCTCTCTGTCTCTCTCTCTCTCTCTCTCTCTTTCCCTCTCTGGTGGATGTGGAAAGGTACATCTGTTTTGCATAGGCAGCAGCTTGAGATTTGTAAGTAATGCTCATGATCAGCTGATGGCCTGTGCATGAATAGTAGTCTACCACTTGCTAATTGCATATGGAACAGCTGTGGTATCATTCCTATAGCTAATTGCATGGAAACACACTCCTATAACTAAGCATTTCATGTGGGTGTTGGCCTTTTCCTTCACTGTGAGCAGGGCTTCATGTCGGTGTCTGACAAACAGCATCATAGAGGGTAGTTGGAAATACCTCTTACAACATACACTGTGGAGACAGGTCAACAAACAGGAGGGGGATGTTCCTGACAAGAGGATAGAAGGTGAGTATTGCTGTTCTGCATTTGAAGTAATGTTGTTTTAACAGGGTTTGTGTGGATATGGCTCATCTACATGATTTAAAGTCTAGCATGACAGTGTCATGCGGTAGAGGAAACTCTCACCTGTAGAGCTATCTGCAGACTGGCTAGAGTTTGGAGTATTAGATGTGGTGTGTTACTCACACATTTCTTATCTTTAGAAATGCAGTAGCACACTCTGATGATTGTAGTCAGTACATGGTGACTTCATATTTGATACACCAGGAATTTTTTTCAGTTTATCACAGCAATATGTCAATATTGGCCCTGTGCTTGTGCCTCTGTCACACAAGTCTGCCACCCTTTGTCCATATGTCATGCAGTAAGAGGTGCAAATGTATAGTATATAATTATTTACTAACACCATTCCTGATAACAAGCCAGTGATATATCAGACTGCTAGACATGTTATGTATATTAGGCCTTATATTTGAGGACAAAACCTGGACATTCTGTTGTAGTCTGTATAGTAGTGAGGTCTGTGTACTTATGGTGATTGTTGACAGAGTGGCAGTACTCTTTAACAGTGTATTGTGAACATGTTACTTGGCCTGTGTACAGACTGTGGAAGATGTCAGTGTTCTTGGTCCTGTTCAGTCTGATGTTGCATGCTGCTCCAGTTTCTGGTACCCTATCAACATATATGTTTGTAGGGCCAGACTCAGACATGTCCCATACCACAGACAGGCATCAGACTACACTGTGAATTGGGCCAGTTAATGTAGGGTTAGTGTGTGAGTGGAAAATATGATGATGGTTTTGTTCACACAGTCCATATACTGTACTATTAATTAGGCTTACCATAATGTGACAGTGACTGTGTTGAAATTGGTTGTGGGTATGCACTTTCACACAGTTGTCTGTTACTCTGTGCAGTTACATGCCTGTAGTGCCTGCTATATTTGCAAGTACATGTGTATTCTTCCATAGGAAACTTGGGTCATTTCTGTGGCAGACTGCCTGTAGTTTGCATAATGCTATCTGACTTGCCTAGCAGCTCAGTGTATTTACCTAGTGTGATGTTATGTCCAGATATTTGTCAGATGTACTGTTGCCTGACCACAATATATGTTGTGCATTTCTGAAAAAACAGTGGGATACTGTGAAGATGTATGTCACTAACTAGTGGGAAGGATGTGGGTTTGGGACCTCTACTCCTCCGGTTGATATGTGTTAGGACAGACAGGAGGGTGTGAATGCATCAACTGTGTGAGCTTATCTATTCCAGTATTTGTGTGATATCCCCATTTTCATGGCTGTAACCATCCTTTTTGTTAGGCTTGGTCCACACATTTTGCACTAAGGAGTTCTGTGTATACCTCTGGACTTCCATTATATGTTGGTCTGGCAAACCTTATTTTGCTTTTTGGATTTCTTGGTTGATTCTGATTGTGAACTGGTTAATAATATATTCCTTTGATTTGGATTTGGCTTCTCTTATCAAAGGTTTATCATCTGATACGGATGATTTGGAGGTAATTGGGATAGGACCTGTTAGTTTATCTAAGAGGGACAATCTTATAGACAATGATCCAGCCAGCCAATGTAAGGTGGCCTTCTTTAAACTAAGAATATGAAGAATTTAAGAACTAATGTCTGGCAATTATGGCTTTTTAAAGCCTACCAACACAAACAGATTACACCTAGGGGACTTAGAGTTAGGCTACAACATTTGGTACATAGTGTTGATCAGTTACTTTCTGAACATTGGGCACAGGTACAACAGCAGGCATCCATGGGTTTTGTGGATGCCTTAGCAGCCTATTATAAATGTATGGTTCAACAAGGCATTCAGAAAGTTGAAACTGTATATCAGAACCTTAATGTTTTTGAGCCTTTACCCTGCTATACATCCTATCTGAACCAACTTAGTAGTGAACTACTTGACTTGGAAAAGTCACTTAAAGAAAAAAAAGATGAGGAAATTTAGCAGAGATTTAGGTGACTATGAGAGAGGTAAACATTTTTGACATTTCTAAAAATGTCAAATTTACATTCTCTGACAAGAAATCATTTACTCCCAAACGGAAAAGACCTAAACCCATTTTCAAAGGAATAGAGATCCTTCTAATTTTACTTCTGGGAATGAATCAAGGATAATGATAACCACACAGTTGAATCACCAGACCCCAAGCAAAGCAATCTGCAGCACCTTTTAGGTTCAGTATCATGAGAGGGGGGAGCAAACATAGGGGCAACAAGCAATTTGGAGGGGCTCCTCAAACTGATGACACAAAGTTAGATACTTGTTTTAATGTGCATAATATTTATTCTGCAACCCTGTCTGAAACTGAAATAAAGATCTAGAACAAAGACCTGAACTTTGTACCTGTTTTTTTTTTTTTGTTGTTGTTTCTGAACATACCCTGGCTCAGGATGTGATGGATTTTTGTTGTTTATTAAATTTTAGGCTATATTTTGATAATGCTCCAACCAATACTCAGAGAAGCTTTACATTTCATGAATCCACCTCCATGCCCCCCATGTCACCTATTGTGTCGATTTTTCAATCCAATGTTATTAAAGATCTACATTTTAATCCTCATGAGTATAAGAACGTTTCCAATAATTTATCTAAGGTTGAGGAACAATGTATAGATAGTTTGAAGGACAACAGAGATATTGTTATCCTACCTTCTGATAAAGGAGGAATGGTTGTGATACAGGACTGGGTTTCCTATTGTGGGGAGGCATTGAAACAGTTAGAAGATGGTAGATACTATATGGCTATGCCATTGGATCCTACTAGGATGTAAAAAATGGAAATGGATACCTTTTTAGATGAAGCTCAGGAGAAAGGCGTTATCACTAGTGCAGACATTTTCCATCTTAAGGTACCCTGACCCAAAACAACAGTATCTTTATCTTTTACATAAGATCCATAAGGATCCCAAAAATCCACTTGGAAGGCCTATAGTGGCAGGCATGGATTCTCTTACTGAACCCCTTTCTGAAATCCTGACATTTTGAAATCTTTGTTGGCTCATGTGCGAGCTCGCATTCAGGACACTACCCAATTTTTCGGCATTATCTCAGAAATACAGCTGGAACAGGATTGGCTTTTTTGTACCCTGGATGTCACCTCTTTGTATACCAGCATCCCACATTGGGCAAGGTTGTTAGCATTAAGACATTGGCTGGACAAATCTGAATTGTATGAACCTGGTTTTAACCCCTTTCTTGTTTGCCTGCTGAACACATTTTAACAAAAAACGTGTTCTATTTTCAAGATCAGTGCTTTTGGCAAGTACAAAGAATAGCCATGGGGGCCTCCTTTGTTCCCATATATGCCGACCTGTTCATGGCATACATGGAGGAGGAGTTGATTTATGATGCTTGTCACAACCTATATATCAATGAGATTAATATTTGGAGGCAGTACCTTGATGATTGTTGGTTGGTGTGGAAGTCTGATGATAATTTTTGCAAGAGTTTGTGGATTATCTTAATGAGAATAAATGGGGCATTGAATTTAAGGTTACTTTCAGTATGACTGAAATTACCTTTTTGGATGTTTTTGTCAGTAAAAATTCTGGTAAAACCTTGAATGCTAAGGTCTATGGGAAATTTCCACAATATAATTCTCTCTTGCATGCTACCAGCTTCCACCCACAACATATCATCCAGAACATTCCAAAATCTCAGGTTTTAAGGGATAGAAGGATTTGTTCCAACTCTTTGAAGTATGTATATATATATATATATATATATATATATATATATATATATATATATATATATATATATATATATATATATATATATATATATATATATATATATATATATACACATATATATATATATATATATATATATATATATATATATATATATTTATATATAAAATAAATATAAAAGGGACATGATCCATCAGTTACAAGATAGGGATTATAAAGCAAGGGATATTAACAGGGCTTGCCAATTTGCTTCGAGTCAGGATAGGGCCAAATTATTAGAATACAAAACACAATCACCAGATACTCAGTCTAGGGTGAGATTTGTTACTACTTTTAGCAGAAACACCAAATCATATATGCACATCATTAATAGACATTTGAACATCTTGATGGCAAAGGACAGTATTTGGGGGATAGATGTAATTTTTCCTTCCATAAGGGCCACACATTGGGTTCTCTATTTATCCATTACAAAAGGTCTGACCATAGGGGTACTTTTCCAATTCAACGGACACAGACGGGAGACACAACACTGATGGGAGACACATTGGTGGGATGTGTCCCTTGTGGACACTGTTCCCATTGTTACAGGTTAAACAACACCACAGAATTTCTAGAAAAATACGTCCGCAGTTTTCAATATCACTTTTTTGGCAAATTGTAGCACAAGTTGGGTAATATTTTTGGCCACTTGCTCACGCTCCATGTTTTACGGGGGCCAAACTTCGAAACTTTGAAACCTCTCAAACTCCACATTGGGGAACATGTGAGTGATATAAAGAATAAAAGACAGTCTAATGCCCTCTTTAAACATACTTGCAAGCACAATACTGCTCTATTTAGATTTACTATAATTGATTGTATATTGGGGAATTGTAGATATAAATCTGGCTGGCATAGCAGTGACAGAGAGATATCCATCATGAGGATTGTCAAACCCACTACACATCCAATTGGCCAATATCCCATGATGTGCTAATGTCAATCACTGTAAACATTGCTTTTGGTAGCCCTCAGGTCTATAGTGTCTGTGGTGCTTTACAATAGTACAAATCAGTATTCCTCTAGCATTTGTATACCCAGTCCTGTCAAATGTAAAGTTGTGTGTGACTGTGTGTGTTTCTAGAGGAATGGTTTATAGCACATTCACACACACTGCACTTCCCATTATCCATGTTAGCACTCCTGCTTATGTCAGTCAACTTGAAATAGTCCACTGTCCAAGTCTCAGCCCTATAAGCTGCATGGCGCTTGTAATACGTGTGTAATACTATAGTGTAGAAAACTAGCTAGGTAGGAGCTCTAATCCCACCCAGGAAAGATGTGTGTGTGTGTGTGTGTGTGTGTGTGTGTGTGTGTGTGTGTGTGTGTGTGTGTGTGTGTGTGTGTATGTATGTGTGTGTGTGTGTGTGTGTGTGTGTGTGTGTGTGTGTGTGTGTGTGTGTGTGTGTGTGTGTTGAGATAAATGATTTTTAGGCCATTCACAGTCATTACACCTCCCATTGCCCTACTTTAGCAAGTCTGCTGATGTCAGTCACCTTGAAATAACCCTTTGGACAATTGCCAGCCCCATAAGCTGCATGGTGCTTGCATTAACTGTGTAATACTGTAGTGTAGCATAATAGTTAGGTAGGAGTTCTAATTCCAGACATGACAACTGTGTGTGTGTGTGTGTGTGTGTGTGTGTGTGTGTGTGTGTGTGTGTGTGTGTGTGTGTGTATGTGTGCAGGTGCGTGTGTGTGTGTGGGGGGGGGTTGAATGATTTTAAGGCCATTCACAGTCACTACACCTCCCAATGCCCACCTTTAGCATACCTGCTGATGTCAGTCACCTTAGAATAACCCTTTGGACAAGTGCCAGCCATGTAAGCTCAGTGGCACTTGTGATACCTGTGTAATGGTATACTGTAGCATACTAGTTAGGTAGGAGTTCTAATTCCAGATGTGGCAACTGTGAAACTCTGTGTATGTGTGTGAGATGAATGAATTTGAGGCCATTCACACTCACTACACCTCATATTGCCGTACTTTAGCCTGCCTGCTGATGTCAGTCACCTTGAAATAACCCTTTGGATAAGTTCCAGTCCCATAAGCTATGTGGTGCTTGCGATAATTGTGTAATGTTATAATGTTACATTCCTAGTTAGGTAGGAGTGCTAATCCTAGAGTTAGCAACTCTGAAACTGTGTGTGTTTGTGTGAGAGAGTGTGTGTGTCTTTAATGACACCTAATTTTATGGACATTCACACTCACTACTCTCCCCTTACGCCTCCTTTAGCACTGCTGCTGATGTTACTCACCTTTAACGATACCTGTCTAGAGCTGTCCAACATATAAGATCCATAGCACTTGTGATAACTGTTTAATGCTATAGTGTAAGATTCTAGTTAAGAAGGAGTTCTAATCCCAAAAATGGCAACTGTGTGAAAGAGTGTGTGTGTCTTTGATGATACCTGATTTTGTGGACAGTCACACTTACTACTCTCCGATTACCCCTCCTTCAGCACTACTGCTGATGTTAGTCACCTTTAAAGATACCTTGACATAGCTCTCCATCATGTAAGATACATGGTGCATGCCATAAATGCGGAACAATATAATAGCAGTAACTACATAGGTATGGGATAGAATCTCATCAGTGGGAAGTGTTTGTGTGTGCACATATGTCTCTACCTCAAAGACTTTGGCAACACACCCAGTACACATTTCAGAGCCTGACTTTAGCAGTCCTGCAGATATCATCCACCTTAGAAGTACTTGTTGCCAACCATAAACCATGTAAGATCAGTGGTACATGTGGTAAATGTGTAACATAATGATCCATAAACATTGCTAGATAGAGATTTGAACCTCACCACTAGAGAATGTAAATGTGTGTGCAGGGTAAAGTTATTTTTGGATCCCTCACCCACTACATCACCCAATGCCAGTATTTACAAGGGCTGGTGATGTTCCTCATCTTAGAAGTACCATGGGACAACATCCATCCTATACGTTCCATGGCACATGCGATAAATGTGGTATACTATAGTAGTAATACATAGCTAGGTAGGGATTTGAATCTCAGTACTAACAAGTACGTACGTGTGTGTGTGTGTGTGTGTGTGTGTGTGTGTGTGTGTGTGTGTATGTGTGTGTGTGTGTGCGCGTGTGTGTGTGTGTGCGGGTGTGCGTGTGTGTTTGTGTGTGTGTGTGTGTGTGTGTGTGTGTGTGTGTGTGTGTGTGTGGTATAATCAGTATCCTGTGTGGAGGTTGCTGTGATTGTGTAATAACAGGATCCATTGTGGGGTGTGTTTTGCTAAATTATTATGTTGAGGACCGAGCATATGTCACAATGTTTACCTTACAAGGACAACAGATGTCAAACACCAGAGAGGTTGGTGTACACAATCCATAGCCCTACATGTGACATTATGGGTTGGTGAACAATATAGGCAACCCTTCTACTACTCAGAGAACACTCTCCACCCACGTCTCATACACAAACACACTTGGCTAGTCAACAACCACTATATTGGTAGTTCCCTGCATATTGCCTCACAGATAGTAACCACAGTGTGATTGCTCAGTTCCCTGCATATTGCCTCACAGATACTAAACACGGTGTGATTGCAGTGGACTAGATGCCTGTTGACCACAACAGTGCCACTGTCATTAGAAAGAACTTTGATGTATTACTCCTGACTGTGTGTGTTATTCAGCAATTTAAAGGACATGGAACACTATTCCACCACTGCAGTAGGCAAATAAATGTGTACAGTGGCCCTTTTGCTATGTTATTCACTGTACATCTGCAACAACTGTAGAGTCTGCAAACGTAACCCACAAAAGGAATACCATGCCTTATACACATGCCCTGTATGGACATAAGTCATTAACTCCACTGGATACCTGTATCATGCTGTCAATGTAGGTGCAAGCATGACCTCAGTTCCTTAGCCAGGTCTCACCAAATCAGGTCAGGAATGCTACATCAGAAGATAAAAATCTGTCCACACAACATGCCCCATAGACCTCAAGTACACTTCCACATGTCAAAGAACGTGTGTGGGATATGTGCACAACCCAGACACTGTCCATGTTATGGAATATAGATAACATACATGGGAAGCAGTTCCTATTACTTTTCACCCACAATAGTAACCCAGATGAGTGGATGGTGAATACAATACTCACCCCTGGGACCATTCCAGGGACTACACCCCTGAGCCACACTGGGGACTATTATCATGTAGCCTGATGTGAAGGTATTCCATTTTCCTAGTCTTGTACAGCCTTCAGGCCCATTCACCAACTACACACCTGTGAAGTAATGGACCTATGCATCTCAGTACTGGCAAGTGTGTGTGTGTGTGTGTGTGTGTGTGTGTGTGTGTGTGTGTGTGTGTGTGTGTGTGTATGTGGAGATGAATGATTCTGAAGCCATTCACACTCACTATGCCTCCCATTGCCCTACTTTAGCATGCCTGCTGATGACATTCACCTTGAAATAACCCTTTGGCCATTGTTCAGCCCTATAAGCTCTGTGGAGCTTACAATAACTGCGTAATACTGTGCTGTAGCAAACTAGTTAGGTAGGAGTTCTAATCCAGATTCTGCCAACTGTGATAATGTGTGTGTTTCTGTGAAAGGGTGCCTGTGCGCCTTTGTTGACAACTGATTTTGTGGACATTCTCACTTAATACACTTCCTTTACCTCTTCTTTAGCACTGCTGCTGATGTCTCTCACCTTCAAAGATACATCTGGATAGCTCTCCAAGATGTAAGCTCAGTGGTACGTGCAATAATTGCATAATGCTGTAATAGTAATTCATAGTGAGATAGGGGTTTGAAACTCAATACTGGTAAGTTTGTGTTTGTCTGTGTCATCAGTATCCTCTGTAGGTGTTGGGGTGATTGTGTAATAACAGGATCCACTGTAGTATGGGTTTTGATACATCATTATAATGAGGACCTATATCTCCCATTGTCCACATTACAAGGCCAACAGTTTTCAAACACTGTAGAGGTTGTTGTGGACAATCCTCAGCCATAAATGTGTACAGCCATGTGCAATTATTATGTGACAGTATGAATTAATAAACAGTATAGGCAACTGTTATGATACCCAGACACCACTCTCCACCCACAGATCATACACAAACACACTTGGCTCTTACTCCAGTCCTTTCTTACTGTCTTTTTTTCTTTCTTTCTCTCTATCTCTCTCTCTCTCTCTCTCTCTCTCTCTCTTTCCCTGTTTGGTGGATGTGGAAAGGTACATCTGTTTTGCATAGGCAGCAGTTTGAGATCTGTATGTAATGCTCATGATCAGCTGATGGCCTGTGCATGAATAGTAGCCCCCCACTTGCTAATTGCATATGGAACAGCTGTGGTATCATTCCTATAGCTAATTGCATGGAAACACACTCCTATAACTAAGCACTTCATGTGGGTGTTGGCCCTATTCCTTCACTGTGAGCAGGGCTTCATGTGGGTGTCTGACAAACAGCATCACAGAGGGTAGTTGGAAATACCTCTTACAATATACGCTGTGGAGACAGGTCAACAAACAGGAGGGTGATGTTCCTGACATGGGGATAGAAGGTAAGTATTGCTGTTCTACATTTGAAGTGATGTTGGTTTAACAGGGTTTGTGTGGATATGGCTCTTCTACATGATTTAAAGTCTGGCATGAAAGTGTCATGCTGTAGAGGAAATGCTCACCTGTAGGACTTTCTGCAGACTGGCTAGAGTTTGGAGTATTAGATGTGGTGTGTTACTCACACCTTTCCTATCTTTAGAAATGCAGTAGCACACTCTGATGATTGTAGTTAGTACATGGTGACTTCATATCCCATGCACCAGGAATTTTTTTCAGTTTATCACAGCAATATTGGCCCTGTGCTTGTGTCTCTGTCACACAAGTCTGCCACCCTTTGTCCATATGTCATGCAGTAAGAGGTGCAAATGTACAGTATATAATTATTTACTAACACCATTCCTGATAACAAGCCATTGATATATCAGACTGCTAGACATGTTATGTATAGTAGGCCTTATATTTGAGGACAAAACCTGGACATTCTGTTGTAGTCTGTACAGTAGTGAGGTTTGTGTACTTATGGTGATTGTTGACAGAGTGTCAGTACTGTGTAACAGTGTATTGTGAACATGTTACTTGGCCTGTGTACAGACTGTGGTAGATGTCAGCATTCTTAGTCCTGTTCAATCTGATGTTGCATGCTGCTCCAGTTTCTGGTACCCTATCAACATATATGTTTGTAGGGCCAGACTCAGACATGTCACATACCACAGTCAGGCATCAGACTACACTGTGAATTGGGCCAGTATATGTAGGGTTAGTGTGTGAGTGGAAAATATGATGATGGTTTTGTTCACACAGTCCATATACTGTACTACTGATTAGGCTTACCATAATGAGATAGTGACTGTGTTGAAACTGGTTGTGGGTATGCACTTTCACACAGGTGTCTGTTACTCTGTGCTGTTACATGCCTGTAGTGCCTGCTATATTTGCAAGTACATGTGTATTCTCCCATAGGAAACTTGGGACAGTGCTGTGGCAGTCTGCCTGTAGTTTACACAGTGCTATCTGACTTGCCTAGCAGCTCAGTGTATTTACCTAGTGTGATGTTATGTCCATATATTTGCCAGATGTACTGTTTCCTGGCCACAATATATGTTGTGCATTTCTGAAAAAACAGTGGGATACTGTGAATATGTATAAAAAAAAACTTCAGGTATGACAGGAACTCCAAGGCTAGTAAATAATATAGAAAAACTCCACTTTATTCACAAAAATGAAACAAGTTTTAGCGCTTTCATCTCTGACTGAGACTTCTTCAGAAACTATTAACAAAGACAAAACAACCCTTTTTATAACAAATACAAGGGCCCTATATAAACATAGCATTGTGTGTATCAATTTTGACAAATTTCTTTTTGGTATTTTAGAAGTTGTAAAGATTGACCCCAGAGGGTGTGATTGGAAAAATATTTTGAAAAAGAAAGAAAGTTATTGGCAATACAGACTGGCATCGATGTTCCCACCTGGTATTAATGATAATGTTTCCCTAGCACCAATCTTAATAGAGAGAGCTAACGATATATAAAATTTTAACATTTACATGTACAGTCATAATGAATCAACATACAACATAAACACAACATTATAAAATATAAACAACAATTAATTCATTTTACTTACATTCAATTTTCAATAAACAAATCAATAATTGAAAAATTTATTATAATAAATATTTATTATAATAAATATTTTTATGAAACAATATATATAGTTTTTATAAATTGCAACAATATTTAATATTTTCCTAGACCATAACACATTTTATTACTATTGCATATTGTATATTTATACAATTTATTGGTTATGCTTGCAGAAGATTTCATAGTGTAATTTATTGATTCATCTGTTTATTAATTTTACAAAACCTGTTTTTAAATTTATATTTATTAAGATATATTTATTTTGTTATCACCTTTTTGAAACAATATAACAACATGAAATAATTAATTCACATTATATTCGTTGTAAAAATATTTAAACACGTATTTATTCAAGGGTATTTTATAAAGTTTTTTGTTCAATTTAAACAGAATGAAGTGTTTAAAAGTAAATACACAATTTATTTCACATTTTATAGTTTTTAGTTTTCAGATTATATACAGAACAGAAGTATTTTAGTTTATGTTATTCACAGGAATTAGATCTATATACCTTTAATTTATATTCAAGGAATGAATAGATGACATCATTCATCAGTTTAGTTTTAATTGTATTGGTACTAATTGTATTTGTTATAAAAAGGGTTGTTTTGTCTTTGTTAATAGTTTCTGAAGAAGTCTCAGTCAGAGATAAAAGCACTAAAACTTGTTTCATTTTTGTGAATAAAGTGGAGTTTTTCTATATTATTTACTAGCCTTGGAGTTCCTGTCATACCTGAAGTTTTTTTTTGGATTTCCTATTTGCTTCCTTGTGATTTACAACTGTGAATATGTATGTCACTAACTAGTGGGAAGGATGTGGGTTTGGGACCTCTACTCCTCTGGTTTATATGTGTTAGGACAGACAGGAGGGTGTGAATGCATCAACTGTGTGAGCTTATCTATTCCAGTATTTGTGTGATATCCCCATTTTCATGGCTGTAACCATCCTTTTTGTCAGGCTTGGTCCACACATTTTGCACTAAGGAGTTCTGTGTATACCTCTGGACTTCCATTATATGTTGGTCTGGCAACCCTTATTTTGCTTTTTGGATTTCTTGGCTGATTCTGATTGTGAACTGGTTAATAATATATACCTTCAATATGGATTTGGCTTCTCCTTATCAAAGTTTTATCATCTGATATGGATGATTTGGAGGTATTTGGGTTAAGACCTGTTAGTTTATCTAAGAGGGACAATTTTATAAACAATGATCCAGCCAGCCAAATGTAAGGTGGCCTTCTTTAAACTGACTAAGAATATGAAGAATTTAAAAACTAATATCTGGCAATTATGGCTGTTTAAAGCCTACCAACACAAACAGATTACACCTAGGGGACTTAGAGTTAGGCTACAACCCTTGGTACATAGTGTTGACCAGTTACTTTCTGAACAATGGGCACATGTACAACAGCAGGCATCCATGGGTTTTGTGGATGCCTTAGCAGCCTATTATAAATGTATGGTTCAACAAGGCATTCAGGAAGTTGAAACTGTATATCAGAACCTTAATGTTTTTGAGCCTTTACCCTGCTGTACATCCTGTCTGAACCTACTTAGTAGTGAACTACTTGACTTGGAAAAGTCACTTAAAGAAAAAAAAAGATGAGGAAATTTAGCAGAGATTTAGGTGACTATGAGAAAGGTAAACATTTTTGACATTTCTAAAAATGTCAAACTTGTGTTCTCTGACAAGAAATCATTTACTCCCAAACGGAAAAGACCTAAACCCATTCTCAAAGGAATAGAGATCCCTCTAATTTTACTTCTGGGGATGAAACAAGGATGATGATAAGACCCCAAGCAAAGCAATCTGCAGCGCCATTTAGGGTCAGTATCATGAGAGGGGGGGAAGAAACATAGGGGCAACAACCAATTTGGGGGGGGGGGCTCCTCAAACTGATGACACAAAGTTAGATGCTTGTATTAATGTGCATAATATTTATTCTGCAACCCGGTTTGAAACTGAAATAAAGATCTTGAACAAAGACCTGAACTTTGTACCTGTTTTTTTTGTTGTTGTTGTTTCTGAACATACCCTGGCTCAGGATTTTATAGATTTTTGTTGTTTATTAAATTTTAGGCTATATTTTGATAATGCTCCAACCAATACTAAGAGAAGCTTCACATTTCATGAATCCATCTCCATGCCCCCCATGCCACCTATTGTATCAATTTTTCATTCCAATGTTATTAAAGATCTACATTCTAATCCTCATGAGTATAAGAACTTTTCCAATAATTTATCTAAGGTTGAGGAACAATGTATAGATAGTTTGAGTGATAACAGAGATATTGTTATCCTACCTGCTGATAAAGGAGGAATGGTTGTGATACAGGACTGGGTTTCCTATTGTGGGGAGGCATTGAAACAGTTAGAAGATGGTAGATACTATATGGCTATGCCGTTGGATCCTACTAGGATGTAAAAAATGGAAATGGATAACTTTTTGAGGAAGGCATTATCACTAGTGCGGACATTTTCCATCTTAGGTACCCTGACCCAAAACAACAGTATCTTTATCTTTTACATAAGATCCATAAGGATCCCAAAAATCCACCGTGAAGGCCTATAGTGGCAGGCATGGGTTCCCTTACTGAACCCTTTTCTGAAATCCTGACATTTTGAAATCCTTGTTGGCTCATGTGCGAGCTCGCATTCAGGACACTACCCAATTTTTGGGCATTATCTCAGAAATGCAGCTGGAACAGGATTGGCTTTTATTTACCCTGGATGTTACCTCTTTGTATACCAACATCCCACATGGGGAAGGGTTGTTAGCATTAAGACATTGGCTGGACAAATCTGAATTGTATGAACCTGGTTTTAACCCCTTTCTTGTTTGCCTGGCTGAACATGTTTTAACAAAAACTTGTTCTATTTTCAAGATCAGTGCTTTTGGCAAGTACAAAGAACGGCCATGGGGGCCTCCTTTGTTCCCATATATGCTGACCTGTTCATGGCATACATGGAGGAGGAGTTGATTTATGATGCTTGTCACAACCTATATATCAATGAGATTGATATTTGGAGGCAGTACCTCGATGATTGTTGGTTGGTGTGGAAGTCTGATGATATTTTTTGCAAGAGTTTGTGGATTATCTTAATGAGAATAAATGGGGCATTGAATTTAAGGTTACTTTCAGTATGACTGAAATTACCTTTTTGGATGTTTTTGTGAGTAAAAATTCTGATAATACCTTGGATGCTAAGGTCTATGGGAAATTTCCACAATATAATTCTCTCTTGCATGCTACCAGCTACCACCCACAACATATCATCCAGAACATCCCAAAATCTCAGTTTTTAAGGGTTAGAAGGATTTGTTCCAACTCTTTGAAGTATATATATATATATATATATATATATATATATATATATATATATATATATAATAAATATAAAAGGGACATGATCCATCAGTTACAAGATAGGGATTATAAAGCAGGGGATATTAGCAGGGCTTGCCAATTTGCTTCGAGTCAGGATAGGGCCAAATTATTAGAATACAAAACACAATCACCAGATACTCAGTCTAGGGTGAGATTTGCTACTACTTTTGGAAGGAACACCAAATCATGTATGCACATCATTAATAGACATTGGAACATCTTGATGGCAAAGGACAGACTGTTGGAGTATTTGGGGGTAGGTGTACTTTTTCCTTCCATAAGGGCCACACATTGGGTTCTCTATTTATCCATTACAAAAGGTTTGACCATAGGGGTACTTTTCCAATTCAACGGACACTGACGGGAGACACATTGGTGGGATGTGTCCCTTGTGGACACTGTTCCCATTCTTACAGGTTAAACAACACCAAGGAATTTCTCAAAAAAATATGTCCGCAGTTTTCAATATCACTTTTTTGGCAAATTGTAGCACAAGTTGGGTAATATTTTTGGCCACTTGCTCACGCTCCACGTTTTATGGGGGCCAAACTTAAAAACCTCTCAAACTCCAAATTGGGGAACATGTGAGTGATATAAAGAATAAAAGACAGTCTAATGCCCTCTTTAAACATACTTGCAAGCACTATACTGCTCTATTTAGATTTACTATAATTGATTGTATATTGGGGAATTGTAATTATAAATCTGGCTGGCATAGCATTCTAATGTTAAACAAAGAAAATGGATCATTAAACTTTAGGGAATTTTTCCTCCTGGTCTAAATGAGCATGTTTAATTAACCAATAAGAGGTTGTTTTGAATCTGAGTACATATATGTAAAGGTCTTTTGTTGTCCTATTATTTGTATGCTGTTTGTATTTCTCACTGAAGAAGGCTATTTGAGCCAAAACTGGTTTGATTTGGGTGTTGGGGCTTTTTTTCCTCACCCATGTCACTGTATTTCTTGGCATATTGAATAGTTATACCACACTCTGTACTGACACTATCTTTTTTTCAACTTGCTTTGGGACTTCAGAGCCTTTGCACTTGCCATATGTGCAGGTTTCATTTGACTTTGGCTCTACCTCTGGACTGACTGGATTCTGCCAGACTGCTCAGTTTCATTGGTCATATTTATGATGTATGCCAAAGGATCATTACTGTGATTTGTGTGATACTTCACTATGATAATTTTAGGATGTCTGTCAGTAACTGATGGTGTACATGTCCATATCAGAAGTGACATTTATTCCTGCAATACTTACATTACATTCCCTTGCACTAAGAGGTCGTGACTTATGGTGCTGAGGTATAACTCTACTACATGGTATGGGCATATGTTATATAGAACATATATATATATATGTATATATATATATATATTTATTTATATATATATATATATATATATATATATATATATATATATATAAAAATATATGGGTCTACTTTAGATGGTCGACTTTCATATGACCGAGACCTGGGTCTCCTTTACATAGTCGACTTTCATATGGCCGGGACCATATGATCGACTTTCTGAAAGCCGACCCTGTAAAATAAACACATATAACACAATGAACACTTACCTTAAACTGTTGGCAGGGGGGCTATGCCCCCCTGCACCCCCAGGGGCTCCACCCCCCATCCCGTAACTTTAATATACCAACTCCGAGATCACACTACAATGAGGAAGAGGGAAATGTTCCCATTCTGCACTGTATGGAGATAGCAGTTCCTCGTGGTCAGCTTTTCAAAAATCAATCATATGGTCTCTGAAAAGTCGACCATGTGAAGGGGGCCCATATATATATATATATATATATATATATATATATATATATATATATATATATATATATATATAAATATATCCATGCACTTATGTGTAAACATGAGTGTTGTATATACCTTCCTAGATGTATCACACCATATTTATCTGATATATTTAGATTTAGATATAAAAACATGACTGATTCAACACTATTTTCACTTACAAGTACTGAACAATTGTAGTAGTCAAAGCAGTTGTTCACTACTATTCGGTGTGTGTACAGAATGATATATTTGAAAAAGCAACAGACATCTTCACAGCTCTGATGGCTTAGTACTTAATTGCTGTTACTATAGTGTACACGGTCCTGGGTTCAAGACCTGCAAAGCCTGTTTTCTTTGTTGATAGGCAGATCATGGACTGCTGGATACAGAGTGGTTAAGGCAGTTTTGAGCAGCTTTAAGTGGGTTTGCATGGGTTTGCACAACGGTAAGCGGTGCTAACGTATGGTAAAGTGAATAGGTGCTTACACCATGTCAGCTTCGCTTAACCAGTGCGCAAATCTGATTAGCATTTACATTTAGGCAATGCTTACACCTGTTAACCATAGCTGAGCCCTGGTGACCAGTGATCACATTCCAGTCTGATAAAATAGCAGGGTAAGGAAATCATTAATAAGTGTATTTAATCCCATGTACATAACATGCCTCTATGTGCTGTCATTACAGTAGCAAAGGGTATGCATATACTGTAAGAGACACCTGAGTATACAAGGCTATTACAACAGTCTTTTCTCTTTCTATGTGTTTCATACATGGGTAGTATCCCAGGTTACATGCAGTCACATTTGCATGTATTGTATCATTACATTACTACTTTAAACAGTGCTTTTCCAAGTAATAATAGATTGCAGATTGTAGTACTGGAATCATATACCCCTGCATGCAAAGCTGGACTCTGAGTACTGACTGTCATGTTTTCGGTGTGTGAGTTGTATGTTATTAAGTATCTCATACTGAATATTGATCTGATATGTGGATATTAATTGTAGACTGCTATGTGTTTAGTACAAGTCATTGAGGGCTGCTGTCATGTAGTAATGGCATACATATCAGTGTCAGACATCTATCTGTCAAAACATTCATCCTAACGCATAACCTGTTGGCTAGCTGATTTCTGTCTGTCCTCTGTACAGAAGTGTATATGTCAGGTATCCATCTTGGCTGCTTACAGGCAATCTATGATTGACTGACCCTGACATGTCTGCCCAGCTGTGTTATGAATGCCACAGCTAGGAAACCCCACCCTGTATGCACCACATGCCATGGATACCTCAACCAGACTACCACAGTCAACAGAACATGCTTGGGTACAGGTCTCTAACCTAGACACTGGCCATGCTATGTAATATATGTTGCATACATGTCAATTAGAGCACCTCACTGGCCCTCTGCAAGAGAATATCAGATGATCGGATGTTGAATTTAACTGTCACCCTGGGGATCACTGAAGTGGCATCAGTTGATAGATGGCCTGCTGACAAATGTCAGGTGGCATGACACCAGTTTACCCACACATACCTCTCAAGTGTACCTCATTACGAGGAACGCACCTCATTTGGGGTTTTAAAAAGTTCATGTTCCTCGAAATTCCTCAAAGTTCCACACTGAAAGAGTCTGTCACACTTTCAGTGTTAGGAATTTTTTTAAGTGAAATCCATCGTAAATTGAAATTAATCATATTAATTCAATAAAGGATCTTCTTTATAAGTAAAACCAGCATATTGTAACCATCCTATGACCTTCCTAGTTGAAGTTGTTAGTAAGCCATTAGTATGTGTCCCACATTTTGCTCATTTGTTCCACATTATGAAGGTGAGTGTTCCTCATTTTGGCGATGGAAGGTTGAGAGCTATGTACCCACATGTTCTACTCTTCTCATCTTTCCATGGACATTAGCCTGGTACACACCTAGGAACACCTGCACCTATGGACCCCAGTACTGACAAATGCTTCAGTGTGCATTACTGAGAATAACAGTGTCTGTGTGTTTGTAAACTTGCATTTGACAATACCCTGAGGGCCTTCTCACCCACTACACCCCCATTGACATACTTAGAAATGGCTGCTGTTGTAATTGATGTTAAATGTACCTTGTTACACTCTTCATCCAATGGGCCAAGCATACAGTACCAGCATAACACTGTTCTACAAATGGGTAGATAGGAATGGGTTACCCTCTAAGTCTTGGAAAGTGAGTGTATGTGTGTGAGTGTGCATATTTGTAGGAGACAGCATTCTGAGGCCATATTCTCCAAATACAATAAACCTTGCCATACATTATAAGGGATAGTGATGTTGCTGACATTAGGAGAGCCATGAGAAATCCTCACCCTGCTATCCCTGTGGCATGTGCAATAAATGCATATCCCTGTAGTAGCACTGATTAGCTAGACAACAAGTTGTATTGCAGTCCTGGTCAATGTGTGATTGTGGGTATGTCAGAGCATTATCATGGGTTTCAGTGAGTACAATATCCAAGGTGGGGTGTGGGTGCTGGGTATACTGTCTTTACACCATGGTACCCCCAGTACATGTCCCAAGGTCCACTGTATGAAGACCACTGTCACCATCAACCATACAGGTAACTGATTACACTATCCAGCCCAATTATGCATGTGCTGTGTGCACATTTTCTGTAATAGAATGGACTCACTGACAAGGTAGTTAGCACTGCTAAACCCAGGTCTGTCTGATGTGCCTATGACTGTATGTATTTGTCAATGTATATATGACAGTATGTCATATTATGTATTATTCATTAACACCCAGTACATCCCCCATTACCATAGTGTACAAGGCCTGGTGATGTTCTTCACTTAACAGGAAACTCGGGACATAACTCACCCTTAAAGCTATGTGATCTGTGCAATGAAAGCCAAACACATTAGTAGCAGTAAGTACCTAGGTAGGGGTTCTACTCTCAGTGTTGCCAAGTAAGTGTGTGTGTATGTGAAGGGATCTAGTTCAGTTTTCAGAAAAAATATGTCCTAGGAGATTATTTGTCTGAGAACTAACTGGCTAAAGGTAACAATTCAAAGCATTTATCTTGTGGAAATACATTCAAGCAAAACTAGTAGTGGATGTGTACATACTCTCTTCCTCACTGTACAGTTGTACAGTGATAAAGGAGTTGATATATATATATATATATATATATATATATATATATATATATATATATATATATATATATATATATATATATATATGTATATATACACATGGGTGTGATTGCTGTGGGCACAGCCACCCACATTGAGTTTATTGTTGTGGGTATTGCCCCACTTAGTGTGCTGTGATATTGTACAGTTTATGTTAACTGGTTAAGTAGTTGTTAATCACACTATGAGTGGTTTTACTCCACCCCACACCTTGCAAAGTGGGAGGCTGTGCCACACACACCAGCACACTTATGTTTACCAACTCCAGGATTGCACTACATTGGGGAAGAGGACATATACCCTGCCAGTACCATTGCAATGACATTATACTGGCGAACAGATTATTTCCTGATGTGATGTTTTGGCAATTTGGTCTTGGTGGAATTACATAGGCCAAAATGAGTTCAATGCAAACTGAAGTACATCCATTTGAAGAATATTCTCTGTGTAGTGCATCAACACCAAAGCCTGTGTGTGTGTGTGTGTGTGTGTGTGTGTGTGTGTGTGTGTGTGTGTGTGTGTGTGTGTGTGTGTGTGTGTGTTATTCACTGACATTTGGTGTGTGCTACACACTACACTTACATTTGTCCACTGAATAAGAGCTGCTGACATCACCCACCTTGCACTCACCTGTATACACCCCTCAGACCTATCAGCCATGTGGCACATGCAGTAACTGTCATGCAGACCTGTTACCTGTGTTCAGCTGTACACAGGATATGACACAGTCAATGTGTCACCACAGTGCTACACCCCTTGTAGGACAGGACACCAGACCTACATCCTGCTGACACATAGACACCTAGAACACAAACAGAATACATTATGGAGATGACAATCAGTCAGTGTTAATAACAGCTATAATGCATCATGGCTGGACAGCTACACATTCTGACGTGTAAGCATTAATCATTCTAGCTGAAATCAGGTTCAACAGCATTACACTGCTAAACCTTCAGAAATTCACCCTGTGCACCAGAACCATATCAGTATGTCCCTGCATCGATGGTATGGATGACAGGGATGTGGCACAGGGATCATCATATGCACAGGATGTTTTGCAGGTTTACCAGAGGCCCAGGTAAGCCATTTGTTTGACATCATGTGTGTGAGTAGATGGATCATTATTAAATGGGCTGTGCAGATGTGGTGTGTGTAGTTATAGAGGTGCCCTAGCTGTGTTGGTGAATTGTGTGTGTATGAATGCACACATGTCTGCCATGTGGCTGCTCTATACAGGGGTTGTTGGACAGCTGCAGACTGTACATGCCAGGGTGTACAGTTCACTGTCTCCGACCATAGACATGGGAACTGTGCCTGCCAGGGGGTTTATGGGCATGAACAGGCAGAAGCCTAGATATGTCACTCTTCCCTGATGATGACAATTGTCCACTGGATCCGTGTGTCTGTTGGGATGGGACAGGACCATGTCCACATGGCCTGCTGCACTGTGGTGTGGACAGCCCCCCCCTGCAGTGTTGTTGGTGATACTTCCACTGCAGGTGTGGCTGTGAGTTGTTGCACGTCCATGTAGAAATCCACCTGTTGGTGTTGCTGACCTACTTCCACGTGGTTAATACCCTACTTCCACCACATGCTCTATTACAGACACCACACGGTCGAGGATTCCCACGATCTCACCCAACTGTCTCTCCAGGACCTCTGCAAAATAGCAGTGGGCACCTGCAAGATCACAGATGTTGTCAAGTACAGCAGAATGAGTAGCCATCTGGAGCCTGAGACTCTGTCTGGTGTAATGCTCTATATGCGTCTGTGCCTCCATAATGACCCAAAACATGCATCTGGTTACACCTGCTGTGGCACTACTGCCAGGGGCATGATGGCCAGCAGCCCTCCTATGAGCACTCCTGTACATCTGCCTGTGTGGTATCTCGCCGGTCATCTGGCTATGGCTGCTGTATACAGACACCATTGCCATAGTCCCCACACTGTCTTGCTCCATGCCACCACCCATCAACTGTCCTTCATCTATATGGCCACTGGTGATGAGGTATGTATGGGCATTGAGGCTGTGTGCGGGGATGGGGTGGATAAAAGTATGATGTCAACCGATGTCACAGCTTCAGCCCCTAACAGCACTGCCTGTGCCTCACTATGCCTATCATCATTGTCAAAGTCTATATGGACATTAACATCTGTTTTCCTGTGGGAGGGACCATGAACCATCTCACCACCTGTGAGAGGCAACCAAAAAATGTAATTTAAGACCTGTACATTATGGTTTACCTCTACACACACACATGCACACACACGTGCACACACATACACATGCGCACACATGCACACACATGCACACACACGCACACACGCACACATGCACACGCACGCACACACACAAACACAAACACACACACACACACACGCACACACACACACACACACACACACACACACACACACATACACTTACTTACAGGTGAGGTGGCACAAAGATATTACACAGAGCTCTCATTACCCAACTGTCAACATGCATGACATACGGCACTCAAGAGCAGGCACTGCAGCCATACTCAGTCCTTATTGCCAACATTATACATCTCTGTGATGCATGAGTTGTGTTAGTAGGTGATGGTCCTTCCCCTGGAACACACTGACACCCATGTACACAGTATTGCTGTACACCAGTTTGACACCCTGGCATGTACTGTGCATCATACCTCACAGGTGTACACACCATTGCTGAATGTTTATATGTGTGGCAGTTATGTTTGCCCTGTTGCTCACAGCCCCTATGTGTTTGTCTGACATATACCTGGGATGATATGAGGACTGATATCAATAGTTAATGCCTGAACTCTGATTTGCAGATCTCATCATCAGCAATGCATGTATGAGCAATAAAATCTGATTACACTGACAACCTTCAAAGCTTAATGTGGATATGAGGAGTGTACACACCCTTGTTGACATGCCAGCCTCTTCCATGGTATGCAATGGGGCCACAATACTGCATATGTTAACACTACACAGACCTGATATGTGACATATGACCTGTGCAATCCAATGCAGTATCAAACAAATGTGTTAGTCGGGCAGATGCTGAATGAGATGCATACAATATGTGGGTTGCATAAGTGTGCACACTCTTAATACAATGGTTTGTTGCAGCACCTGTTAAGTGAACTGCAGCAGTCACTGTTCCTGCAAGGTGTATACTAGCATGGCCCATCTTCACTTGCCATAATTTGGTCACTCCACCCTAAAAATGTCCTCCAACTCTGCTGGATTGCAAGGACAGCTCATGTGCACAGCCCTTGGAGGTCACACAGTGGTTTCACTATTGCTGTGGAGTCAGGGTTATGTCTGACACAATTCATGACCTTTACTGTGTTCAGATACAGCCATTCTTAGTGAGCTTTGGATGTATGCTTCAGTTCACTGTTGTGTTTCAGGATGACACCCCCTCCCCATCCTCAGCCTTATTGTAGATATTTGACATCTATGGGCCACACATGAGTGTTATTTTACAGTGTTCCAAGTTCTGAACACCATGTCTACCAGCCTAGTTCCTGCTAATGAATAGCAAACCTAAAGCTGTACACTGGCACAAGCAAGGTAAAAATGGGGGTGGTGGTCCTGAGGTGGAGTGAGGTGTTGCTTGTGCAACACATGTATCTTTATGAATACTGTTTGTAGGTGTTAGCCTTGGTCTCATGACACTATTACACATTGCAACACTTGCCTTAAGGGAGACGATGTTATGCATATGCTATCTGTAGAGAGTCCTGGATGAGGTGGCCTGTGGAACAACTCTTCTGTCTGATTACCCTAACCCATAGGCCACACTTATGCAGATTCCAGGCAATTGTTGACACAGGTACTGCACAGGCAGTACTTACTAGACATTCCTGCAAGTCCCTCAGTGTTGCTGCACGTTTCTGGGCCATCTCCATGGCCAGTATGCAACATGTGTTGTCATCTATTTTGGATGGGCATTTGTTATTTTCTTCATTAATGTTGCCCCATACTTCATACATGCATTCATGACTATCTGCACTGTTTGCCATGGTATATGCAATGGTGAGGTAAGGCTACTTTTCCCACTCCTGAGTGCTACTTTTTGGATATGGAATCAATTTCAGGGTTTGTAATATGTATGCAAGCCATGGCTGCCTCTGTTGCAGGTCAGTGGGCAAATGTCATAGACATACTTCTTGGGCAACAGACCATTTCTTGGTGTGACATTGAGGCCCTGTACTTGATGGAAGGTCTGTACTCAAGAAGTGTGAATGCTGTCAGTACCTCACAAGATGCTTCCACAATATGTTATTTGGAGTGTGTGCACACATATGCTTCCAGTGTATGTTAAGGTATGTATTCCCCTTATTTGTTGTCCTAACATAGGTTTCCATATTACAGATTCATTGCTCATGTTAGCATCACATTACAGGTTGTAAAAGGTGTGGAATGTTGTACTATTATTTGCTGTTGTTTAGATCACAAACAGTTGCCATTGTAATAGTGGTGTATACACTGTTGTAGCCACTGTATGATGGTAATGTTTCAGACATGTCCCTACTGTAGGCCATTTATTCCACCATTATGTTGATCTCTGTCCACACATCTTGCATTGACACGTTAACTATACTGCAGAACTCTTACAATCTCTTCAGCTATGCCACCATGGTGACCACTGTGAAGCAGTGCAGTTAACAACAATAAGTGAACATGTACAGCATGCATTATGGGTAGGTGTGTTACACGTGCATAGCAAATAGCATGGCCATAACATGGCCAGTGCATTGGCAAACCTGAACCAAACAACTCCATACTCACCGGCTACAGGCTGCTGGCCCAGTTGTATACCAGAGGGACCTAAATAGTTGTGTGAGAGATGTAATGTCAGTAGCCACAACTGTGGTACTGGTACAGGGTAGGAGCAGCATTTCAGCACATCAACAGTACAAACCCACAGTACTAGCGATTATGCACATCTGTTCTTACCTACACTGCAGCAACAGACTATCTTATTTGACATTTGCATGTTGATGCTTTACAGATGAAAATGGATAAGCAACAGTTGTCTACTAATGTGCCCTTGGGCCTTACCTGCATGGTCCTCTACGATTGTGTGGGTGGCACCCACCTCTACAATGCTGTCTCTAGCTTGCTGGATTGACTGGTGGGGGTGTGTCCCAAGGGTGGTGAGGAGCTCCTCAGCATGTGTCAGTGGGGGCTGGATTTCAAGACCCCCACCTGTGGCTAGCTGGTCCCTTCTAGCTGCAGCTGCACGCTGATGGAAAGGTGGATCAGATCTGTGCAGCAATGCTGCACCTACTCATAATTGCGGTTGTGCAGGCTGACATCGTTTCCCCTGTGGATGAGCTCGTTCAGAGGTCAGTCCTCTCTTGCAGATCCTGGGCCCTATGGCCAAACAGGATGGCATGATGGACTATGAGGAATTGGATTATAGCATAATTTTCCAGGGGTGTATATATGGGCAGGCATTCCTGGGCATTGTACCTGGAAAACACAAACAGGGAAAAAAGGTCAGGGGACATCACACAGTTATCCAAGTGCACATCAGCAGTGGGTATAACTTACAAATAATCCAGATTATACCATAACACTGTAAACTATCATGGCTTCTACATCTTGCATTGCACTCCTGGCACTGAGCTGTCCATTTCCCCTAATGTTGGTGACTTAATGGCATAATCCACTACACACAACCACAAACGACCAGCAAAATGTGATGGTAAACCCAGATAATGATAAATCTTTTTTTATCAAGACCACATATCTGAAAATATGTCAAATTGTTTAACCAGACCTGTTTCGGCCTCACAGCCTTTTTCAATGGTAAACAAAAAGGTTAGAAAATGAACTGGTACTAGTTCCATTTATAGTCCTCCCTGCTATACATCAAAATCTTGGTATGGCCCAACCTAGTGGTTGGGATGTACAAATACATATAGAAAACAAAGTAATGAATAATTAATAGGAAAGAGAATATATAATAATGATGAAATATGAAGTTAATCCATAACACTATAAAAAAAGTGTAAATGGAATATGGAGAATAATTATTATAATACTAGTACTTCATAATTTATATTCATACTCCAACATTAAGCCTCAAATATAACCTAATTATAGATTATGAGAGGACACAACTGGACAAATAAGTCCAATAATAACAGTAATTATAAAATAAAATTAATTTATAATTACGTCTCAGTGCTGAAATATAAAATTAGTCATCCTAGTCACTAAGATAACACAATTGCCAAGATTATAAATTAACCAACCAACATAAAAAATGCAAACATTAAGAAAAAGCAACATAAAATAATATGCTGCATATATCAGTATAAACAAATGTACCAAAAAACAGACAAAAGATTCTGTTATAGATGGTCATTCAAGCCTGGCGGAAAAAGTGCCCCAAGGTTGGTAATCCAATATTGTTCCTTTTTATTCAAAATAGAGTGCCAACCCTGTTGAAGGCTACAATCCCCTACAATTTTGTCAATAACCATGAACTTAAATTGTGCATTGGAATGTTTGATGGTGTGTCTATACAAGGCATTAGTTTCTTTTTTATTTTGGATGTCACT
The DNA here is from genome assembly GCF_019279795.1 of Protopterus annectens. NCBI lineage: Eukaryota > Metazoa > Chordata > Ceratodontiformes > Protopteridae > Protopterus > Protopterus annectens. The sequence goes on along the minus strand of NC_056733.1, from coordinate 1,673,744,252 downwards.
CTTGTGTTCTGTCATACGTATTCGGAGGGATCTGGATGTTTGGCCCACATAAAATGATTGACACTGACATGTGGCTAAGTATATAACCCATGTAGTGCTGCAATTAGCAAAAACCCTGGTCTGGTAAACACATTTAGTATTAGCACTAGAGAATTCCTTCAGTGTATAGACCTGGGAACATGAGCTGCAATGGCCACAATGAAAAGTTCCTATAAGTCTATCCCCTGTTAAGGTAGTTTGTTGATAGATAGCTCCTCCTCCTTCCTTGTGTTTGTAGTGGGAAAACAACCCCCCTAAGGTTTTACCCCTTCTAAAAGACATATGACATGTAGTGCCTAATAATGTTCTTAATTCATCATGTGCCATCAGTATATTCCAATTGGAATTCAAAATATCCCTGACCAGCTGATGATTCCTGCTGTATGTAGTGACAAACCTTATTGTTGAATCCTGATCCTTGTTATCAAATTTCTTATATTGTAATAATGTTTGTCTGTCCAGGGAATTACTCCATTCGCTGGCCAAAGAGATATCCCTCATTTTGTATCCCCTATGTTTAAACCTGCAACATAAGGCATTCCTAGCTATTTGGAAATCCTCCCCCGATGAGCATATGCATTTCATACGCATGAATTGTGATTTTGGTATGTTGCGGATGGTGTGGTAAGGGTGCATACTAGATGCATGTAACAAAGTGTTGTATTGAGGGTATTTGCGAAATACTTTCGTACTTAACGTGTGGTCCTCATTACGGTAAACTGTAACATCTAAAAAGTTGATGGTGTTATAATCGTATGTTACCGTAAACTCAATACCCCATACATTGTCATTCAAATACTGGATGAATTCCTGTAAATATATAATGTCTGCCTTCCACACTATCCAACAATCATCTAAATAATGTCTCCAGATATCCATTTCAACAATATAGATATTATGTGATGAGTCATAGATTAAGCACTCCTCAAAATAGGCCATAAAAAGGTCAGCGTAAATAGGAGCAAATGAAGATCCCATCGCCATACCTTGGAGCTGTAAAAAACACTCACCATGGAAATAGAAGACATTCTTAGTTAGTACATGTTCTGCCATGCAGATAAGAAGTGTGTTAAAACCTGCTGGGTACATTTCAGATTTTTCCAACCAATATTGTAATGATTGCAGCCCAGCCCAGTGTGGAATACTTGTGTATAAAGATTTCACGTCTAGTGTGCACATAAGCCAATCCTGTTCAAGTTGGGTATCTGCTATAATCTGAAGAAAATGTGTCGGGTCTTTCAATCTGGCCCTGACCAATGACAATAATGGCTTAAGATAATGTGTGAGAAAAGCAGAGAGTGGTTCGGTTAATGAACCGATACCCGAAACTATAGGCCTACCCGGGGGTTTTGTAATAGATTTATGTATTTTGGGCAGAAGATATAAGATCTGTTTTTGTGGGTCCTTAACAGTGAGATGTTTGACTGTATTAGTTGTTATAATACCTTGTTCCTCTGCTGTTTGCAAGAAGGAATCAATTTCCTTCTTATATACCAATGTAGGATCTATAAACATCTGCATGTAACACCTACGATCCGCTAATTGTCTTTTGCCCTCATTAAGATAATCCCCAGTGTTCATGACTACGACAGCACCCCCTTATCTGCAGGCAGAATAGCGATGTCATGGTTGTGCCTAAGTTCTTCCACAGCAGTTTTTTTCCATGGCAGAAATATTTTGGCCTAGAATGCTTGATTCATGATGGTGAAAATGTAAATCCTTAATGACTGACTGTTGAAATATGGAGACGTATTTGTTCATGGGTGGTTGGAAATCCGATTTCAAAAATCAAAACTCTGAAGATCTTTGAGAAATGTTACCTGAAAAGAACAATTTAAGATTCAGATTGCGACAAAATGACAATACATCATTTACTATACTATATTCATCACTAAAGAAACCCGGAATGAAACCATGGCCTTTATTCAGTAATATAGTTTGTGCATCTGTTAATGGTACATCAGATAAATTTAAGATATTACCAAAGCCATCCGGAGCTATTTCAGCAATGTTCGTATCAAGTTCTCCATGGAATTGTTTACTGCGTTTGTGCTTGCGACTCCCTCGTCACTCTGGTGTATATCTAAAGGGGTTTTAGTATTAGGTTTTTTACTCTTTGGTGATTCCCGATGGTTGGGCCATACCAAGATTTTGATGTATAGCAGGGAGGACTATAAATGGAACTAGCATCAGTTCATTTTCTAACCTTTTTGTTTACCATTGAAAAAGGCTGTGAGGCCGAAACCGGTCTGGTTAAACAATTTGACATTTTTTCAGATATGTGGTCTTGATAAACAAAGGATTTATCATTATCTGGGTTTACCATCACATTTTGCTGGTCATTTGTGGTTGCTTCAACTTGGTTTGACCGTGCATGCCATCCTTGCAAAGCATTTCAGTTGCATATAATCCACTACACACCATTAATTTCTGTGTAGAGGAATGACAGTGGCCATTTTCCATGTGGATGGTGTGTGGATGATGGCATTAGTGTGTTTAACTGTAGTGTGTGATGGGACTGTAAGCACATGCCTGTGTTAATGTAGGAGGCAAACTGTGATGTTCTCATGCCCTATGGAGACTTGATGTTGTTGCCATTAGTTGGCATTATGTCCATGCTCACCACTGATGTGGGCAGGAGTGTGGGTGTTGTGCATATCACCCTGTCCTACTGTTGTTGACAGGGTACCACTGTTCCCACCTATCCTGTCTGATGGAGGTTGCCTGTATCCATGACATGTATTTATGAGGTGTGCTTTACCACCTGTACAGGTTGACTTGTGTTACTGGCTCTGAGACTGTGTACATATGTGTAGACATGGTTGGAACTGGCCTTGGTGGTTTGCATATGTCTGATTTCTAGTCATAGTCTGCCTTACATGAGGTCACCTGTGAACCTACATGCTTGCTCAGATAGAGGTGCACTTGATGACAACTTGTGGTCTGCACCTATGTGTCCTTGTACAGCCACTACAGCAACCTATTATGTGCTTTGTGTCTTGGTGGTGTCTGCCAAGGGGGATTACTCTATTGTTAGTGGGGATGGTTGTATAGACAAGGTACTGTTGATTCCATATAGCTACAGTGGATATGAAGTGTACACCCCCCTGTTACAATGCATGGTACTTGTGCAATTGGAACATGACCCCACAAAAGCACATGTTAAAACAATCCCCACCTGTGATGTGTCCTATAGCCTGCTCAGTTCAACAGGGAACATAACAACCTGTCCTGTGAAAACATATAGGTTAATAGGTGTGTACTAGGCTAATGGCCCTGGAGTCTTTACAAGCCTAGCCCATGTGATTACCCTGGCGTCATGCCACCTGACCTTAGTTCCCAGTGCCTCTGCTGAGTAAAGCCACTGGAGTGATCCCTGTGGTGAATTTTCTATTTCCCATCGACTCATCAAGATTTCTCTTGAAGAAGACCAGTGAGGTACTCTGCTTGACATGTATGGGAAGTCTATTCCATAGCATGGACACTCTCTGGGTTATGAACCTGTCCCTCCAGCATATGGGAAGTAATACTCAATACAGCAAGCCAGTTGAATGTGTGTGCACACCCTAACAATGGTATGTTGTGTAAACACCTGCTGAGATGATTACAGCATTCAGTTGTCTTGGTTTGTACTCTAATGTCATATCACATCTTCACTTGGCAATGGTTGCTCACCTTCCATGAAACAGCTTTGGTTCTTTTTAAATAGAATTTTACAGGTTATGGGTCACATTTGAGGTAAGGAATGTTGTGACATGAGTTCCTGTGGTCTCACTGACATACAGCACACAGTCCTGGCATTCCAACAAGGTGTGTATACTTTGATATCCACTGTATATGGGTGTTGATATAGCTGTTAGTGGTAGGCATGGAAAGTGGGTCATAACACAGTTGTACACTTCTCTGATTACTATGTGATAAGCATGCCTACTGTAGTACCCATGTCAGTGTCATTTCAATGCAACAATCAGTAGCAGTACTCATTTTATTTTGTTGCATGCAGTGACAGTGTGGGCATTGTCCCTTTACCTTCCTTGTATGGAAGACATTAATAGTCATCACAATCCAGGATTAGTTATAACAGCATGCATAGATATTCCCATTAACCCAAAACACCAGATTTGGAACAGTTGCATAGCAAACAGAACACATGCATATCTGGAACCACAGTGGCTATTACAACAGCATACAGGATACATTGATAGCAACAGGCCACCAATGATAGTATTTCAACATGGAATATTAATAGAAACCCATTTCAATATTTGTTGAACAATAGGATATATATCCCAACAGTAGGTTTGGTGTAAACATACCCATTAATTTGTACATTTAGATTATTGTTGCAGATATGGTTGGGGGAGAGAGAGAGAGATTTGAATTAACAACTTTTATGTCCTTGCAGTACTCACAACTTTAATATCCATTGCTCTAATCATTACTCTACAGGTATTATTACAACACTTTATGGCTTTGGTTTGGGCAGTTGTATGTTTGTACACATTATATACTTCAACTGTCATAGCTAAATTCTACATCTCGTACCTGGTAGACCTTTGGAGGGGATGTTTGTTAACACTTCCTGACTCTTTCTGCACATATTCCCAGATTCCTAGTTAATATTATCACATACCTCTCAATCTCTTAATGCACACACTCTGGACAAAGCTTGACAACATGGGGGTACAAATAGGGACATATTTTGAATATTGCTCTTATAAACTTGGAGGGTTACTAGAGTAACAGGTTTGTTTTAATATACATTTTCTGAAGGTTTTGAGGTCTGAAAATCAAATGTATGCAATTATTTAGTGACTATAATTCTGAGATCATCCCACTGATTTGCCATGGGGGCAGAGGAACAGGCTGAAAATATGAGCCACTTATCTGGACAGTCTGCAAAAATCTGAACAGTTGAGAGGTATAATTATGCATACAGCGTACTACACTGCCAGTATTTGAACCATTGCTAGTTCTGCTAAAATACAACAATTTAAAATTCATCAGAGTGTACTATTTGGATATTTCTGTCTATTCTTCAGTGTTTTCTGTCTAAGTCTCTCTTGGTTGTACAATCTGACCTTGTACTTACAACAGTCTTATACAGACATTCCTAGACATTTTTTTATGTAGCACAGTGTGGGTAACAGTGATTAACAGAACATTACTATTCAGAGAATGTAACACTAAATGCCATACAATACCAGAGTAAACACAACCAGTCCAGGATTTAGAACTTCATTGCCAGGCAGTTACAGTTTTATTTAAATATAACCTATATGGGACTATTACTGCCATATTGTCTGGTTTATTCAGTACAACTCATACACAGTTTTTATACAGCCAGGTGACTTTCTACTACTTTATATTTACTTGGTATGACTACTACAAGCAGGATTGTTACTCACCAGCCTCATGATGCAGCCTTTGTAACCTACTAGCATGGGCTTCCTGATTCACACCCTACTCAGCTGCAGCTCTAATGTAAATAGAGAAATATTTAGGCATACATATCTATCACATACACAGGCTGGACATTAGTAAACAGTTATTGGTATGACTACTTACACACTGCTGGGACATCACCCCTCTGCCTTGCTTCTTGGACCCACTCATCCAATAGCTAACTCTTCCTCTGCTTCAAGTCGGCATAGTGGTGCTGGACCTGCTTACCAGTCCAAGGGATACCAGTGGCACTGGTGAAATTAAGGGTGAGATGGTCCCAAGCTTCTTCTTTATATTGGGAGCTCTGATACTGGCCCTGCAGCAGTCTCTCATCATAGTTTTGTACCAGGACTCCTACCATGACCTTAGACTCCTGTATGTCCCAGTGCTGCCCCCAAAAGCGTATGCCCTCATCAGCTCCTGCCACACTACCTACAGTGTTAAGCTGCAACCAGTTATAGCTTTATTCCCACCTGTGGGGTTTAAATACGGCCAATTGCCTGCCCTTTACCATGATTGGACAGTTTTGAATATGCTGAGCTAAGCTAAGCTATGAGCAAACCAGCTTAGCTAAGGTTGGCAGTGCTTAAAGGGGCAGGTTCAGCATTGCTTACCAATGGGCAAATCCACATAGCTGGGCTATTAATTGCTTAATATTCATATGTACACAATGCTTACACCCTGTCAGCAAAGTTGTGCAATGCTTAGCATTGCTTATTTTTTATTTTATCATATTTTATAAACTATCTGCTGTATGGGATTGAATCATCATTCACTACATATTATAAATTTGTTTAATGTCCCTGACACCCCCCAATGTGCTTTCATTACATTTATTAAAGTGTGACGATACTGTATGGGGCACTTTTGTTTATATGGGGGTTTCACATATTTTTTAAATGGACACCTCACATCTGGACCTACTACAGTACTCTGGTTAGTAAATATGTTATTTAGTAGCTAATTATAAAAAAAGTTTATGTACTGCTTTCACGTGTAAAATGTTTACAGTAGGGATTGAACCTGGAATGGCTGTTTGCAAAGTGCACACTCTAACCACTACACTATTGCAGTACTGTTTATGTAGTTGTCTCTTGCTATTTAACTTCTTGTGCTGTTTAAGCTGGACTAAGTATAGCTAAGCAATGGGCACACCAGGGCAGCTGCATTAAACTTTATTGCATGTCTAAAAAAATTATTTGCTGTGTTTTTTTATTTGTACCCTTCAGAATTTCCATGCTAATGCTGAACCTGTTATTCTATCAACTTTCTGCTTTGTGGGATGATTGCCCCTTCTGGGTTTGTCCACATTCCTTACTCTGATGGGTTGGGAGGTGTGCGCAATGTGGTTATGCTAAATGTGTTATTCTAACAACTTTTCTCTTGGTAAGAAGGATTGCCCCTTGTGGCTTTGACCAGATTTTTTATCCTAAAGGGGTTGGGGGTATTACGAGTGTTCTTGCTCATTTTAAATTTCCGAAAGGCAATTCTGGAGTGCAGGGGGCATGTATATTGTGAGAGCTCTGCTCTCAGACACCCTCATACATGGAACCGTGTCTGTTTTACAGCACTGCAATGCACCTTCATACATATGCATGGAGCGCTGCTGTGCTGAACAGGAACGGTCCCTGCCATGCAGGAATAACTTATTCCTGCATGACTGCTTGCTGAATCCAGGGGTTTATCTTTTGGTTTAGATTTACCTCTCTTTAACCATTTCTGCATTTGGTCCTGATCACATATGGTGTTCCAAATGTTTTCTGTACTTGCAACAATATTTCTATATTTTCTTATATTCTTTCTTTTCTTTCTTTTTTTTTTTTTTTTTTTTTTTGCTTGTTTTTGACACATATAGTTGCAGCCTGAATTTTATCTATTTCCAGTCCCATTTGACACCAACATGCTTCTGCTAAACTAAGCAGAGAAGTCATCTTAAATTTATACTCCTTATGTTTTTAAACTTTCATTATGTTTGGATCTTGTGAGGTCAGTAGATATTCATGTAGTCCTACAGTTGCAGATCTATACATGCAATCAATTTCAAGGAGGTCCATACCGCCTTCAGAATGGAGAACATATAATCTTAGTTTGCATCGATTTTTATAAATCATTTCATAAGCTTGAAGTACTTTTTGATATGCATGCAGTCATACAAATGCAGATCTATATATGTAATCAAATTCAAGGAGGGCCATACTGCCTTCAGAATGGGGAATACATAATCTTGGTATACACTAATTTTTATAAATCATTTGAGAAGCATGAAGCACTTTTCTTGTTTCCTGTCCAACTGATCCAATAACTTTTGGAGCCAATCAATCATATACATAAAATAAAAAGCCAGCACTCAGTAGTGTAAGGTGCCTGTGAAATTATATTTATTCAAACATAAATTAGGCAAAACAGACCGGTTTTGGCCAATAAATTACTATGCCTTCCTCAGTGTTAAAAATAATACAGTGAATCAATGCCTAATATACATCTATGTAACAACATATACCTACAATTATCCTACTGATTGGTTGGCTATAATTGTTCATTTAAAGTGGGTGGAAATAATCCCCCCAACTTGATGATCCACTTTTTCTCTTTATTATTCAATATGGTATGCTGACCTGATTTATTAACCTGGTTCCCTACTATTCTCTCAATAATCGTAAACCTAAAATTGGCTGAGGTATGTACCAAAGGATCTTGTATAATGCATTGTTTGGTCTTTTCTGCCTGATGTTGCTCATATGTTCAGATATATGTAACCTGACTGAATGAGAAGTGTGTCTGATATAGAAAGCAGAACAGGTACAGGTGGCCAGGTTTATGACCCAAACAGTTCCATAGTTAGCAGAAAATCTAATATCAAAGACTGTTCCTGTATTTCTCCTGATGAATTGTTTCGATTTCACCACCCTAACACAATGTGCACAATGCCCACATGGGAAACATCCCTGCAACAAATCCCCAGTTAATCTGCATTGGGATAGTTCCCTACCAAAAGTCAGTCCATGTTTATAATGATTAAAATATGTCCCCAGGGTTTTACCTCTGCGATAGGAAAAGAAACATCTATTGTTTAGAATACCTGGTAGTCTTTGGTCTGCTAGGAGTATATTCCAATGTTTATTAACACTATCCAGTAATACATTATTGTTACGTCCAAAGGTAGTTACCTCTACTGTTTGGAATCTATTTCTCTGAGGCGCAGGAGAAAGTAGATGGCCTGTGGCTTACCAAGTTTGCAGATGACTGCAAATTAGATGCAATTATTGAGTCTCCCAGTGATATAAACATTTTACAGAAGGGGCTGAGTCAGAAAAATGATCAGTGCCAAAGGCATGGACTAAAACTAAATGCAAAAAAAAAAAAAAAAAAGCTTCATTATCCATTTTGGCCAGGAAGTAGCCCCTGCTAATTATGACATAGATAGTACCCATCTAAGCTCAAATCCAGTGGTGTGATACTTGCAAAAATAGATTGACAGCAATCTATACTTTGATCACCATGTGTGCATAGTGGTAAAGAAAGCCTTCTTTGTTGTGCATCTCAGAAATAAGGGCATTGCATACAAGAGGAAGGAGGTTATAAATCCACTGTAATCTACCCTTATCAGACCACTAATTGAGTACAATGTTCCCTTCTCTATGTATCTGACACCTGCAGTAACTAGTGACACCACACAGGTTTTTGACCAAGAGAATCCAGGGACTCAAAAACACGGCTTACATGAAAAGACTGAAAGCTCTGTCACTCTACTCTGTATCATACGGGCTTCTGAGAGGTGACCTGTGCCTGGCCTACAGAGAAGTCTCTGACTCTGCCCTATTGGAAATACTGAAAATCTGCAAATTAAATGGGACAAGAGTCACTCTTCCAGAGATCTGAACCTAACCAGTGACATTAACAAAACAAGTTGGAGAAACAGATATGTTTCCCAGAGATTGCCACTACTTTGGAATAAGCTCACATTTCATGTGAAGCACAGCTCAAAAATAACTCTATTTAAGTGGAAGCTTGCCAGTTGGATGGCTGACTGTAAATTCACCCCAGGGGTGGCATCTATGTCCCTCATGGACAGGAGTAGTTGGTTCTGATCACAAAATTGCTCTGTTAACAATGACCATCCAACTATGGTCAATTAGGGTGCATGGGATTCTACACTGATAGGCTTGTAAAGGCCCTAGGCCATTATCCTAATAACCTCTTATGAAGATATATATATATATATCCATTTGACTGACTTACATTTCACTGATACCAAATCGAAACTGAATCTTTAGCACCATCTGCTAAATGCAGGGCAACAGAACTTAGTGGGTTTGTGCCAGACACAATTACATTAATAGAATTAATCCAATGTATATTTTTAGATTGTCTACTACCTGGGTGGTCCAATCGTCCAGTTTGTGCACTGCTGCTGTGCGTGCAAACCAGATAAGTATAGCCATACCCATTTGTCCTAAGTGCAACACTGCTCAAACAATGTCCCAAAAATGAAGAGAAAAAAACAAGTAAAAACAGTCAGAAACAGAAATCAAAGTATGACATACACAGTAGAATATGTTAGTATACATGAGATATTATCTGCCTACGTAGGTCTGGACGCCAAATAGCCATACAATGCACATTCAGAGCATAGGATGGGTGCCTAACCCTGTTTTTCACAAAAAAACACCTTTGTAGCAAACAACAACACTCATTCAGCACACAAACAAATTAAACAGAATGTACAGTTATATTAAACTATTATATATTAGTTATACATTTAGTGATATGTTCATCTTTGCAAATACTGTACTTAGTGATTACACACCCTGTTATGATTATTGCTTGCAAATATACAGCACTGTCTTGCCTTTCTGTGTTCCTTGGTGAGACAGCAGTTATTTGACCAGTACTCTGAGACATACAGTCTGTAAACCATTCCATATCATTGCACTTAATGTCAAAGGATATTAACTGGGAATAATATGATATGCAGTTGCCAACTAATGAACACCAGGCTGAATGGCACAACCAAGCTCTTTTGGGGGTGGTGGGGCAAAGGTGTGTTTCTACTATGGCACAAACAAGAATATGTTACTCCAGTTGCCCTGCTTCTTTGGCATCCTGCTTGTTTGAATTAGTGAGGGTTGTGAAGTCAGAAACTACAATTTGTATCCTTACAGTTGAACTTTTCTCTGTAGTGCTTTCCCAGTACAAAAGTATGGTGAAGTAGGGGGATGGTTTTAGGCTCCTAGGTGGAGAGTTAGTGTCCTATGGCATTTCTTCTAGCCAATGCAAGGACATATTGTGTATGCCTATGTCTGCCTGCAGCATCAGCAACTGCTGGTTCCTCCTCTAACTCATCGGCTTTTGGCTGTGGCGACCATGGCATTGTCAGGAGGATGTGCTTCCCTTCCCCTTGCTGATCCTGCTGTGGCTGTTTCCACAAGATTAACTTGGGTAACATAGCACATACTGTGAGCATTGTGGGACATGTCAGTGGATTGTAATGTAGACCTTGGCCAGATGTATATAGGCACTGGAACCGTGACTGCAGCAACTCAGTAACATTCTCTATGACACTACAAGTTGGACCATGTGCCTCATTAAGTTGTTCTTGTGTGTGTGTATGTGTGTGTGTGTGTGTGTGTGTGTGTGTGTGTGTGTGTGTGTGTGTGTGTGTGTGTGTGTGTGTGTGTGTGCATTTCTGAAAGGTCATCAGTGATGGCTCCAGTGCATAGCATGCATCCACCCCTAAATGAGCCTGTACAATATCCCCCATAGAAGACATGCAGTGCAGTTGGGAAGTGTGACACATATGGCAGTCATGTTAACTGACAGGGTTGCCAGCATACACATTCAATATGATTCCCTTGCCATTACACATGACTTGGCAGTTTATCGAGTGGTAGACCTTACAGTTAATGTAGATCCTAACCTGTTCCTAAGGTGTTGTTTTCATACATACATGACTGCAATGTATGTCACACATTACTTCAGTGCATTGCACTAAGTGGTACAATTGTAGCATTCTTGTAGCCCTTTCCTCAAAGCTATTGGTAAAATATATGTGCACTCTAGCATGTTGAAGCATAGCATGCATGCCATGATTTTTTGTAAAATCCTGGATGCTGGTGCCTATGACACACCAGCCATCTCCCCTGTTAGTCTTTGAGAGGTACCTGTGGTTAAAATGCTAAGGTCAACACATACCTTAGTTTCTATTGGGACAAGTTCCCTGTGATAGCCTTTGGCTCTGAGACAAGGCTGCCAGAGGTCACAGTTCCTGTTTTATGTCCCTTGCCTGCAAAGTCTCCACCTTCTCTGCCTATGCCTATTGGCAGCAGCAGCAACATTGGCTTCAGCCTGTAGCACTGATAAATGCATTGAAGAAGCAGCAGCTACTGACAATCTGTCTGTGTTTACTTTGTGTCTGCACTGCACTAAATGTGAAAGCTGCATACAATACAGCATGGTGTCTACATGGATGCTTCATATCTTGTTGACTAGTTCCACAAAACTGGTTGATTATCAAGCAATTCATCTGCTTATGCTGTAATTAGCATCTCTGAAGCACAGATTAAGAAATTTGCAATTCATTGCTAATGTACTCCATTATAAAAAGGCAAATGGGTAGCTAGGAAAACCGATGTTAATGCGAGTTATTGCACTGTTTAACTCAGTGAGGCATTTCTTTGGAACATTATATCTCTACAGAAGAGTATTGAACTCCAGCAGGTATGTACCCATTTTGTTACCTACATAATGCACATGTTGGAATGTATTTAAGAATAGTGTGCAGTAAATCTGTATACATTACTCATTTGTGTAATAATGGCATGGCCTTGATTGTCAAGCCATTTCAGAGGTACAGAGGATGTAGTAGAGCTGAAAATATAATGCTGTGTGGTAACTATGTTCACGTTTCATGGAAAGGTCTTTTGATAGCACATTTAGCATTTCAGAATTGTTTGGTTAGTACAATTGGTCCTTAGCCTGTTAATTTGTTTGGGGGAGGGGGCAAAATTAGTTCCTGCAAGGGCACAGACTGTAATGGACTCTCATTTTGGGTGGGTGAGCAGAGTTGAGTATCTGCTATGGTACAAACAAGAATATGTTTCTCTTGTTATTCCTCTTGCTTTGTATCCTCCCTCTTCTTATTTTTGGTTATATACTGACTTTTTTATGTTTATCCAAGGGGGAATACTGACAACCTTCCTTTACTGCTTTATCTGTAAGCAGTTAATTTGTACGTATTTGATCCTTATATGTATTATCATATTTTTTGTCTTTTAGGACACAAAATGTCTTTTCAACTTAGGTCCCCATTTACCAAGGCAGAGAATGACCTCATCCTTGAATCTTTATGGTAACATCATGCAGTGCTGCTGACCAGGGGGTGGGCCAATATGGCGGATCATACCGCTCTCTGGAATGAATTAGTCTATAACATAAATTCTGTGGCCAACACAGTCGCACCTATGAGCAGGTGTGCCACAAAGCCACAGATATGATTACTGCTGCAAGGAGGCATGCACTTGCAGTGGCACATGATCGCCAGATCACCAGTGGTGGTGCTACTGCAGAACCTCCTCTCACTGCCACTGAGAAATTCCTGGCAAACAGCTCACAGCAATTGATGACTCAGTATGTTCTGGATGTGAGTCCCATTGTTGCATTTCAGAAGGAGCTTCCAGATATGCTTTGATAGATCATCATTAGAATACTGTGGCATTCTGAAATATTTCCAATAGTTTCTATGTCTGTGTCAGTTGTTTTCCAGGTGGGGAAATTTAAGATTGCTACAGTTTTAAGCTTATTTTGAAGTTGTCAGCCACATTTGTGTTGACATTTGAGTTACTGCAGATATAGATGAGTAAATGTATTTCCCCCTGTTTTACTGGTAAATGTAGTGTTGTTGCCATTACCTCTTCCTCTACTTATTTCAGGACTGTCAGGAATGCAGAGACCTAGGCCTCCTGCAGTTGATAAGCATAATACATTTATGTCAGCACTGTAGATAAATTTCAAGATATCTGAAAATGTGTCCTCTTTGGGCTTCTTTATATTTTGCTGTACTGTTTGTAATAGTGACAGCAGTGTAAATTGATTAGTATATATTGCGGCATAGTAGTGCAGATATTAATGTATTCCTGTGTTTCTTCCTTTTATCACAGGTAAGCATAGAAGTGGTTCTGTGGCCACTGCGCCACCTGATGTCAGTGTCCCATCAGACTATGATGGTGATGATGGTGGCCAAAGTGAAGCACAGCCGTGGGGTGCAGAGGTTGAATCTGACACAGACAATGACACCCAGTGACCCCACCCATCATTTCCCCATACACAGCCAGTATGCTTACACATTCCCAGTCCATTAATGCTACTGATATTGAGCTAGAAGAAGGTGAGGGCATTGACCAGGGAAGTGTGGCTAGGGGTACTCAGAGGAGGCCCGCTGTCCCTCCTTCACCTAGTGCAGATGTCTTTTCATTTGTAACTCAGCATATGTTTATGGACAAGATGGTGGCACATATACATTCAGAAAGGCACTCCAGATAAATTCACAGGGTTTTAGATGTGGTACAGTCTGACATCCATCACTGCCTCCACCATGTTTTTGATTCCATGAACTGGATGAATAACACATTGGAACAAGGTGTGTCTGTGACAGAGTGCAATGTATCTGTCATGGAAAGCACATTGTCTGTGATGGAATGCCTGCTAAGAGGGGAATGTCAGCCCCATGGGTTTAGGTCAGCAACTACATTTGCTGTGTGCCAATGTGGCCATGTCTAATCAGGCTCCTGTAGTGGCAGTACTTCCACTACTCCATCAGAGAGTCTGCTGTCCAAACCCAGAATTGGCAGGCCATGGAGTCATGGTCCTGGGCCTTCCAGTGAAGGGAGCACATGCATCAGACATCAGTCACCTTTAGGTAGTAGCCCTGCATCTAACCTTGCATGTGGAGGTGGCAGTGCAACTCCTGGCAGAACTGGTTCTTGTGGTCAGGGGTGACAATGATAAACTGTCTACCATGCATGGCTCATAGCTCTCCAACATACAGACATGTAGAGCTAGCATTGAGCTTGGCTGTGTTTATGCAGACACTCACACCAATGTGACATAGAGGATAAAACCAGACATATACACAACTTTTTCGTAGTCCATCTTGCCTGCTTCCCTTGCTTACCCACACACACACACACACACACACACACACACACACACACACACACACACACACACACACACACACACACACACAAAACACACCCACACACACACACCGCACACACACCGCACACACATTGCACACATACACACACACACACACACACACACACACACACACACACACACACACACACACGCACACACACTTTTTGCGTCAGCCTAGGCCTCCTGCACCCCCACACAATACCCTGTGCAAGTTATGATAACTGTGCCATATCCCTGTTTTCTATCTTTTGGATTATAGGTTCATAGGTTCATAGGTAGGTACTTGGCTATTGGCCCTAGGGTCTATATAAGCCTAGCCAAAGGTATTCTGGCTTTCGCTACCCAAGAAAATTATTTTCCTGTGCCACTGTCGAGCAGAGCCACAGAAGTGATCCCCGGGGTGAATTTCCTATCTCCCATCCAATCATCAAGATTTTTCTTGAACAGTGCTAATGAGGAGCTTTGTTTGATATAGATAGGTAGTTTGTTCCAGAGTATGGGAAGTCTCTGGGACAGGAATCTATCCCTCCAGCATGTTCTGTTTATTGTGGTGACGATGTTTAGGTCCCTAGAGTGTGTAGCTCGTAGGGATTGGGATTTCTTTAAGTGGAGCATGTCTAAAAGCTCTGGGTTTGACATAGCTTTGTGTGTTAGGCAGAGATCGCCTCTGAGTAGGCGATATGCAATGGAGTAAAGCTGCAGTTTTTTGAGACGGTCTGCATAGGGCATCTCTTTGAGGCCTGTAATCCTCTTTGTGAGGTATTTCTGTGGCCTTTCCAGTTGTTGTAGATGTCTTGTGAGGTACATACCAAAAGGGGCATTGTCCTCTATAATGGGTCTAATGAGTGATGAGTAGAGGGGAACAATGACCTCTTTTTTCCTGGATGAGAAACCTTTTGCGATGAGGTGTGCCACATAGAAGGATTTCCTGACTACTGTGGCGATGTGATTATCAAAGGAGAGACTACTATCCACCTGTGTCCCAAGGTTTCTTATCACACTTTTGGTGTTAAGTAGACTACCACCTATGTGGTAGTTCATGGGTACTGAGTTTTTACCAAAAGGAATGACAATGCACTTTTTGGCATTGAGCTTGAGGCCATGCCTTTGACACCAGGCGTCTGTCTCAGCAAGGCCCTTTTGTAGGATGTCCACATCTTTTGGAGTTTTGATTATGGCTCCTAGTTTGCAGTCATCTGCAAACTTCATTAGCCAAAGACCTTCTGTGTTGGCCTGTACTTCAGAGAAGTAGATACCAAACAGGATAGGACCCAGGACTGAACCCTGTGGTACTCCACTTGTCACTGGTCTGAAGCTGTATTTGGAGTCTGCTACTTTCACAGTGTGGGTTCTGTCAGCGAGCCAGTTGGCAACCCATCTTGTGACATAGGGATTTATACCTAGTTTAGTGAGTTTATCTATAATTCCAGAGTGGGCGATGGTGTCAAAAGCCTTGGCGAGATCTAGATAGGCTGTGTGAACCACCTTACCCTCATCTACGGCTTTGGTGACTGCTTCAAAGATGTCTATCAGGTTTAGGAGACATGATTTGCCTTTTACAACCCCAAACTGGGTGGGGTCCTGAGTTTGGAGATTACCAATGTCATTGTTTATAAGTTCCATGATGATACGCTCCATAGCCTTGCAGACCAGGCTCGTTAGGCTAATTGGGAGGTAGTTTCCAGGATCTGTGGTGGCTCCCCCTTTGTGGAGTGGGATAACTGTCACTGTGCGCCATTCAGTGGGCACATAGCTTGAGGTGAGGCTATGATTGAACATGGTACTTAGGTGGGGTGCCAGTTTGTTCTGTAGTTCATGTAGAACACAGCCTGGGATGTCGTCAGGTCCCATGGATGCTGTGTTCTTGGCTTTGGATAGAGTGTTTTTTACCTGTGCAGCCGTGATTACAGGAACTTTGCATTCTTCTGCTATAGAGATGGGCCCTTTAGGGGATGACAGAGGGGTAACGTTAGCACTGAACCTATCTGCCAGGATGTTGGCAATATCCATTGGTTCTGTATATTTAGTGCCATTGTGCTGTAACTCAGAGCAGATCTGAGTGTTGCCATTGAGATTCTTGGCATAGCTATAGAATGCTTTGTGGTTGTATTTAGAGTCAGTGGTGATTTTGTTTTCATAACTAGCTTTGGAGGATTTTATGAGGGATCTCAGCTTCTTACTGAAGCTGAGCAGGGAGTTTCTCCAATCATGGGATTTTACTCTTTTTTGCAACAGTTTTTTTCTTCTGTTGTAGAGTTTGTTTATGGCATGGGACCACCAGATTGGCTTCCTTTTTTTGGAGGATAGCATCTTGGTTCTGTTAGGGATTGCACGATCCATGCACTCATGTAAGTGCATATAAAGTGCATTTGTGTAGGATTCAGCAGTCATACCTCTATTGTCCATCAGTATGGGTGTCGTGAAGTTTGCCACTTCTGTCTTAAGAAGCGTGAAGTTGGCTTTGGAGAAATTTTTTACTGTGGTTTCCCTAATGGAGGGTGGGGGAGGGATGTGGATGTCTAGGGTGATTAGCTTATGGTCGGATCTGACCAATGAGGAACTGACCTCTGGTGTGGAGCACCGGTTTCCCATGTTGGTAATAACCAGGTCTAGGATATTGCTGCCCCTGGTGTGGGTGTGGATAAGTTGATCCATGGCATTGGAATTTATGAATTCCAAAAAACGTTGAGCACAAGAGTTGGTACATGAGTAATTTTCCCAGTTAATGGTAGGGTAGTTGAAATCACCCATTATTAGGGTGTTAGGTTGTACCCTAATATTTTCCAGTGTATTAAGAAATGAGGAGTGGGAATCCTGGGGCATGGTGGGGGATCTGTAGCAAGCTACAATTTGGATTGCGGTCTTGCCCAGAGTTAGTTGCACTTGGATAATCTCAGATGCATTATGCTGAGCAACTAGCCTGGAGATATGGATATCCTTAATGAATATGGACACGCCTTCGCCTTTAGTGTTTCGGTCCAGGTTAGGTGGCCAAAAGGTGTTGTATGAATTATAGCCTGGTAATGCAGGGGTACTCTCTGGAGCCTTGAACCAGGTCTCTGTCACTTCACAGATGTCAATGTTCTTCATTTTAGGGAGTGCCTCGAGAGAGTGCATTTTGAGGTTTAGACTTCTAGCTTTGAGTAGCAATACCCTCAGATTCTTCTTGCCTGTACCTGTTAGGGTGGTGAATTCTTCATTTGAACCTTGCCTAAAAAAAAGGCACTATAGAGGTGGCGAGAGCCTTAGCCAGTATCCGTAATCCCAGGGGCGACAGGTGCAGGCCATCTCTGGCAAAGCATCATGGCTTGTCAATCATGTCATCCCAGGCAGACAGATACTGGATCCCCTTAGAATGACACCAGAAGCTTAGCCAATTGTTGAAGTCAATCATTTTTTCCTTGTACTGTGGTATCATTCTGGGTGATGGCAGGATGCTACTCAGGGCTAGGGTCATACCTGCCTGGGCTACAAGATCGGACAACTCCTCCATGTCCCTTTTCATGTAGTCCAAGGAGGTACGTCTCAGGTCATTCACACCAACATGGACAATGACAGAGTCATATTTGTACTTTTTGTGGAGTGACCTGAGTGCATGTGTTATGTGGCGGATCCTGGCACCCGACACACACACTATCCGGGGTTCCAGGAATAGTAAAGCTATGTGTCTTTCTTATGCACAGGGTGACTATTTGCATAAATGATGATTACATCTGCATGTGTGGTATTGAATTGATGATTGCACTTCTCAGTTATATTGTACTTGACCAGTTATACAGATGCTATAATCACCATTTCACTACTTTATATTGGATGCTCTTGTAAGGTTTGTGAAGTTAACAACTGAAATGTGTCTCATACATTTAAACACTTTGTCTGTAATGATTTTTATTACAGACTTATGGTGCACATCAGAAGTCACAACATCAGATTCAGATCTCAGGATTGTATGTCAGCACTGTAGTCAAATCTCATCAAAACAGTAATACAGTACAACAGTATTTCTGCCACATACATTACCATAGCGTCATAGGTACATAGGATGTTACTAGGCTATTGACCTGATGGTGTTTAGAAGCCTAGCCATTAAATCACAATATAAAATTCAATGACAGATATCATGTGTGGCCAAGATTTGTCTAGCAAGGACTACCCATATACAGGTGAGAAGCAGGGGAAATCCAGGGCAGACATTAACAGTTTCACATCAAGCCATCCAGGCTGTGATGAAAATGGGTCATGGAGGTGCTCTGCTTGACATGGCTTTGAAGTCTGTTCCAGAGGAGTGGCAATGTATGGAAGATGTATCTGTCTCTTCAGCATGTCCTATTTATGTCAGTCTAGATGGAGAGCTCAGATCAGATGACTGTAGTCCTATATGATATATGTGGGGGAGCATCTCTATCACATTTGGGTCAGAGATAGCCCTGTAAGGCATACATAAATCACCTTGATGCAGTCTGTATCATACTAAGTACAATGACAGCTACTTCAGCCTGTCCATATAAGACATGTTTGACACCCTGTTTTTATAACATAGAAATCTCAGGTCTGTCAAGTTCTTGCAGGTATCTGTTACAATGCATAGCAAAGAAAGCATTATATTCAAGAATAGGCTTGAGGAGGGATGACTATAGGGGATTTAGAACTTAGTGTAATAGTGCTGCAATGCCTTTGTTAATGTGACGCGAAATGTAGAAAACCTTCCTCACCACAGTATACACATGTTGCAGTCTACTTGTGTTCCCAGGTCTTTCAATACATAATTGTTTATTAGGGTATTCAGGATTATGTCATAATAAGCTGGAACATTGTTAGTACCAAAGGAAATGATGATGCATTTATTTGAAGTTCATTAACAGCACAGATCTGTCATCAGTCATTAGTCTGTGTATCTGACATCCATGAAAATCCATTCCATTGCCTTACAGTTGATGCTGATAAATATTAAGCGTACATCTGTATGTTGCTGATTCACCCTTGTGTAGGGGGAAATTGGTCGTTGATTTCATATCTGTGTGAATAAAAGCAGTACTTAGACTGTGGTTGAATAGGGTGCCTAGTGCAGTAGTTCACTGGTTAAGAACATTAAGAATGCATGCCAGAATGCCATCTGGTCCCTTGTAGGCTGAGTTCCTAGTGTTTGGCAGAGCAGTGATTACTTGCTCTTTGTTGATGCAGGTTGGAGCTTATGTTGAAGACATGTTTTGTGGTAAGCTTGGGGGTGAGGGTGGGAGTTACTTTTTAGCCAAGCCTGTCTGCTAGCAGGTTTTTAATTTACACTGGGTCAGTGTGTGCAATTCCATCCAGAATTAGTTCAGCATACATCTGAGTTATTCCTTTGAGCTTGCAGATGTAATAGACAAAAGTCTTATCGTTATCCTTGGTTATGGTTTCTACATATTTCCCATAGCTGCTCTGTGAGGATTTTACAAGATGTCTTATTTGCTTGTTTAGGCTGGGGAGGATCTTTTTCCAGTTTGGGATTACCGCTTTTGTATTTGTAAACATCAGATTTGTTGAGTTATTATATAATCAAGTAATGTCAGACATCCATTATCATGATTTGTATTGTTGTGAGGATCTTTGTTTGATCCTATCAGGTACGTTTGTGTCTGTACATTTGTGCAGATGTTTATACAGGTCATCAGGATATACCTTAATATAGCTGTCAATGTCCACTGTGAAAACTGGAGTTTGGAAGTAGATTATACTATCCCTTAGGAGGGTATGGTTAAGTTGGAAGACATATTTTTAGCTGACTTCTAATTTTTGTAATTCTGTACCTTTTACTAATTCTAAAAAGACTGCTTTATGGTTGGATTTAAACAGTGCAGGCCCTACTCATGAGGCATTGGATTGGCCAGTACTATTCGTGAGGACCAGATCTAGAATATTAAAGACCCTTGTGGGGCGGTGCTGTCTTTGTTCCATGGCATATGAGTTAACAAAGTCCAAGAAGTATTGTGCAAGTGAGTTTGGCCTCCTGTAAGTTTCACAATCAATGAAGATATAGTTGAAATCATCCCTGAATAGGTTGTTTTGTTCAACTTTAATTATTCCAAGTACTTATAAATAGGCTATGTGGGTTATTTTGTTCATGGAAGGGGACATATAGCTGGCGATAACATGAAGGGCTTTTTAGGCACAGTAAATTGGACCTATATTAACTCCATATACTTATGTTATGTAACAAGTCTAGAGGCAGAATTATCTGCAGTGAAGATAGATACTCCACCTCCTGTAGTTCACACAACTTCAATTGTAACCTTGTAAGGCTGGTTACTTACTGCAGCCTAGAGCCAGGTTTCTATGACTGCACAGATGTCAACAAACTCCAGTGAGAAGAGTGCTTACAGAGAGTGCAGTTTCTGATGTTAACTCCTACAGCTTATCAGCATGAACCTCACTTTGTTGGAGCTGGATATTTTCACATATTAAATTCTGTTTTGTGACCATGCCTAATAAAGGCATATTATGGTGGAGCCAAGTGCCTTAGCTAACAAACAAAAGCCTAGAGGTGCCAGATGAAGTCCATGACTTGCAAAGCAGTGTGATCTAGCCACAATGTCATCCCACAGTGACAGGAAGTGGAGCCCCTTAGAATGACACCAGAATCATAACCAATTTCAGAAGTTCATTTGTTGTTTATAGTATTGTCTCATCCTTGGTGAGCTTATAATGCTGGTCAAACATAAGGACGTCTCAAGATGTTCATACTAACAGCAGCTATGATAGATTAATAGTGGGACTTGTCGTGGAGAGACTTGTTTGCATGTGTGATGTGACAACCACTTCTGCCACACAGCTGACCCTAAATTTCTCCTTGTTTAAGCTGGTGAGTGGGGTGTGTGTATATGGCTCACTATACAATTAACTATAAGGGTAACTTTTGGAATAGAAAACTATTGCATTAAGCACTTCCTGGGTGAGATAGTGATGCTACTTTTTTATGTGTATAGTGTGGTTGTATTGTGTGCTTTGGGTGTAGTGTTAGGTGTAGCATGCTTTTCTTTTGGATGATGTCTCTGCTATTAGGTAGGTTTATGGAGAGTACCTCCAACCATGATGGTACTTTATTGATGTTGTAATGCAAGCTTGTCAGTGAACATGAAACATGATCTGCATTGAGTAAAAAAAAAGTCAACTAGACTAACAGAAGAAAAATAGGGAAATGGCAGGTCATAATGTGAGGTGTGAACCTGGTATCTGCAAAGAGAATGAGAAAAGGATGGGGGTATGTGATATGGTGCTATTTCAGGGGCATTAAACTATGAGGTGTACAGTAGGAGGTCTATCCAAAGTGGAATATATAGTTCTGTTGTGGATAGGTAAGACATGATATTATCGCTTGTTTAACTGAACTTCTCACACATATGTTGAACTGTTGAAGGTCTGCTCTGCTAGATAGCATTGGCCATTTGTAATGGAAAATAAGTGTATTGTTGTTTCTGCATGTATAACCACAAAAAGTTAAGTTCTCCGTATGCAAACAAGAGCAGATCAGCTAAGACAATGAAACACTGTTAATGCTCAAACTGAAACCAGCAACAGTTATCTTCAAATATATAGTCCTTGTACACTAAAAGTCACAAGGGCACGGTGGGGGGGGGGGTTCTCAAAAAGCAAGTGTCAGGTTTATCCAGTGTGAATTCAATGTATAGTGCAGCCAACACAACTGCAGAAAGAATAAAATCAGGAAATGTCAATTTGTTTGTTTGTAACATTATGTAGACAACAGAGGCAAAAGCAGCACAACATTTTCCAAATTTCATCATAGCAAAAAAAAAAAAAAAAAAAAAAATAGAACTATCCTTTTTATACATAAGTAAAAGCAGTAGCTGGGCATACCACAAGGCTTTTGCTTCATAACATTACCTAAAAACAATGGCATGATGAATGTGCATAGAACAATGTTCCATAGGATGCTGTCTAATCTGTGTAATGTCCAGTAAATGCTCATTTCACACACACACACACACACACACACACACACACACACACACACACACACACACACACACACACACACACACACACACACACTTCCTCCCAGTTGACTGCAGTGAGAATAAAACCCCTAGCTATCTAAGTATACAGACTACAGTACTTAACACACATGCCACAGCACAAGTCTGGGTTTAACAGGACTGCATGTGATCTTTTAGTAGATGACATCAGCAGGCCATGTGGGAGACCAGATGTTGGAGTCCTGTATGAAATAGGTGTTTGTGCAAGCACCAAAAACTGCAAAACCATACCTTTTGGATACACACTTCCCCTCTTCTGTATGGACATACACACAGTTTACTGCAGTGATAAGATAACCCCTATCATTCTAAGTACACTGTCTTCAGAACACAGTTCTTAACACACATACCATCCACAAGTTTGATTTTAACAGGTGATCTTATAGTAGATGACATCAGTAGGCCATGTGGGAGACAATAGATTGGAGGCCTGCATGAAATGGATCTTTTTGCAAGCAGAAAAACACTGGAAAAGCATGTCATTGGAGAAGTCAGTTTGGGATACACACTTCCACTTTTCTGTATAGACACACCCACACACAGTCTACTGCAGTAAGAATTGAACCCCACCTATCTAAGTGCACAGAAGACAGAACGCAGTACTTAATTCAAGTGTCATGCTATAGGTCATATTTATATAAGACTGCAGGTAAACTTATAGTAGATGACATAAGCAAGCCATGTGGATAACTACAGCTTGAAAGGCCTGCATAGTTTTTTGGTGTCATCTGAGTGTAGTAGCCTAACAGCAGTATACTGTTTAGATGCCTAGCTGTGTAACAACACAAGTACCCTTATTAAGCATATTTGGCTGTTTGAGTTTGGCAGAGCAAGCCTATAAACACCACCAAATGGCCCTGTCCATGGGAGAGCACAGAACATTATACATTACAGTTTGTATTGTGGTTAATATATGTTTTGAAAAAGTAAGGAGACCCCAGGGTTGTACTGATTTTTGGTGTGGTTGGTGGTGGGGAAACAAATGGATAGATTGTAAATATGTGGCCATATAGTTATACTGTGCCCTTAGTTTGCAATGTTTCCACATGTAGTTTTATGTCAGACAAAGGAACTGAGAAATATAGAACATATATCTATTTTTATATATATATATATATATATATATATATATATATATATATATATATATATATATATAAAATATGTAATAGCAAGAATCATTAGATTTGCATGATGGTTAACTAAGTGTACACACATGCGAGATAGACCTCTTTGCATGTAGGTAAGCAGAGTGCAAACATGAGTCACACTGCCAACGTTTGAGACTTACTATTATGTAATATAAACATGCTACTATATCCCAGTCCTACCTGTACTCTAGGCTAGGATTTCCCAATCTGCAAGAGCAATAATTGAAAATATTCAGTTTATGTTGTTGGCAGTCTGCTTCAACAAAATCTTATCTTACTAAAAAATAGTGGCCCAACTGGCTAAAGCAAAATTCACAAATGATAGTCAAATACACTTAAGTAAAACACACAGAAATTTAGCATACTACTTTTCATGTTCAATGCTTTCATCTCTTGAACTTCTTCAGAACAAATAAATCAGCCACAATTAAAAAAACTTTTATAATCATAACAATAAAACCATTAAACAATTAAATAATTATACAATTAAAATAGTTCTTCATTTGTTTAAAACACAACCTTCTAGACTTTAAAAAAAAATTAATGTTGATACTTTCATTTAACCCTGGCTTTTTGTCAGCTTTTAATTTAATTTGCTAATTTGACAGTGTGTCTCCCTCTGTCCAACTATGTTTAAAATCTCTACATCTTACATCAGTATAAACTTGTTCTAAAATGGAAAACAAAAATGTCTTATAGTTCACACACTCAGTAGAGTGCTTATAGAGAGCATTGTTCTTATCTGCTTTTTTAATAGCATATTGATGCTCTCAAATTCTCTCATATAGTTCTCTAGTTGTCATCCCTATATAAACAGCAGAGCACCCACTGCAAAGACTAATATAAACAAACCCTTCAGTTTTGCATGTAAAATGTCCTGGAACTTCTAAACTTCTTGAATAACCACTGACCAAGCCAAATGGCCCTTCTAAAATAAACCGGCACAATCTACATGTGCCACATTTGAACATTTCTTTAGCTTTATTAGTAAACAAGTTAATGGAGGGGAGCACTTTGTATTGTCATGTTGCAGTAAAGATTTAAGGTTGTATCGATTTTTAAACACAAAATTAGGGATATATCTGTAGTTTTAAATAATTCTCCATTCCCTTCTAAGATTTTCCAATGTTTCTGAATTATGTCTTATTAAGGGACTATCAACGGTCATATCCAAATTGTAAGAAAGTTTCCAATTATTGAAGCCTGAGTAGTTGGTTTTGTTAGATTTTTTCTTAAACCCATGTGTAAGTATTGGGGGATATAGTTTGTGTCTTTTTAAACTAATATATTGGTCATTTAATTCTAACCATTTTTGATCATAGCCTCTATCTATAAACATGCCAATCATGAGTCAAATTTTCTCATGAAATAGACTATTATCACTTATCATCCTACTAGCATGGATGAACTTCCCCCTGGCGATGTTTTTCTTCATAAACATAGGTTGGTCACTTTTGTTATGTAAATAACTGTTGGTAAATGTCTTTTTCCTATGTATACTATTAATACAAATATTTTGTTGATTCTTCCATGCTAAATGTACGCCCAAAAAATTGATACACAAACCAACATCACCCTTAATGAATTCTAAAAAATCAGACTTAACATTAAGTGCATCAACAAATTGTTCTACTGTTTGATTATCTCCTTCTAGAATGAAAAACAGGTCATCCACAAAATGCTTATAGTAGACTATCTTAAATTCTTTGAGGAAATATTTTAAAACAAGACTCTCCCACCAACCCATAACTGCATTGGCAATAATCTTATCTTGTTTTTCCCTGTTTCTTTAATGCTGCATTTTGCACAAACTAGATAAACCTTCTCAAACATCTTTTCTACATGCAGTGCATCATACAAATGTGAAATTAAAAGGAGACAACAAGGATAAATATTAAATGTAAGGGACACATAATCAAACTCTGTAAGAGCACGCTACCAATTGATAGTACATCTCAAAATTTTAACATATGCCAGGATTTGAAATCTCATACCCATACAGCTTCAGAAAATAGGATGAATGCTTTAGTCCTCTTTGCCCCGGAAGCCGCTTGCCAGCATAGAACTGGGGTCATTCATCACATAACCAACTGAGTAGGAATGTACACTGCTATCAAAATATGGACTGTATTTTGTACATATAATTATCTGTATTATATTTGGATATAGAGCAGTTAGTAGTCAAATAACCTGTTGTAATTATGGTTATAAATATCTGTGTCTTGCATGTCTGTGTTTGTTGGTAATTCTTCAGTTACCTAATGCATGCTATGTGTAAGTCAGTCTATATAATTATCCTTTCAATGTGAGAAGATATTAACTGTAGCATAAACACACATATACTGTTGTGTTGGGGGTAGCATAGCTGAGTTACTGTTATGGCAGGAACAAGGGTACACACCTCTTTTGGGCATGAGAGAATAAAGCACAGTTACTGTTATGGCACACACATGTCTGAAGTCAGAAACTGCAATATTTATCCTCACTTTCTAACTTCTCTCTTGAATGATTTACTGGTACAAAGGTATAGTTTAGATAGTAGTTAGAGAGTTCTTGCAATATATATATATATATATATATATATATATATATATATATATATATATATATATATATTATATATAGGGAAGTTTAGACACAGACTAGTAAAATAAATGTCTGTATTCACATGGTAAGGTAATCTCTGTACAAATCCACCAGTATTTACTTGCTTACTGTACCAAGATAAGAAATACAATGATATGTCATAGTATTACTACACAATACAGTCTAGGTTCAGGACTTACCTTTCACAGTTGACACACCTTTAGTTCAGGGCTGACTGTGTCTGAAACAAGCAGTACACAGCCAATACATGGCTAGGTAAAGGTTGTATGAGTTGCCTGGCATCAATTTTAATATATGTATGTGAGTAAGAAAAACATATTAGGTCCGTAGACAGCCAGTGAATGTGCTATCAGTCTCTTGGCCAAGGCAAGGACATACTGAGCACATCTACATCTGCCTACAGAGACAGCAGTTGGTGGTTCCTCCTCCGGGTCATACTCTGAACATGGCTGTGGTCACCTAAGCAATGATGGGGGATGTGTGTCCCTTCCCCTTGCTGATCCTGTTGCAGCTGTTTCTGCAGGATCAGATTACAGAGCATAGGACATACTGTGAATGTCTGTATGCATGTGCATGGATTATACTGCAGGGCTCCACCAGATATATCTAGACACTGGAACTGTGACTTCAGCAGCCCAAACACATGCTCTGTAATGTTTCCAGTTTGAGCATTTGCCTCATTATGCATTCTTCCGTGGCCGTGTGTGCACTTCTGATGGATGTGATCATCCACAGTTCCAAGGATTAGCCAGCATCCCCCAGTAAATGTCCCTGTGAGATGTCCCCCCTAGCAAACATCTGGTACAGCTGTGATTTGTGCCAGATATGGGAGTCATGATAACTGCCAGGGTTGCCAGCACACACATTCAAAATATTTCTCTGGGCATTACACAGTACTTGGCAGTTAATGGAGTGGTATCGCTTGTGGTTAATGTGAATTCTACCCTGCTCACCAGGGGTGCATTGATATGTACATGAGTCCAATCAATGGCACCCAGTATTTCAGGGTAGTGCATTACATGGTAGAAGTGCTGCATGTTGCTGACCCTATTCTCAGATGAAGGGAGAAATATATGTGCTCACTGGCATGTATGAGCATAGTATCCAGGAAGTGTTGAAGGATCCTGGATGCTGAAGCCTGTGACACACCCATCATGTCCCCAGTTGGTCTTTGAAAAGTATCCATAGGTAATATTCTAAGGACTACACATATTCGTTTGAACTGGGATGGGTTCCCCTCTGTTGGCTCTGGCTCTGAGTTGAGGGTGACAAAGCTAAAAGATTTCTTGTAATGTGTCGCTGTCCAGCCTGTCACACTCTACAACCTCAAGCTCATGTAGCACCTGAAAAGTTACCCTGGGCCTGAACACTCTTCTCCTTCTCCTTCTCGGCCTAGGCCTATTGTCACCAAAGCCAGCAGCACTGACTTCAACATCTAGCACAGACAGATGTAGAATAGCTGCAGCACCACCCAGCATTACCTCAGCTAAAATTTCCTTGCCTTTACTCCAATTGTATTGAAGTATTGATGGGAAACAAGAATATAGGCTGCAAGGATACTTTATACAGTTGTTGAATAGGTCCATGGTATGGCATTGGCTAATTAACATGCAGGACACCTGGTTAGGCTGTAATTAGCATTAATTTAACATATCTGCTGAGTGCTCAGTAGTCTGCAATGTGCAATTTTGCACAGCTATATGCACAGTCATATAAATATACTAAACATAAGAGAATGTAATATTTGTGTCTCTGTTTTCCTGATATTGCACAAACATGGAACATAAAAAGTGAAGAGAAGGTTGCATATCCTATACTCAAACACAAGAACATCAAGACTCTAGCCCTACACATACACATGCTCCCATAGGAATAGTTACATAGCAGGCACTCTAAAACCTGCCTTTCATTATTCTGTTTCCCATAGGTGTGCTAAGTGCATAATCGCACAAACATGGTAAAACAAATCTGTAACCTGACACACCTCCCTTGTGTCATCACTCACTGTTGAAATCCATTGGAAACAAAAGCACTGTGGAAGTGTCTACATGAAGTGAATATCCCCACACGGTTACTCTTTTTTTCTGATTCAGCAAATCTACTGAGTTTTGGGATAATTTGCATCTTCACAGTGCTGACAGCCTAGACTCTACATGGTTAGTAAACATGTAAGCATGGAAACTGCATGTGAACACAATGGTGTAAACACAAGGCAGGGTATTACTTTGCCTATATATGGGATACATGCTACATTATGCTTAAAGTAAATTAGAGTACTCTGTTTCACGAGTTTTAAGCATTTTAGCATCATGCATTACGTGCAAGTTTATCCCTCATTTGGGGGTGGGGAGCAAAGGTGCATTTATGTAATGGCAGTTAAAGTATTTTTTTTTTCTGGGTGACTAATTTTCTGGCATCGATAGTGTTTACTTAGGGCATAATATGTGTGCTGATACCTGTTAGAATCAGTTTTGTACATATTTAACAGCTTATAGTTGCTGTTGTTTCTGTGTAGACTCCTATATTCAGAAATTTTCCAAATACACTGCCAGTATGAACACTGAGTCTACATGGTTTCATTAGAAGTTGTTGGATCGCTTGACTGTATTAGTTTCATTTATTAGCATAAAATTCAGCTACTTATGCTGAAATATGCATGCTGTGAAAGTTTCCAATAAGTTTCCAAGTAAATGTGTGCCACTACATGGAGTTTACTGAATCTAAAACTTCCCTCAGCTGTGTACGCATCGTGCTGTGATGAGCACACAGTAAAATTTATCATGCAGGCCTGACTAAATTTCCAACTTTCAATTTTGTTTTCACACACAATTTTTAAGGATTTTTAAACTTTTATTTTAGGATTTTTTTGCAACCTATTGGAATCTTGGTACTCAGTACTGTGTGTACAGAAAATGTGAGATTAAGTGAGATCCACATGCAATGCTAGTAAAGGTTAACCTCTCAGTTACAGATTAAGACTCTATTTTGCAGTGCACAGACCACTGCTCCCAAGAATGAGGTGTACAACCCCCCCACACTCTGCTACTTATATATATAGATATATATAGCTACTTCTTTTATATTGACTCTACAAAAAATTTGTTTTATTTTCCTTCTCCATGTTATCCCATTTTGTAATTTTCTTATCAGTTTTTATTATTCTAACTTTAGTATGCTGCATACCTGAAATTTGTATTGTTAACCGGCTGTTTTTTGTTAACTTGCCTTGTGTTTGCTAGTTTTTGTTAAATTCTTACACAAGCCTACCATTGTACTTTTTGTATTTTGCTTATCATGTTTTTGTTGTTAATGTTTGCTTACTTCATGTAATTGGAGCTTTTCTCCCCGGGCCTCTACTGAAAACGGATATATGACCAGCTAGACTAGCCCGGTCAACAAATGTAAAATAAAATAAAATAAAAATAAATAATAAAATAAAATAATATATATATATATATATATATATATATATATATATATATATATATATATATATATATATATATATATATATATATATATATATATATAGATATATATATATATATATATATATATATACAGATATATATATATATATATATATATACAGATATATATATATATATATATATATATATATATATATATATATATATACACACACATATATGGGTCTACTTTGATTCACTGAAAACTCATTTCACTCAATTTCAATTCACCCTCAAAAAATCGCTGAAAGCTCAAATCACTGAAAACACCTTTCACTGAATTAAATTTCACTGAATGTAAGTACTGTTGGTCAAATAAAATGTATATGCCCTTTCCCCCACCGTAGTGTGATCCTGGATATTAATATATACATTTAGGGTGGTGTGGGGGTCACAGTCCCACACATTGGGTGGTTTGGGGGCATAGCCCCCACCTACTTAACTTTTATATTTATGAATCTCATTTCACTGAAAGCTAACAATATAAAACCAAAAGTAGGTGGGGCTGTACCCCCACACCCCTCCTAACTATATATACTAACTCCAGGATCACCCTACAATAGAGAATAGGGCATATACATTTTATTTGCCCAGCAGTACTTACATTCAATGAAATGAGTTTTCAGTGATTGAGCTTTCAGCGATTTGATGTGAGTGTTTTGAAATTCAGTGAAATGAGTTTTCAGTGAAACAAAGTGTGTGTATATATATATATATATATATATATATATATATATATATATATATATATATATATATATATATACTTAAAGATTGAACTTCAATGCAGAGGAAAAATCTGAGATACAGTAGTTTCAGGCATAGTATGTACTTCCTTGAAATCACACTTGAAATCTCACAATTGCAAGAATTGCATACAGCAGGAATTTGTTTTTTTCTTGAATCAATGTAATTTATTTTGTTCAACATACTTTTACTGTTTTATTAAGTACTAAATTTGTTTCTTGTAGCAATCTGCATCTTAGTCATCATTCTGAATACCTTACAAAGTTTTCTCTTTTAGTAATGAATCCTGTAATTCAACACACTTTCCATCTTTGACTCAGT
Organism: Protopterus annectens; assembly: GCF_019279795.1. Taxonomy (NCBI): domain Eukaryota; kingdom Metazoa; phylum Chordata; order Ceratodontiformes; family Protopteridae; genus Protopterus; species Protopterus annectens. The sequence continues at coordinate 1,673,713,244 of NC_056733.1, read as the reverse complement.
TTATTAATTTAGTAGCATAAACACAATTTTTTTCTCATGGAACCTTGTGTAGTTATGTAGAAGAAACACTGGCAATGTAACAGAGTTTTTTGTTTCACATTATTCCTGATATTGTGTTTCATCACTTCTATACTGTGATGGCTTCCTTTCAGAATTTAGGTGTTGTATATACTTTATTTAATTGTCCTGATATATGCAGAAACATGGTCGCTGTACCTTATCAAGCTTTTCAGCTATTTCAGTTAAATTCAGGTTTAAATCAAACTTCTGGATCCAAAATTTCCAGTCATCAAACTACTTATTGTGAAAATAAAGACATACTCAAGGTTACAGCAGCACCTGTGACTTTACTGACTATTTTTTTTTCACTTTTGACAGCCAACAACACCAGATCTATGTCAGATGATCGAGTTTTCAGTGACTCAGAATTCACACAGATGAGACCACATAATCGAGTTTACAAAAACTTGAACAACAGAAAAAAAAAACACAGAAATCTACTTTTTTATGTTTATACTAGGGACAAACCTCCTACACCCCCTGCACTTTCTACAAATTATACATACCAACTCCAAGATAAAAATACAGCAAAGAAAATGGTACATTTCCCGATACAGAAATCTCCATTCAAAAGCTTTCAGTTATTAAAAACTCAATCATATGGTCTCAACCATATGAATTTCAAGTTTTTGAAAACTCAATCATCGGATAGGGATCCCTGACACAAAATATAATATCTGCAAAATGATAGGAACATTTGAATATTTTACTGCCAGTCCTTCAGCTTTACCATACAGACTATTGAGTAGTATATAGTAGATCCGACTACATGACTTTCGTGCCACGCTAAAAGCTTTAAAGGCATACCCATGTTAAAAGTAACATTGTCATATATTTACACACTGTCCTAGGTCTGCACTACGACTTCATATAGCCACCAGCAGTTTTTTATGCCCTAGTCTTTGCAATTCTGTAAGGATAGCTAGTGCATTCGTCTGAGTCAGCAGTACCTTGACTTTAGTGCTATGACCTCGTCATGCATAATATGTATTAGCTTTGCCATGTTTTGATAATATTAAGTTTGCTGGAAGTGTTATATATTTTCTTATACTGACCTGTACTTTTAGACATTTTCAACTAGTTTCTACTTCACCCTTATACCAGCATTGCATAGTACACTAAGTATACCACTGATACATTTTTTGGGGTGATCAGTCAACTGCTTTGTATCCCCTATTGTATCAAACTTCTCATCTGAAACTGCACTCTGATGGAGCCAAAAGCCCCACGTTGATTTGTCAGAGAGGGTAGAGTAGGAGCAGGGCAATGATCAGATTCACGTATGCTGCTCACATGAAGAGTTTGTTTTCTGAATGCTATAACCAGCCTTCGACATGGCGAGCCTAAGAAAGTTGCACCAGCAGCATGGAAATTGCCAGTCACTCTAACTACATTATCCCAGCCAGGGTACATGATATTGATGTACCCCAACAGATGTGAACAGTCATTGCCTCACTAATTGTATTTATTCATTTTTAGCACTGTCAGCATTTGCCTTATCAAAACATTCATCAATACAATTTTAGCATTTTATTCAGAATTTAAGTGCTTTTCTTTAATCTATTTCAGTTTTTTTTGTTTAGTTTTTAATTGGTGAATTTATTGTCTTGCTAGACCTCTTACCTAACCCTCCATCATCAGGTATTTCATTGCCTAGGCCACTAGGTGAACATACGTAATCTGAGCTACACTCAGGAATTTATGCTCTCCTGAATGAAGACAAAAAGACAAAAACACTACTGAAACTTGTATATCATAATTGATAAACTTTCCTAGCTAGGGATTAACCTATATGTCACTAGATGGTAGCCAACTAGTTTACCGAAAGAACACATATTGTCAAAGTTGGGGATTCCACTTCTACCAGTAGACCATTTACCAGTGGTGTACCACAAGGATCTGTGCTAGTCCCCCTAATGTTTGTAATCTGTGGAAGTCCAGGTGAAAGCAGATGGCCTGTGGCTTACCAAGTTCACTGATGATTGCAAACTGAACACAGTCATTGAGCCCCAGATAATGTTAACATATTACAAAAATGGCTAAGCTAATACAGACAGATGATTGGTGCCAAAGCCACAGACTAAAACTAAATGTAAAAAAGTGCATTATTATCCTCTTAGGCAAAGAAAAAGTCCCTGCAAATTACAATGTTGACAGCATCCCTCTAAGCTCAAACCCAATGGTGTGAGATTTGGGAACACAGGTTGATAGCTATCTAAACTTTAATCACCATGTGTCCACAGTGGTAAGTAAAGCCTTCTATGTTGCGCATCTCTTAAGTAAGGGTATTGCCTCCAAGACTAAGGATGTTATAACTCCTCTGTACTCAACCCTCATCAGACCATTAATATAGTACAATGCTCCTTTTTGTATATACCTCACCAGACACCTGCAGCAGCTGGAGAGACCACAGAGGTTCCTCGCCAAGAAAATTCAGGACCTCCAATACATAACCTACATGGAAAGCCTGAAAGTCCTGTCACTGTAGTTTGTATCCTATAGGCTGTGGAGAGGCAACTTGTGTCTGGCCTACAAAGCAATGTCTGACCTTGCCCTAATAGAAATGCTGGACATCCACAAATAAAATAGGACAAGAGTCACTCACTCAAGGGATCTCAACCTAGCCTGTGATATTAACATAACATGCTGGAGAGACAGATATACCTCCCAGAGATCATTGCTACTCTGGAATAAACTCTTAATTCACTTGAAGGAGAACACCTTAATAACCCTATTTAAATGCAACCTAGACAATTAGATGGGAGACTGTATATTCACCACAGGGGTGGCACCTGTGTCCTCATGGACATTTGCCGTCAGTGCTGATCATAGACTCACTCTGCAAATAATGACCATCTAACCAATGTCATTTAGGGAACACAGGTATAATATGGCTAGGCTTGTAAAGCCTAGTGACCTCCTATGAACCTATAACAAAGTCCTCATTTGCATGCCTTCTGTTTTGATTACTATACTGCAAATGCTCTCATTATTTCCCCTGAGCTGTTTTACTGACTGACACATGGGAGTTTATCAAACAAGTAAAATGTGCCAAACTGCACAGACTGAGTTTGGATATCCATCTATCTGCATGATTCAGAGATTACTGCTTTTCAAAGAAAATCCAAGCTATGTGGTAAACATGTCTCATAGACAATCTGAAATACAGTCTAGTTCCCCATCAGCTATGTCACAGCATAGAGTAGCCAGTGTGAAATAGCATTCTAAATTGCCTGTGGGTCAAATTTATATTGCTTTAAACAAAAGGAATCACACTATTTCAGTGTTATGCAAAAGGATTCTAGTGCACAGAATGGCCATGCATCTTTCTGCATCAGTCTACATACAGCAATCCACCATTTCCAGAATCACCAAATGTGCCCTTGCTATGTGACAAGGAGATTGTCATCTTCTACATATTTGTGAAACACAACTATAGTGCCGCGAGCACACATTGCACAAACAAAAGTGCAACTAAACAGACACACACAAACACACACACACTCACTCACACACACACACACACACACACACACACACACACACACACACACACACTCACACACACGCACACACAAAATGCTGAGCCATGGGGCACTGTAGAACTATTGTGGGATGTAGCCTTTTGTTGTCATGTGCAGTCCAGCAAAGTACTGGTGTCGGTTGTATATTCAACAGTTACTCTCTGTGAGCAGTCATACTCAGGGTTATATATAGGATAGTGTAGTGTGAAAACAGTTCAGACAAACACACCTATAAGTGGAAGTTAAGTCAAGTGCAGCATTAGTAACACTTTTCAACTGTGAACACAGGCTGTATATGTTTGATGTCACTGCACTTCCACATACAGTGATGTCATACCTCTCAACCTCTTAGAGCAAGAAATCTGGACAAAGCCATAAATAAAAGTGGGACAAAGGCCTAAAACATGGATATTTTTAAATATTGCTCTTACAAACTTAGAAAGTTGATAGAATAACAGGTTTTGCATTAGCATGAATTTTTCTGAAGGATATGGAATCTGAAACTTAAATAGTTGTCATTATTTTCTAACTTCAGTCTTTAATAATTTACCACTAATTTGCCAGAAAACCATAACTTTATGAAAAACGGGCCAAAAATATAAGGCCAAATCTGGAAATTCTGCAAAAATCTGTACAGTCGAGAGGTATGTCATAGACCTGATACAGTACAGTTGACATAAGATGACTATTGCACTTTAGTTCATTGAGTATGTATCAAAACAGAGCATTGCTAGTGACTGTGCATGAGGAAATGAACTGACTTCCTTGTAGTAAGCATTCAAGTAAGGAATTTAGAAAATGGACAATGTTCTAGGCTGTCAGTCTATAGATGAATGTTGGCATTGTGTACTTCAGGCTCCATATTGTGTTTGCAGGAGCATACTTATGTTAGTATTTTGGTTTGTATAAATGTTCATATTTTGGGGTTTTTGCATGCTGCTCATAGACATATGAAATGCTTGAAACAGAGAAGCACATTTGCATGCTGTATTTCTTATGTCTTTATACTGTCAACATTTTCATGTCAGTATTTTTGCTCCTTGTGTGACTGTGTCTTATAGGTTCATAGGTTCATAGGTTCATACTAGGCTATCTGCCCTAGGGCATTTATAAGCCTAGCCAGAGTTGTGTGGCTTTCACCACCCCTTAGGTTGAAGAATACTATACCCATTAGTTTGCCATGCCTCTGTCCAGCAGTGATACAGAGATGATCCCCGGGGTAAACCTACGATCTCCCATCCACTGGTCAAGATTCCTCTTGAACAGAGCCAGCGAGGTGCTCTGTCTCACATGGACTGGGATTCTGTTCCACAGCATAGGGAGTCTCTGGGTGATGAATCTGTCCCTCCAGCACATCCTATTTATATCCGTGTTGAGGTTTAAGTCTCTTGCTCTTGTGGCTCTGTTGGATTTGGATTTTTTGAGGTGGAGCATGTCCATCAATTCCGGGTTGGACATGGCCTTGTATGTCAGGCACAGGTCACCTCTGAGCAGACGGTATGCGACTGAATAGCGCTGGAGCTTCTTCAGTCGGGCAGCATATGGCATATTTTTGAGCCCCTTTATCCTTTTGGTGAGGAACTTTTGGGGTCTTTCCAATTGCTGCAGGTGTCGGGTAAGATACATTCCGAATGGGGCATTGTACTCAATCATTGGTCTGATAAGTGAAGAGTACAGGGGAACAATGACCTCCCTTGATCTGGATGTGAATCCCTTCATAATCAGGTGGGCAATGTAGAAGGTCCTCCTAACCACTTTGGCAATGTGAGTGTCAAAAGAAAGGTTACTGTCAACTTGGGTCCCCAGGTCCCTGATAACCTCTTCTGTGCTTAATGGATTGCCACCTATGTGGTAACTTGGGGTTACCTTGTTTTTACCAAAGGGTATGACTATACATTTTTTGGCGTTTAGCTTAAGGCCATGGCTCTGGCACCAGTTATCCATTTCTATGAGACCTCTCTGAAGGATATCTGTGTCTGATGGATTTTCAACTATGGCGCCCAGTTTGCAGTCATCTGCAAACTTTGTCTCTACTCTGTTGTAAATTTCTATCAGCCTGATATTGTTCCCAGGTGTAGCCATAGAGATGTGTGGTACAGCAGTGGAAGGACTGCCTATGGTTACAGTAAAGGGCTGTTACCAAATCTTACACTGTCCCTCATTTTACCAGAATGAGTACTATCTTTTTCCATATTCATGCGTATACATACTTATGCATAGCTGAATGCGACAACGTACTAAAGCCTGCAACAAAGTTTTGTAAAGTCCTACAGTTTGGAACCCTATACAATGCTAACTATCCATGCTAATACACATTTAGAATACCATCACTCATAAATCCTTGTGCAGATGTTAGAGAGAGGGCACATATCAGGTTAGTAACCCTGTTCTCCTGAGCAGTATACTGCATTTCTAACAGTGTTTCTCATGGTAGTTATTTCTGAACAGTGCACATTCCACAGTTCATGAGATAGGTCTTCTACATGACCAGAATGCACCATGGTTGCTGTTTTGCCTGCAACACCATTTCAGTGTGTGCATATCCCATACCACTCAAACTCTTACTAGAAGAAATCTGGACAAAGCCTGACAAAACAGCGGCACAATGGCCCAAAAATAAGGACACATTTTAAATAATGATACTATAAACTTAGATAGTTGCTAGGTTAACAGGATTTGTGTTACCATACATTTTCTAAAAGATATGAAGTCTGAAACTCAAATGATTGTCATTATTTATTGACTTTAATCCTTAAATTATCTGAGTGATTTCTCAAAAAAAAAAAAAACAATTTTTATGAGGAGCAGACCAAAAATATTAGGCAAAAATCTGGACATTCTATGAAAATCTGTACAGTTGAGAGGTATGGTGTTGTCTTGCTGGTGTCTCTGAATCATATTGTATATTACATGAAGCAGATTCAAGCTTTATCATAGAGTACAGATATCACCAGATTTCTGAGTCACACTCTTGTTTTTTATATTGTTGTCTTGAACATTTGTTCTGTAATTACTCTAGTGTAAATTATTTTGCACATATTCTACCATGGTTTGGCACTTAAGGGTGTACTATAATTAAACCCAGTATTATGGTTTTATTGTCATTTTCTCTATTATTTCAATTTTCAGAGCTTAAATGTTCAAACATTATCATGTAATTGATATCCACCCATGCTGCTTTTGTTGGAAAGCCAAAATGTCAATTCACAATAATTAAGGGAAAAAAAACACTTGAGTAAGTGCTCTTATTTGTTAAATATAAAATGCAAGCATTTCACTGTCATCACGATTTTTGATGACATGCATCACAGAGGAGGAAATACAGAGGCAGAGGGTTATATCCTGACCTACAATGAAAGTCAGTTTAAAAGTCCTCAGATCTGACCATCTGTTAGTGTGATTATCAGTGCAGTCATTAAGTCATTATTGTTTATCTGTATTAACCCTAGTAAAATGTTTTCTGATAATTTCAACAAAGCATCTCATATGGCACATATAAATGATGCTTGACATTTTATCCCGTGATGCTAAAATACTGTACTGTCTTTTGCAAACCAGCATGTCCCTATCTCCATAATTTAAATTTTGTATGTAAATGTAACACAGTCAGCTGTAGCTTTTCTATATATGTTTAAAATGTGATGCAGGTTATTTGAACAGAGTACTGATAAGCTGTTTTTGGAGGAGATTACAAAGGCTCTTCCGTAATCGCCCTATTTGTTGACATGATGATATCAGTTTTATACTAAATTAAAACAACAAAACCAACAAAAATGTCAATAACAGGGTTATACCACCAAGCATAATGAATCACTGCAACTCTTTCTTTGTTTACTCTTGCTAATCAATGTTACTTTGCAAACAAATGGAGTTGTCATTTTCTTTCTCGGAAAAGGTTACGTTTTAAGCCATTCTGTATTTTTTTTTTTTTTGCATCACTGTTCTGTCTTTCTCCAGCTGTGGTGCCATACATAAAGAGTATGCATTCTGCCTCTGTTTAAGTGTTGGAGTTTGCAAAAAGAATTCCTGAGATTTTAGAAGGTATAATTGTTGTGTCATTTGGCTTTTCCCGGTTAGGGGTCGCCACAGCGGAACTCCAGTCCACTAATGTTTGGTAGTTGATTTTTACATGCCGAGTTACCAGCCCTGATGCACAACCTTCAGTGAAGGTACTCCCATTCATGCATGTCTCCACGCAGAAGACGCTCTAACTGGACAGCGTCTTACTGTGAGGTGATAATAATAGATATAAGTGGACATCACAAGAAACTGTCCACTGCATTTGGACTTTCCTTATTCATTTTACATAGCAGTCACTTTTCATGCTCAAAATATTATAGAAATGTACTTTGACACATGCTGGCTCAGAAATATAGAAACATATCATGCTAACTGCATTTCCTTTAAACCAGGTTTGAGAAACAAGTCCAAGCACTGGAGAAGGTAGTTAAGGAAAGTGGGGCTGATTGGCTAAGACCAGTTTGCTTACCTTGAGGGGACAGACTGAAAGGATTTTATTATTAGGAGCGCCATGTTGAAGAAGCAGAAAGGCACATACCTACAAGATAAAGGAGTCTTTATAAATGGCATCCTGTGGAGTAATGCCTGCAGTTGAGGAGTGCACACATATTATTCAAAGGTCTGCAATGACTGCATTGCATAATTTTGTCAAGTATCTTACATGCTGGAGATTTGATGAGCTTAGAAATAAATAAGAAAAAAAAAGTCCTAGTCATAAAAACTGACTAAGCCCAGCTAGACTACTTCCTTCCCACATACCACATTAAAACAAATCATGCCACAAAGGACTTGCAGTTTCACATAATTTCTCCTGCTATCTTGATTAATATGGGCATCTTGAGGCAATGCAGCAATTGCTTCATGTATACTGACAACCATTTACTCCTAAAGCAAACTAGCAACCTACATGATAGACGCAAGTACCCTGTGGAATTGAAGCCAATTGTCTCACATAAAAACAACTTAACATCAAGCAGGTTGTCAGCACAAATGCTTCATCTCTCATGCAAACCACATCTTTCACACAAAATAAGGTCACAACACATAAACCCACATATGCAGAGGTACTCACTAAAAGCCTACCAAAAAAACAGAGACTTCCCAAAAGCACACCACCCACACTCACCACTAAGCAAAAAGAAATCACTACACATATCAACACACACACCACTGCCTCATCAAATAAGTCCCTACGGCAAAACACATCAAATATTTTGGTCATAAGTCACTCCATAGTGAGACATACGGATGTCCCCTTCATCAGACTGGACAAAGAGAAGGTCATGGTCAGCTGCCTATCAGGTGCCAGGATTCAATAAACCACATACGCACTCAGGTCACTCAACAACAAATGCCGTTCTAACTCTGTCATAGTCCATGTTGGAGTGAATGACTTGATACATACCTCTCTGGTCCTTATGAAGAGAGACATGATGGAACCCTCTGATTATGTGTCCCAGACAGGTATATCCCTAGCACTAAGCAGGGGTATCCAGTATCTGTCAGCCTGGGATGATATGACAGACAGACATTGCTGCTTTGCTAGAGATGGTCTGGTTCATAGGTTAATAGGTTTATCAGTGTTTACTAGGCTAACAACCACAAGGGACTTTTTAAGCCTAGCCATGCATCCCAAATCTCTGATGAGTTCTGATGCCCTTGCTAATTGTAAACATGGGCCTGGGAGATGAACCATTTACAGGTTACCTGTTTGTATTAGAGACATAGGTGCCAAACCAGAGATGAATTTCCAGTTTTCCATCCAGTTGTCCAAGTTGCACTTGAATTGGATTAGGGAGGAACTCTGCTTCGTATGGATGGGGGGGGGGGGGTGGCTGTTCCATAGATGGGGTAGTCTCTGGGATACATACTTATCTCTTCACCACGTCCTATTTATATCACAGGCAAGGTTTAAGTCTTTTGAATGGGTAATTCTGGTACTGTTTGTTTTGTGGATATGCACTAAGCTAAATGATTTAAAATTTATTTAAAAAATATGTTTTTGTGAGTCTTTTATTGTAATATGTCTACCTCTAAAACAGTCCTGTTGTCTCCCAGAAAACTGAAAGCTGTTGTGGTCATTCTAATACTATCCTTGACATATAGATTTTCACACAAAATGGATATCAAATGTGATGAGTACTACTATGAAAATCATTCAATCCTTACATAATAATATAGTGTCAAAATGGGTAATATCTGCCCATTAAAACTTCATCTTCAGCTGTTGCATGCTGTCTTACTCAACAATGTGTTTCTTGGAATAGGGAAATGTTGGCAAGTTTCCAGCTACAGTATGTAACTGAGCAACAAAAGCTAGATATAAAATAAGCATGAATATAATGACACATAACTACTCTAAAACTAATGCCATATAAAGTATCATTTGTTAATGTACAATCCTGTGTTTCCGAAGTTTATCTACGATTTGATGACCTTACAAATGCATGCATTAGTAGTTTTTGGGTATTCCATTCATTAACATAAGTTGTCTAAATACTTTACGCACACATTTCACACTGTCTCAGTTCATTTAGCATATCCATTTGGCATCATCTAACCCATCACCAAGAGTGCTTCTAGGAAAACATTTGACATTATAATGAAGCTGCGTGGAATTAAATGCAACAGTTGATGAAGGCAGCTGTTAATCATTGAACGATGAACTGAATGCGTTAGTGGAATACTGTAAAAGCATTCACAAGTCATGAAGACGATAAGAACACAAAACTAAATAAAAGTAGATTGGCAGGTGAACAAAATTTCTGCATTGTATAATACATTGTTAAATTAACAGAAGATCTTTGAGATACTTAGCCTCTGGAGAGACTGAATATTCATAACTTAAGTGCAATGTTCACTTAATGGCTTGCTTTGTAACAGCTGGACTGCCAGACTGAAATGTACATTCTGTCCAACCCCAACAAAATTGGTAAGTTACTATTTCAAACCCCTGCATCACAGTAACTAAAATTCCTCAATAACTGGAGTGTGTGCTTGCTTCATTGCAGTAGAACTTTCTTTTGTAGCTTACCTAGTTTGACTGACAAGAGCCATCTGTTATCTAATAGCAAGTTCTTCCATTTTAATTGTTCTTAATATATATGTTAGGTATGTAGATACTTCTAGCCCACTGAAAGTGGGTGTTAGTTGATAAATCTGAAGAGACTACAAAAATGTGGCTTCAGACAGACTATATCATCTATGTTTTCATTAAAGAGGAGCATTAACATTCACAATTAGGATGAATCACCAGATTGCACTATACATAAAATGTTATAATGCTAAGCTATACTGTAGCTAACAAATAGTAATTGATTTTCTTATAAAACTGAGTTTATCTAGTGAAATAGGAAGGAAGGAAAATAAACATGTAAACTTTAAAGTATGGTTCCAAACAAATGCTCAGAGTAACTTTTGACTAAATTCAGTGGACAAATAAGAAAGGTCTATAAAAGGGTAAACATAGACTAAATTATCAGATGAGAGAGGGGTTTTATGGAGATACCTATATTATTAGAGTATAGCCAGAATCTTTGATAAAATATTCTAGCTAATCCTTCATCAGAAATATGATTATAATAAGGCAGTGCATGGAGCATGCTGATTATGCTCTGATATTCAGAAAAAGGCAAACCAGTCAATTGCCAGAGTGGTGCACAACCTGACCTTAAAAACACACCTGCTTATTTTGCTCAGGTTGGGTCTAGTGCCAGGTAGTAAAATCTGGCTGTACTGACTTGCAAATGACATTGGCAGAAAGAAAAGATTTGTTTATGTCTTCTGTCCATACCAGTAACATGTCCCCGACTTCTCAAACAAACTCAGCTGCTAGAATAACAGGATGTATTAGCATCCACTTCCTGAATGTACATGAACTCTGTAACTTAAACTGATGTCATTATTTAGTGACTTCGATCCTCAGTAGTTGGTTCAAAAAACACAGATTTTTTGAAGAACATACCAAAAATATGAAGCAGCAATCTGGATGTCCTGCGAAAAGCTAGACAGTTGAAAGTATGAAAGATGTGTGTAAACGTAACGGAGTACACTATACTTCCTCTGATAGTGTTCACTAAGTGTTTTATGGCTTTGAAAGCTGAGAAAATACTTTTTCCCCTGTAATTAGTGGTACATAGAGCAGATAAAACTCCAAGTACTGCAGAGAATTATGATTGGTTTGCCGATGATAACCTTTGCTCTTTAGGTGAATTCTTGGCATCCATGTCTCAAACACATAATAGGTGGGTTATGATCAGCAAACAGATTCAAATTTGCCACTGAAACCAAGTGAGCCATGAGCAGCATTACAAAACCTTGTTGTAAGTTTTTCTATATATTTCTCCAGTAATGTTTTCATTTGCGTGACTGTTTACCTTAAAAAAACTGCCTCGGTAAGCAACAGCATTAACAGGATATCCCATTCTGCTGACATAATATTTCCTGCTCAATAACTATGGCAAAAAAGTTTATACTTAAGACCTGACTAACAGAAGAGACCAGCATTTCAGCCAACATCATCCTCAATTAAAAAAACATTTAAGGGCAGCACAGCAGCGCTCCATGCATAGTAATGAAGGCACGCTGCTTCTGCTCCTAAACAGACATGGATCATGGCCGAGGGCAGGGGGTGTGTCTGAGAGCAGGGCTCTCACAATACACATGTCCCTGCACTCAGGAAGTGCTGTTCAGCAATTACAATGAGCAAGAATGCTCATAGGAGGCTGCATACCACCCAACTGTACAAATCATCGCAGAATGTCCAGATTTGTCGCCCATACAGTACTCAGTTTGCCCTGGTAAATCACTGGGATGATCTCAGGATTAAAATCAGTAAATAATGGCATACATTTCAGTTTCAGACTTCAAATCCATCAGAAAATGTATATTAAAACAAACCTGTTACACTAGCAACTTTCCCAAGTTTATAAGAGCAATAATTAAAATATATCCGTAACTGGACCTCATGTTGTCAAGCTTTGTCCAGATAATTTGCATGAAGAGGTTGAGAGGTATGGGGGAGTTGCTAGGATGTCTGCCAAATGTGCAGATGCATGCAGGAATCCACAACAATAAAAGAAACCTGCCCCTTCCTAGAGAAAATAGCAGTAGAGAATTTTTTTTATCAAACAGATTAAATTTAACTGTAGGTGCGTGGGTTTGCCCATTGCTTAGCTATGCATACTGTAGCTTTAATAGCACAAGAAGATAAATAGCAAGATACATTCAATTGAAGCAGTACTGCAATAGTGTAGTGGGCAGAGTGTTTCCTTTGTGAGCAGTCATTCCCAGTTCAATTCTCACTGTAGTAAATTCCATTTTCCATGTGAAATCACTTTATGAACATTTTTTGCTGTATAACCTGCTAACTAACATATTTGTGAACTGGAGTACTGCATTAAGTGCAGATGTGAGGTGTCATTGTAATAATGTGGTAAAATCCACAGATAAACACAAGTGCCCCATACAGTATACATACACATGAATCAGGGATAATAAATGAAGGTATAATGTGTAATGAATGATAAATCCATAGAGTGTCCAAATCTACCACTTTCCCAAAACCCATGTTTCATTTCTTTCTAAATTAGTGTGGGGGTAAGTGGGAGTAAGCACTATTAAGCAGTAGTAAGCGGGTTTAAGCCTGTTTGCATTGGGGAAAGCAATGTGCACACGGGTTAAGCAATTTTGAAGCTAACTCTCTATAAGCATATTTAACCAGAAGTTAGCACTGCTTACTGTCACACAAACCTGCGCAAACCCACTTACAACTGCTTAAAAGTGCATTAATCACTCTGTATCCAACAGCCCCTGTTGTGCCCAGCAACAAAATAAACAGGCCTTGCAGGTCTTGAGCCCAGGATCCTGTACACTATAGTCACAGCAGTTAACCAGTAAGCCATCACAGTTGTACATAAAATGGAGGTATACCCAAACAGATCCTCACCATAGCAAAATCACAATTTACATGTGAAAGGAATCTATAAACAGTTTTATGTTATACAACCTATTACATAACATATATATGTAAACTGGAGTAGTGCATTAAGTCCAAATGTGAGGTATCATTGTAATAAAGTGGTGAAATCCCACAACAAACACAAGGACCCCATACAGTGTACATACACATGAATTACAGATACTAAACAAATATATAACATGTAATGAATGATAAATCAATGTCAAACAACAAATAGTGTGCAAATTTCAAAATCAGCAATGCTAAGAATTGCACATCCCTGCTTACTAGGTGTAAGCAATGTGCAGCCCAGCTAAATCAACACTCAGGACATTGATATACCCCTTTAAGCAATGCCAATCTTAGGTAAGCAAGTTTGCCCATACCCTAGCATTTTCAAAACCATCCAATCACAGCAAAGTGCAGGAAATTGGCCTTATTTAAACCCCACAGGTGGGAATACATCTCATAACCGGTTACAGCTTCCTCCTGTAGGCATTATGGTCAGTGTTGGAGAAGGATCGCACTTCCGAGCGCAGCGCTGGGGCATCCAGGAGTCCAAAGTCATGTCAGGACTCCTTGTAAAAGACCATGACCAGAGACTGCTGCAGCACCAGTACCAGGGTTCCCAATATAAAGTGGAAGCCTGGGACCATCTTACCCATGACTTCACCAGTGCCACTGGCATCCCTCGAACTGGTGAGCAGGTCAGTTATCACTATGCCAGCCTGAAGCAGAGGAAGAGGGAGCTCTTGGATCAGTGGATCCAAGAAGCTAGGCATTTAGGTGATGTCCCAGCTGTGTGTAAGTACTCATCATACTACCTGTTTAATAATTGCCAGCTCATGTATATTATGGATAGGTATGGCTAAACATTCCTCTTATGTCTTTGACAGTGGCAGCAGAGTGGGCTGTGAATCAGGAAGCCCATGCCTGTTGGCTGCAGAGGCTGTGTCATGAGGCAGGTTAGTAATAATCTTGCATGTACTGTCATAAGAAATAAATCTAAAAATAGTAGAAAGTTAATTGCCAGTATAAAACCTGTATTGTGTATGGCATGTACTGAATAAACCAGACAATATGGCAGGAAGAGTCTCAAATAGGTTGTATGTAACTAAAAGGGTAACAGCCTGGCAATAAAGGTCTGACTCCTGGACTGCTTGTGTTTACTCTGGTATCATATGGTAATGTAGTGTTGCATTCTCTTAATAGTACTATCATACTAAGCACTGTTACCCACACTGTGCTACATAAATAAGATGCGTAGGAATGTCTGTATACGACTGTTGTAATCACAAGGTCATATTGTACAACTGAGGGAGACATAGACAAAAAACAGTGAAAAGATAGACAACATAATCCAAATAGCGCACTCAACCAAGATGTGCAGTGTTGTATTTTTAGCACACACAGCCATGGTTCGAATCCTGGGAGTGGTAGTAAGATGTATGCAGAATCATACCCCGCAGCTGTACAGATATTGTCAGAAAGTCCAGATAATTGGCATAATGCTCCTGCCTGTCACCCTGTCCCCCTGGCAAATCAGTGGGATGATCCCAGAAGTTTAGGCACAAATAATGACATACAACTGAGTGTCAGATATCATAACTGTCAGAAATATATTTGTAAGAACAAACCTGTCACTCTAGCAACTCACCAAGATGTTATGAGAGTAATAAGCAAAGTATGTCCCATCTCCACCCCCATGTTGTTAAGCTATGAGCAGAGTGTGTGCAGTAACAGAGTGAGACGTATGTGCATAATAATAATGTGGAATCTGCTAATATGTGTGGCAACATTCAGGTAGTGTTAAAGAACATTCCCCCCACAGGTCTGTCAGAAAAGAAAACTGTGTCTAGAAGTAAATGATTGAAATCCTGGCCTGGTACTGTTTAGTCTGGTATTGTATGGCATTGTTAGTGTTGCCGTTTCTCTGAATAATAAGGTATTACTCATCACTGTCATTTATACAATGCTGCATAATAAAACTGTCTAGGAATCCCTGTATAAGAGTGTTGTAATTACAAGGTCAGATTGTAAAACTATGGGAGACTTATACTCAGAAATCAGAAAAGAGATACACAGCAATATCTATATAGCACACTCAACTGTGATGTACACTGTTTATTTTTAGCAGACACAGACACGGTTTGAATCCTGGGAGTTGTAGTAAGCTGTATGCAGAATCATACCTCTCAACTGTACAGATTTGTCCAGAATGTCCAGATAATTGGCCCATATCCACTGCCTGTTACCCTGTCCCCCTGGCATATCAGTGTGATGATCTCTGACATTTAGGCAGCATTTAATGACATCTAACTGACTGTCAGACCTGTAAATATTCAAAAAATGTATATGAAAACAAACCTGTCATCGTAGCAGCTCACCAAAGGTTTATGAGGGCAATAGTCAAAATATGTTCCAGTTTCACCTGCATGTTGTCAAGACTTATCCCGGAGTATGTGCAATAAGAGATGAAGAGGTATATGCATAACAACAACCTGGAATCTGGGAATATGCGTATCAACAGTCAGGTAGTGTTAACAAATGATACCTCCACAGGTATACCAGGTAAGAGGTGTATACTGCAGGTAAAACACAGTTCATGTATATAGTTGTCTACAGCCTTACCACTGTCCAAACTAAGGCCATAGGGTAGTGTAATAATACATGTAATGTACAGATTACAGCACTAAGAAAGTAATGAGAACTACAGGGATATACAAGTTGTTAATTGACATACTTCTTTTCCCCCACCATATCTGCAACAATAATCTAAATACACAACTCAATGGGTATGTGTACAATTAAATCTACTGTTGGGACATATGCCTTATTGTTTGATAAATACTGAAATTTGTTTCTATGCATGTGCCATGTTGAAATACTCCCACATTGGTGGCATGCTGCCATCAATGTATCTGCATGCTGTTGTAATGGCCACTGTGGTTCCATATATGCCTGTGCTCTGTTTGCTATGCAACTGTTCCATATTTGGTGTTTTGCGTTAATGGCAATATCTATGCATGCTTTTATACCTAATCCTGGAATGTGTTAACTATTACTAACCTACATATGTTTTAAAATTGAAACACCATAGCACATTTGGGAAGGCCAGCCCCAGTGGACCCACATCTAGCACCTCATCTGGCCATGACACCAGCACATCTGGGGCCACCGTGGGACCTCCTCGTCCATTGACCCTGCACCACATTCGGGTGGAACTGCCTCAGGAGATGGGGATCATCTACCCTGGGACCGAGAGTGGACAGGAGACTGTCATCCGTCATCAGGTCCGGGGTCTGGTGCGTAATGAGCTGCACAGGGAGTTCGGAGATCTGCTACACAAGCTTGTGGGCCACATGGTGCATCTAGAGGGTCAGCCTGCCCCTCCTACCCAGCCCCAGCACAGCCATCTTTGGGGCCATGAAGGTGGAGTGGAGACTGCCCATGGGTGGGGACATCAGTCCCACTGTTTCCATTTGGGGGCCCATGAGCTTCTGACTTCCAAACACCCCTCCCCATCCAAGGTGTTTACCCCCACATGTGTCATATACTGCCCATGCATGCTGTCTTGTCTGTCATCCTACCCAACCTATCTCCCCAAATATACCTGCTATCCCTCCCCAATATCCCACTCTCAGCTATACCTACTATCTCTCCCTAACATCCCACTCTCACCATAAAAAAAAAAAAGGACAATCTGTTCCCAAAAAAAAAAATCTCGCCCCATACATAGCTGTCCATTTCGTACAAATGTCCACTGGGCACATGTAATCTGGTCTAATTGGCTCCACAACTTATTATTGTTGCCCTCACCCCTCTTTCTGGGGTATGAGTGTCCAAATCTACCTCCAAATCAGTGTATATGCACAGATGTTGCTGTAAGAAATGGGCAGCTATGGACCTTCCCTACACCTGTCCTGCACATCCCTAGCTATTTTTCCTACTGTCTTTTCCTGTTTGTGCCCCTTTTTCACCCATTTCCTATCAACCTTTTTTTCTTTTAAAGAAATTAGCATGGGGGTAAGTGGGAGTAAGCACTTTTAAGCAGCAGTAAGTGGGTTTAAGCATGTTTGAGCAGGGGTAAGCAATGCCTACACAGGTTAAGCAATTTAGAAACTAATTGAGTATTAGAAAATGTAACTGGAAGTTAGCATTGCTTACCATCATGCAAACCTGCTTACAACTGCTTAGAAGTGCCTTAATCACTCTTTATCCAATGGCCTTTGTTCAGCCCAGCAACAAAACTCGAACCCAGGACCCTGCACACCATAGTCAAAGTGATTTACCACTAAGGAATGTCAGATATACATAAAGCTGATGTTTTCACAAACATATTATCCAGCACAGTAATTCAAGAGTACAGGAAATGTATTTATATATGTAAGATGTATGTGTATATGTATATAAATATAAATATATATATATATATATATATATATTTATATATATATATATATATATATATATATATATATATACATATATATATATATATATATATACATACACACACACATCTATAGATATATATGTCTACACACACACACACACACACACACACACACACACACACACACACACACACACACATATATATATATATATATATATATATATAGATATGTAGCAATATATATAGCAATATATATATGTGTGTGTGTGTGTGTGTGTGTGTGTGTGTGTGTGTGTGTGTGTGTGTGTGTGTGTGTGTATATTTATATATAGAGCAATATATATATATATATAGAGAGAGCAATATATATATATATATATATATATATATATATATGAGAACAGAACAAATACATATATGACCAAAGGCACTGTTAATGGGGGTGAGGGGTGTCAATTTAAGTACCTCTTGTAATTATTGATATCATCCCCTATCCCACAGCCAAACAGTTCCGCCTTTCAACACAGTACCAACACTTGCAAGTCCCATACCCAGGACCCTATACAACATAGACACAAGAAGTTAACAGTAATCCATCCCACCTGCACAATGTCAGGATGGTATCAATAACATATCATGAAGTACAATCTGGCTACCATAGGGAATGTACAATGTGGAAGCAATAAACATTCCAAAGACGCATACACACACACACACACACACACACACACACACACACATATATATATATATATATATATATATATATATATATGCATATATAGAGATATATATGTATATGCACATACACACGCATGTATAGCTATATATATATGTGTGTGTATATATATATATATATATATATATATATATATATATATATATATGTATATATATATATGTATATAGGTATATATGTATATACACATACACACACATATACATATATTACTAAGTATAGATATATGTATAGGAAGGTACATATTTAGACAGTGCACAGCATATTGAAAAGCCAGTATTCCTAGAGTTGCCACCTTTTAAAATGGACAGTGTGTGATTCTCTCATACAAACGAGAATTATTATATGAAACATAAACCTACAGAGAAGTCAAAGGATATGACACCACATACAGGTTTGCATACATAAGAAATCTTTGTGTACTATTACAGTTGTATATGCCATGTCATATAGCTGCTAGGTGTTTGAAATCCATATTAACTGAGTAATGCATCTCTCAAGCAGATAATTTTATACAGTAATCCGAAAGCATAACATATGTTGCTGTCCAGGCCAAGGTCTTCAAGTAGTACAACAGTAAAGAAAGACTGGGCCAAAGGATAACAATCAATCAACAGTAAGTAATGCAGATGTAGTTCAGCAGCATCCGATTACACTCTGTTCTAAACCCCTGGGGGGAAAAGTATTAAGTTGTCACAACGAATATGTATCTATTACATAACAATGCTTAACTTAAAACATCACTATCACACTGACAAACA
>NC_056733.1:1673676282-1673691282 GCF_019279795.1 Protopterus annectens | reverse complement strand
ACATAATTTTCAGGGCCCTGAATGTGCCTGGGCAGGAGGCTGAGCAGGAAGAACATGTGAACCCTGTGAGTGTGTACTGAGAGCCTCAACGTGCTGTAGCACATCCACCAAGTATCTGTGGAGCTCCCTATCCACCAGACCCTGGACATGACTTTGAGTGACAGGATCTTGTCTATGTGTGCTCCCGGTGGTGGTGGTGGGGGGATGAAAACCATCTCCTAAGGTGGTTCCACCTGAATGTAGTGCAGCACCAGTAAACGAGGAGGTCCCAGGGTGGGTCCCAGATGTTATGTGACCTAGTAACATGGACAGATGAGGTGGGAGAGGTGGTTGTGCTGGCAACTGTTTTCCAAACATGCTATTGTGTCACTGTTATGGAACATATGTGGGTAGACCACACATTCCCGGATTATGTCTAACAGCATGCATATATATCCCCATGAACTCAAAACAACAGATGAGCAGCAGTCACATAGCAAACAGAACACATGCATATATGGAACCAAAGTGTCCCTTACAATGGCAGGCAAGTGACATTGTCTGTAACAGGCCACCAATGATAATGTTTCAACATAGAACATGATTACAAACACATAGCACAAATTGTTGTACAATACAATATATGTCCCAATGGTAGGTCATCTGTAGACATACACATTGAGTTGTGTGATCAGATTGTTGTTGCAGATATGCTGGGAGGGAGACAGAGATGTGTGTTAACAACTATGATAACCTTGCAGTATTGGGTTCTCAGACCTGTTTCCCTCTTTATGTCTTTCAGGCAATATGTCCAGGGAATGCCTGCCTATGTACACAGCGAAGGAGAATGATTCATCATCACATACCTGGTGTAACACTACACCACCTTGTTTGGGTGTACAGCCCATGATCTGCAAGAGAGGACTGCCCTGTGGAATGATCTTGTCCACAGTGTAAATGATGTCGGCCTGCATAACCGCAGTTATGAGCAGGTCCAACATTGATGCACTGATCTACTCTGCCATGACCGTCGGCATGCTGCTGTGGTTAGGGGAGTCTAGCTTGTAATGGGGGGTTCATGCCATCCAGCCCCCCTGACACATGTTGAGCAGCTCCTTGCCAGCCTCAGGGCACCTGCCAGCCCGCAAACACAACACCTGGCAAGAAGCATAGTGGAGGTGGGTGCTACCCACACAATGGCAGAGGAGCATACAGGTAAGGCCACAGGGCACATCAGTAGACCACTGTTGCATATCCACCTGCATCTGTAGAGTTAGATCATGGATATGTGAGATGAAATATATATAGTCTGTTGCTGTGTTGTAGTAATAAACAGATGTGCATAAACCGTAGTATTGTGGGTTTGTACTGTTGATGGAGTGTAATGCTGCACCCACCCTGTACCAATGCCACAGATGTGGCTACTGACATCACATCCCTTACACAATTATATATTTCCCTCTGGTATACCTCCACGGCAGCAGCCTGTAGCAGGTGAGCATGGTGTTTGTTCAGGTTTGCCAATACACCGGTCATGTTATGACCATTGTATATTCCATGCACACATTTAACACACCTACCCATAATGCATGCTGTACATGTTCACGTATTGTCACTGTTAACTGCACTGCATCACAGTGGTCACCATGATGGTGTATCTGAAGGTTATGTAAGACTCCTGCAATATAACTAATATCCTGTCATTGCAAGATGTGTGCACAGAGATGAACATAATGGTGGGACAAATGGCCTACAGTAGGGATATGTCTGAAACATCACCCTTATACAGTGCTACAACAGTGTATATGCCACTATTACAATGGCAACTGTTACAGATCTACACTACGGCATATCACAGTACTGCAACCCACAACCCTTATAACCTACAATGTTGTCTTAACATGAGCAATGAATGTGTAATATGGAATCCTATGTTAGGACAGCAAATATGGGGAATACATGCCTTCACAAACACATGAAGCATATGTGGGCATACACTCCTGATAACATATAGTGTAAGCAGCCTTTAAGGTACAGACAGCATGCATTGTTCATGAGTATGGACCTTCCAGCAAGTACAGGTCCCCAATGTCACACCAATAAATGGTCTGCTGTCCAAGACATTTGGCCATCAAATGTGCCCACTTACCTGCAACAGAGGCAGCCATGGCTTGTACACATCTTACATGCCATGGCATGGATCACATACCCAACAGGTAGCACCCAGGAGTTGGACATGTAGCCATACCTCACCATTGCATATACCATGGCAAACAGTGCAGACAGTCATGTATGTGGTGAGGATCTATGGGACAGGATTAATGTAGAAAATAACCAGATGGCCATCCAAGACAGATGACATCACATGTTCCAAACCGGTCATGCAGGTTGCCAAGTAACATGCCACAACACTGAGGGAGTTGTAGGAATGTCTATCAAGTGCTAGCTGTGCATTACCCATGTCAGCAATTGCCTGGACTCTGCATAAGTGTGGCCCATTGGTTAGGGTAATCAGATGGGATAGTTGTACCTCAGAAAACATCAGCCAGGCATCTCTACAGGTAGCATATGCATAACAGAAAAGGTCTCCAAAAGGTATGCGTTGCAATGTTTACAGGCGTACCAAGACTACATTGGAAACCTACAGACAGTATCAATTAAAATACATGTGCTGCACAACCAACACCTCACCCAATCCCAGGCCCACCATCCCCATCTGTACCTTGCTGGTGCCAGTGTACACCTGTATGTTTGCCATTCATTAGCAGGGACTAGGCTGGTACACATGGTATTCAATGTTTGAAACATTGCAAAATGACAAGTGTAGGCCATAGTTGTCAAGCATCTGCAGAAAGGCTGAGGGTAGGGAGGGGCTGTCATCATGACACAACAGTGCACTGAAGCAGAGATCCAAAGGATGCTATTAATGGCTGTATCTGCACACAGTCAAGGTCAGGAACTGTGGCAGACATAACCCTGACTCCACAGCAATAGTGGCGGCACTGTGTAGCCTCCAAGGGATGTGCACATGAGTTGACTTTGCAATCATGCAGAGTTGGGGGACATTTGTAGGGCAGACTGACCAAATATTGGCAAATGCAGATGGCCCATGCTAGTATACCCCTCTCAGAAATAGTGACTGCTTTAGTACACATGACAGTAGGTGCAACAAACCATCATGATATGGGCGTGCATACATATGCACCAACAAATTGTATGCATCTCAATCAGCATCCACACAACTAACACATTTGTTTGACACTGCATTTGATTGCACAGGTCATATGTCACATATCAGGTTTGTGTAATGTTAACATATGCAGTAAAGTGGTCCCATGGTATATCAAGGAAGAGGGTGTCATATCAATAAGGATGTGTACACTCCCCATAGCCATGGTAAGGTTTGAAGGTTGTCAGTGTAATTATATTTTATTGGCCATACATACACCGCTGATGATGAGATCTGTAAATCAGACATCAGGCATTCACAAATGACATCTGTCCACATATCATCCCAGGTATGTGTCGGACAAGCACATAGGGCCTGTGAGCAGTAGAGCAATCATATCTGACAAAATAATACACATTCAGCAATGGTGTGTACACCTGTGAGGTATGCTGCACAGTACATGCCAGGGTATCAAACAGGTGCACAGCAATACTGTGTACATGGGTGCAGTGTGTTCCAGGTGAAGGGGCATCACCTACTAATACAATCCATACATCACAAAGATGTATAATTTTGCTAGCAGGAATTGACTATAGCTGCACTGCATGCTGTTGAGTGCCATGTCATGCATGGTGACAAATGGGTAATGGGAGGTCTGTGTGTAATATATTTGTGCAACCTCACCTGTAAGTGTGTGTGTGTGTGTGTGTGTGTGTGTGTGTGTGTAGGGGGATTATTTTGTCTGTAAGTGTATCTGGTGGAGTGGAGGGGAGTTGATGTATGTAGGATGTGTGTGTATGTGTGTGTGTGTTTGTGTGTGTGTCCATGTTTGCACATGTGTGAGTGTAGGGTTGTTCATACTTCTCAACTTCCCTTTGAAATTGTGCAGTACGTGGACATGGACAAACACATGAGACACCAGGAATACTTTTCTGACATGTAATCTCAGGACAACTGATAGTATAAGAACATCTGTAGCATGAAATATGCATTGGGAGGGAAACTAGACACCAGGGATACTATTTTAATTGCAATCAGCAGAAAGGTGAAAGAATACCCACTTATGCAATACTACAGATGCATTGGGGAATTACTAGACAATACAAGACAGTGTTTCCATATATTACTGTAGTCCACATAAAAAGTTAATAGAGCAACAGATCTTGCATTTACTGAACAATAGTTACATATGACACTCCAGTGAGTGACATTATTGAGTGACCGTAGTAGCCCATAACATATGGGGGCCATGCTCAAGATATATGGAGAAACCCAGGGGTGAACACTGGATGACTTATTGCCTTTTCTGCATTTAGCACGGAGTTGCCACTAGAGCACCATCGGGCAGCGCCGGGTAAACAAGGTTAAACTAGTTCTGGCTCCGTAAAATCTTCTCTTCATTTTTTCCCTTAGAATTGCTCTACTTGTAATCTAAACAGTCTATTCTCTATCTGTAAAGCTCAGCACTTGTTCCTAAAGCATTTTTTAGTCAGGTAAAGCACTTCTATATTATACAAAGTACTTCACTAGCTTAAACCCCCCTTGAGTACCCACTTCCCTATAGGTCCTTTCTGACTCAGTTACACAGCAAACTTTTTCATTTCTTCTAGCATGTCAAAGGGTCAGTTGCTAGCGTCCTCTCCTGCTCAGCTGGTGAATCTGGGAATATTGAGGCAATGTTACAATTGCCTCATGTACACAGACAACCCTCTCCTCCTCCCACAAAACACAAATACATGCGAGAGATGCAACTATATAGCCAAACTGGAGGTTGAGCTCTCTCAACTCAGGACTGGCAAAACCAGACAGGAAGAGAAGGTAACCACACACACCATAAACCCAGTCTCACATAGAACTATCACAACTACAAATCAAACACATAAACACACAAAGACATACTCGGAGGCACTGATCAAAAATCTACCAAAACAGCAGAGGCCCCCAAAGCAGACACCCAAACAACTGCCACCTCATGACATAACACAAGCAGCACATAGATCACAAAGTCAGTGTGCAAATCAGTCACAGCCCTTAAGGCCAAACACAATGCCAGACACACTTGTCATAGGTGACTCCATAGTCAGACACACTGACGTCCCACTCACCAGACTGGACAAGGAGAGGGTCACAGTAAGCTGCCTGCCGGGCACTAGAATCCGCCACATAACACAAGCACTCAGGTCACTCCACAGCAAGTACAATTATGACTCAGTCATTGTCCATGCCGGTGTGAATGACCTGAGACGTACCTCCCTGGACTACATGAAAAGAGACATAAAGGAGCTCTCAGATTATGTAGCCCAGGCTGGTATGACCCTGACCCTGAGCAGTATCCTACCTTCACCAAGAATGATGCCACAATACAGAGACAAAATGATCAGTTTTAATAATTGGCTTAATTTCTGGTGTCATTCTAAGGGGATCCAATGTCTGTCTGCCTGGAATGACATGCTTGACAAGCCATGCTGCTTCACAAGGGATGGCTTGCACCTGTCACCCCTGGGTTTCCGGATATTGGCAAAGGCTCTTGCAACCCCCATAATGCCTTTTTTAGACAAGGCTCAAATTCTAAACCCACCGCCCTAGAAAACCAATGGAAAAAAACTAAGGGTAATGCTGCTCAATGCCAGAAGTCTAAATCTCAAGATGCACGCCCTCGAAGCCCTCCTCAGTATGGAGAACATTGATGTCTGTGCTGTGACTGAAACCTGGTTCAAGGCTCCTGAGAGCACCCCGGCACTATCAGGTTTTACCTCATATCATGCGTTCCGGCCCCAAAACCTGGACCGTACCACAAAAGGAGGGGGTGTATCCATATTCATCAAGGATACCCACACCTCCAGGCTGGTGGCAACTCACGAAGCATCAGAGACCATTCAGGTGCAATTAACCATAGGCAAAACTGCTCTACAGTTTGTAGCATGTTACAGGCCACCCTCTCAAACTCAGGAACCTCACACAGCCTTCCTGAAGACACTGGAGAGTATAAATGTATCTCCAAACACCATCATATTGGGTGACTTCAACTACCCAAACATAGACTGGGAACATTACTCAAGCCCCAATACCCTAGTCCAAAGGTTCCTGGAGTTCATAAACTCAAATGCTATGGAACAACTTGTCATCATTCCCACAAGAGGTGAAAATATACTAGACCTGATCATCACAAACATGGGGACAAAATGCTCCACACCGGAAGTATATCCCTCATTGGTGAGATCAGACCATAAACTAATCTCACTGGAGATCCACATCCCGCCCCCACCCTCAACAAAAAAGACCACAGTGAAGAACTTCTCAAAAGCCAACTTCACACTTCTTAAGACTGGTGTGGTATCCTTCAAGGCCCCTGAGCCATTGGAAACCACAACCCACGCTGCTGAATCCCTTACAAATGCTTTCTACGAGCACCTCCAGGATTGCATGGATCAAGCAATCCCAAATAAAATCAAGACCCTTTCGACCAAAGGCAAGCGCCCAATCTGGTGGACCCCAGCCATAAACAAACTTTACAACAAGAGGAGAAAGCTACTACAAGATAGAGCAAAATCCCTAAAAGGGAAGACATCTCTGATCAATACTAGTAAAAAACTACGATCACTCATAAAATCATCCAAGGCCAACTTTGAGAGAAAAATCGCCAAGGACTCAAAAGACAATCATAAGGCCTTCTTTAGCTATGTTAGAAAACTGGGTGGAAACTCCCAGATATGCTCAGAATTAGTCCAAAATGATACAAAAATCTCTGAACCCACAGACATTGCAAACATACTGGCAGACAGGTTCAGAGAAAATTTCTCCCCTCCCTCCCCCCAAAAAGGAGAAATATCTATCCCAGCAGAGTGTAGCCTCCCAATCATCTTAAATGCCCAGGTGAGAGCTGCTCTCTCTAAAGCTAAAAACACAGCATCAATGGGACCGGATGGTGTCCCCGGCTGTGTGCTACACGAACTCAATGAGGAACTAAACCCACACATAAGGCTGCTGTTTAATCTTAGCCTTACCACAGGATACGTACCCAAAGAGTGGCGTACGGCAACTGTGGTCCCACTCCCCAAAGGCGGTGCTTCTACGGACCCTGGTAATTACTGCCCCCTAAGCTTAACAAGCCTGGTCTGCAAAGCTATGGAGAGGATCATAATGGAACTCATAAATAAAGACATAGGGGACCTACAGACATTGGATCCTACCCAATTTGGCTTTGTCAAGGGCAGATCATGCCTCTTGAAATTGGTCGACTTTTTTGAAACAGTCACCAAGGCCATTGATGAGGGTAAGGCAGTTCACACAGCCTACCTTGACGTTGCAAAAGCTTTTGACACAATACCCCACTCGGTATCATAGAAAAGCTCACCAGCTTAAATGCAAACCCATATGTCACAAGATGTGTTGCAAACTGGCTCAAGGACAGAACCCACAGGGTTAGAGTTGCTGGTGCCATGTCAGACTCCAAGCCGGTCACAAGCGGTGTCCCACAGGGCTCAGTCCTGGGCCCCCTCTTGTTCGGCATCTACTTTTCAGAAGTGCAGGCAAACATAGGAGGATTGTGGCTGACAAAGTTTGCAGATGACTGCAAACTGGGCGCCATAGTTGAAAATCCATCAGACACAGATATCCTTCAGAGAGGTCTCATAGAAATGGATAACTGGTGCCAGAGCCATGGCCTTAAGCTAAACGCCAAAAAATGTATAGTCATACCCTTTGGTAAAAACAAGGTAACCCCAAGTTACCACATAGGTAGCAATTCATTAAGCACAGAAGAGGTTATCAGGGACCTGGGGACCCAAGTTGACAGTAACCTTTCTTTTGACACTCACATTGCCAAAGTGGTTAGGAGGACCTTCTACATTGCCCACCTGATTATGAAGGGATTCACATCCAGATCAAGGAGGTCATTGTTCCCCTGTACTCTTCACTTATCAGACCAATGATTGAGTACAATGCCCCATTCGGAATGTATCTTACCCAACACCTGCAGCAATTGGAAAGACCCCAAAGGTTCCTCACCAAAAGGATAAAGGGGCTCAAAAATATGCCATATGCTGCCCGACTGAAGAAACTCCAGCTCTATTCAGTCGCATACCATCTGCTCAGAGGTGACCTGTGCCTGACATACAAGGCCATGTCCAACCCGGAATTAATGGACATGCTCCACCTCAAAAAATCCAAATCCACCAGAGCCACAAGAGCAAGAGACTTAAACCTCAACATGGATATAAATAGGACATGCTGGAGGGACAGATTCATCACCCAGAGACTCCCTATGCTGTGGAACAGAATCCCGGTCCATGTGAGACAGAGCACCTAGCTGGCTCTGTTCAAGAGGAATCTTGACCATGGATGGGAGATCGTAGGTTTACCCCGGGGATCATCTCTGTATCACTGCTGGACAGAGGCACGGCAAACTAATGGGTATAGTATTCTTCAACCTAAGGGGTGGTGAAAGCCACACAACTCTGGCTAGGCGTATAAATGCCCTCGGGCAGATAGCCTAGTATGAACCTATGAACCTATGACATCAGGGATTTTTTGAAAAAATAAGTCCAATCAAGTTAAAGAGGTAATGGAGTAAGAGGTCATGTTTTGTTATAACTTTTCTAGGCAATTAGAAGAATGATACATTAATGATTGGTATTATTGACTGTAGTTATTCAAGACTGATGCAGGATGGGGAAATTAAGGGAATACAGTCAGGGGCAGGTAAGTAGAATGGTGGAATGTCAGTGTGTGTGTGTGTGTGTGTGTGTGTGTATGTGTGTGTGTGTGTGTGTGTGTGTGTGTGTGTGTGTGTGTGTGTGTGTGTGTGTGTGTGTGTGTGTGTGTGTGCGCGCGTGTGCACATGTGAGCGTGTGTGCGTGTGTTTGTGTGTGTGTGTGTATGTTTGTATGTCTGTATGTGTGTACTGTTAAGCAATGACATACAGGTCTTAAAGTGAATTTCTTGTTTTTCCCTCACAGGTGGCGAGGTGGGTCAGAGTCCCTCCTGCAGGCAATCTGATGTTGGTCTCCATTCAGACACTGAAAATAATGATAGGTGTGTTGAGGCACAGGCAGGGTTGTCAGAGGCTGAAGCTGCATCATAGTTTGACATCCCACTGTTATCCAACCCATCCCTGCAAACAGTCACAAAGCCTATATATACTCCATCACCAGTGGCCATAGCAGTGGGACAGTTGGCAGTTGGTGGCATGGGACAGGACAATGTGGTATTTATGGCACGTGTGTCTGGACACAGCAGCCATAGCTGGATATCCGGTGGGGTACCACATAGGCAGATATACAAGGTTGCTCATTGGAGGGCTGCTCATCATTGTGCCCCTTTCAGAAGTGCCACATCTGGTACCACCAGATGCATGTTTCTGGCTGTCATGGAGGAGCAGGCTGATATGGAATGGTACACCAGACAGGCTCTGAGGCTGTATAAGTCTACTCATTCAGTTATTACTGACAACATCCGTGATCCTGCAGGGGCTCTCCGTTATTTTTCAGAGGTCATGGATAGATGGTTGGGTGAGATGGTGGGGCTCCTCGACCATGGAATGCCCATGCTCGAGCATGTGGTGGGAGTGTTGTGATGGCCACATGGATGTAGGCCATCAACACCAACAGCTGGTGGTCAACATGGACATGCAAGAACACCAAGCCACTCCTGTAGTGGCAGTACCAGCCCCAGCACTGCAGGGGGTGTGTTGTCCACAACACACCACAGCAGGCCATGTGCATGTGGCCCTGGCCAGTACCAGGCATGACCTGGTTCCAGCGGACATATGTCATCATCAGCGGAAAGTACCATATCGTGGCTTGTACCTGGACGTGCCAGTGGAACCCCTGGCAGGCACAGTTCTCATGTCTTGAGCTGGAGGCGGTGAACTGCACATCCTGCCAGATATGATCTGCAGCTGTCCAACAACCACCTGTATAGAGCAGCACATGACAGAACTGTGTGCATGCATACTCACACACAATACAAACACAGCTAGGGCAACCCCATACCTACACACTCCATGTCGCCACAGCCATATCAATAATTAAACCCCCTCACTCACACACTTGGTGTCAAATATATGGCTCAATCTAGGTCTCTGTGAAACCAACAACACACCCTGTGCATATGATGATACCTGTGCCACATCCTTGTCATCCATAACATTGATGCAGGGACAGGCTAATATGGTTCTGATGCACATGATGACTCTACTATGGTCTACCAATGTAATACTATGTATCAGGTTGTTAGCAGTAAAGTTTATTGCTTACATGTCAGGAATTGTAGCGATCCAGCTATGATGCATTAATGCTGTTATTAACACTGAGTGAGCGTGGTCTTCATAATGTAATCCGTTTGTGTTGTAGGTGTCCATGTGTCAGCAGGAGGATGGTCTGCTGTTGTATCCTACAAGGGGAATGGCACTGTGGTGACACCTTGGCTGTGCCATATCCTGGGTACAGGTGAACACATGTCACAGGTCTGTATAACAGTTACTGCATGTGCCACATGGCTGATAGGTCTGGGGTTGGCGTATACAGGTGAGTGTATAGTGGCTGCTGTCAGCAGCCCTTTTACAGTGGACAAAAGTAGGTGTACTGGGTGGTACACACCACATGTTTGTGTATAACACACACAGAGGCTTTGGTGTTGATGCAATACACAGAGAATACTGTACACATGGATGTTTTTACCTGTGCAAGGAACACATTGTAGCCTATGTAATACCACCAAGCCTGAATAGTCACAGCAACACATTGGGAAATAAGCAGTCTGCTAGTTTAATGTCACTGACGATGGTACTGGCAGTGTATATGTCCCCTTCCCCAATGTAGTGCAATCCTCAACTCGGTAAGCATAGGTGTGCTGGTGTGGGTGGCACAGCCCTACCCTTTGGTGGGTGAGAGGTGCTGTAGAATTGCAGATAGTGTAATAGACAACTACCTAACCTGTTAAAATGAACTGTACAGGATTACGGCCAGCTAAGTAGGGGGATACACACAACAGTAACTGCAATGATGGTGGTTGTGTCCACAACAGCCACACCCAGCTATAAATATATATACCAACCCCAGTCTATTCAGTGGGGAAGAGGGCATTTACACATCTACCACTAGTTGTGATGGAATGTATGTCCACAGGATGATACCTGTGAAATGTTAGTATATGCCAGGCAGTTCTCAGACAGATGACCTCCTGTGACATGTATATTCTGCAAACAGAAGTAGATTCTTTCACATACAAACACACTCTTACTTGGCAACACTGGGACTAGACCCCACCTAGGTATGTAGTGCTACTGATGGGTGTGCCCTTAATTGCACACATCACACACCTTTTAGGATGAGGTGTGGTCCAGGTTACATGTTACTTGAAGAACATCCCCAGGACTGTACAGTATGGTAATGCGGGATGTGCTGGTTGTTTATGGGCAATACATAGTGTGACATACCATCATATACACAGTGACAAACACATAACAGTCAGACACACATCTGAGAGACCTGGGCTTATCAGTGCTAACTACCTTGTCAATGTGTCCATTGTATTACTGATAAGTCCCACACAGCACACGCACAATTGGGCTGTATAGTGTTATCAGTTACATGTATGGTTGATGGTGACAGTGGCCCCAATACAGTGGAACATGGGACATGTACCAGGAGTACCATGGTGTAAAGACAGTATACCCATCACCCACACCCCACAGTAGATACTGTATGCACTGAAACCCATGATAACACTATGACATACCCATCATCACACATTGACCAGGACTGCAATGCAACCCCTTGTCTATCCCAAGAGTGCTACTACAGGGATATGCATCTAATGCATATGCCACAGGCATAGAAGGGTGATGCATTGTCATGCCACTCCTATGGTCAGCAACATCACTATCCCTAATACTGTGTGGCAAGGTGTATTGTATTAGGAGAATGTGGCCTCAGAATGCTCTACCCTACATATATACACACATGCATGCATACATACACTTGCCAGAACTCAGTGGGTATCCCATTCCTATCAACCCATTTGTACAACAGTGTTGTGCTGGTACTGCAAGGGCCAGGTAGCCCTTAGGGAGAAGAGTGTAACAAGGTACATGTAATGTCTGGTACAGCAGCAGCCACATCTAACTATGGCAATGGGGGTTTGGTGGGTGGGAAGGGACTCAGGGTATTCTCAACTACAGGTCTACAAACACACAGACAATGATATTCTCAGTAGTCTTCACATACACATTTGTCAATACTGGGCTCCATTGGTGCAGGTGTTCATAGGTGTGCACCAGGCTATTATCCATGGAGAGATGGGAAGTGTAGGGGATGTGTGTACATTGATATCATGCCACCTGCCATGTGCCAGAAGGCCATCTATCAATATATACCACAGGGGTGATCCTCAGGGTGAGAGTTACATGCATCAGCCAATCATCTTGGTGTCTCTTGCAGAGGGCCAGTGAGGTGCTCCAGTTGACATGTATGCAACATGTATTACATATCATGGTCAGTGTCTGTCTTGGAGACCTGTACCCAAGCATGTTCTATTGACTGTGGTAGGGTAGTTGAGGTATCCATGGCATGTGGTGCATACAGGGTATGGATTCCTAGCTGTGGCATTCATAACACAGCTGGGCAGACATATCACTGTCAGTCAAGCATAGATTGACTGTAAGTAGTCAAGATTGATACCTGACATCTGCACATCTGTACAGAGGACAGACAGACATCTGCTAGCCAACTAGCTATGCATTAGGATGAATGTGTTCTCAGATAGATGTCTGACACCGATAGGTATGCGATTACTACATGATGGCAACCCTCACTGACATGTGCTATACACACAGTAGTCTACAGTTATGTTCCACATGTCAGACTCTTATCCAGTAGGAAATGTTTAATGAGACACAGCTCACATCCCAGAAAAATGACAGTGAAGACACAGAGTCCATCGTTTGCATACAGGTGTGTTTGATTCCAGTACTACAATCTGCAATCTACTTTTACTTGGGAAAGCACTGTCAACAGTAGTAATGTAATGATACACTACATGCCAATGTGACTGCATATAACCTGGGATACTACCCAAGTGCGCAACACATTCAAATGGAAAGGAGTGTTGTACAAGCCATATATACTCAGGCATACCAGACAGTAGACTCACACCCCTTGCTACTGTAATGACAACATATAGACGCATGTTATGTAGATGGCATTAAATACACTTATTAAAGTGTCACTACCCTGCTATTTTATTAGACTGGAATGTGAGCAGGGGTTAACAGGGCTGAGGCCATGCTTAGAAGGTTTCATCATTTCTGCAATATAAATGCTAAGCACATTTGCGTACTGGTAAGCGAAGCCTAC
Organism: Protopterus annectens; assembly: GCF_019279795.1. Lineage (NCBI taxonomy): Eukaryota > Metazoa > Chordata > Ceratodontiformes > Protopteridae > Protopterus > Protopterus annectens. The sequence goes on along the minus strand of NC_056733.1, from coordinate 1,673,677,779 downwards.
ATGGTGTAAGTACCTGTATGTTTAACCATATGTTAGCAGCGTTTACCATCATACAAACCTACCCAAACCCATTTAAAACTGCTCAAAACTGCCTTAACCACTCTATATCCAACAGTCCTTGTTCTACCCAGCAACAAAATAACCAGCCCTTGAACTGAGGACCCTGTACATTATAGTCACAGCAATTAAACACTAAGGCATCACAGCTGTGAAGCAGTTCTTGTTTTTCTAATATATCTGTCAGTACACATACTGTATAGTATTGAACAACTGCTATGACTTCTGCAATAGAGTGGTACTTGCTAGTGATAATACTGTTGAATCATGTATGTTGTTATATCGAAATATACATATATCAGATAAATACGGTGTGATACATCTGGGAAGGTATACACCACAGTAATGTTTACACATAAGAAGGATAAGAATATATATCTATCTATCTATCTATCTATATATATATATATATATATATATATATATATATATATCTATATATATATATATACACACACACACATATATATATATATATATATAAATATATATATATACACACACACGTATATATATATATATATATATATATATATATATATATATATATATATATATATATATATATATATACATATATATATGGGTCTACCTGAGATGGTCGAAAGGCCATATGATCGACACTCATTTGGTCTACAGCTCATTTGGTCGACAAGCAGATTTACCCACCTTCCCAATGTTGTGCGACCCTGGAGTTGATACATATAGTTAGGGGGGTGAGTGGGGGGTGAACCTAATGAACTGTCGACCAAATGAGTGTTGATCATATGGCCTGTCGACCATGTGAAATAGACCCATATATATATATATATATATATATATATATATATATATATATATATATATATATATATATATATATATACACATATGTAGATATATGTGTACATGTACATACACATATATATTTATATATATATATGTATAGACATCTGTATAGTGCATTTTATATATGTATATATATATATATATATATATGTGTGTGTATATATACATATATATATATATATATATATATATATATATATATATATATATATATATATATATATATACATATATATATATATATATATGGCCATATATAGATCTCTATATATCTATATATATATATATATATATATATATATATATATATATATATATATATATATATATATATATATATATATATATATATATATATATATATATATATGGTTCCCCTTTAGAAGGCTGAAATCTCGAAAGTCATATGACAGAAGACATATGCTCAAATTTCAGAAGCTCTACCTTCTGAAAGAAACGTAAAAAAAAAAACAAAATACAAAACAATGTTTCTGCAGGTGGGCAAGCCCCCCAGCACCCCCACACCCCCGTTACTTATTTATTCTAACTCCAAGATCGCACTACAGCACATAAAAGGAAATCTCCTGTTCTGAGCTGTACGCCGATCCCCAT
>NC_056733.1:1673633782-1673671282 GCF_019279795.1 Protopterus annectens | reverse complement strand
CACAAACACAGGGCCAATATTGACAAGTTGCTGTGATAACCTCATACATTTACTGGTGTAACAAGGATTGTTGTGACATATGTCCTATGAGGGATATGAAGTCAGTAACTCTCATGGCTGTCACCGTGTACTGACTGCAATCCTCGGACTATGTTACTGCATTTCTAAAGATAGGTAATCTGTGAGTAACACAACACACATAAGACTCCAAACACTGGCCAGTCTGCAGATAGCCCTACAGGTGGGAGTTTCCTCAACCCCATAACACTGACATGACAGGTATTAAATCATGTAGACCAGCCATATCCACACAAACCCTGTTTAACTAACATTATTTCAAATGCCGAAGAGCAAGACTTAAGATTCTGTAGTTATGTTTGGAACATCCCCTTCCTCTTTTTTTGGCATGTATCCACAGTGTACATTGTTAGACATATATCACACTCCCTCTACCCTCTGTGATGCTGTTTGCCAAACACTGACATGAAGTCCTGCTCACAGTGAATGTAAAGGGCCACAACCCACACAATGTTCCTTGTTATAGGAGTGTGTTTCCATGCAATTGGCTACGGGAATGTTACCACAGCTGTTCCACATGCAATCAGCTAGTGGGGGACTGCAATTCATGCACAGGCCATTAGCTGATCATGAGCATTACTTACAAAACACAAGCTGCTGCTTAAGCAAAGCAGGTGTTCTTCTCGACATCCAACAGAGAGGGAGTGAGAGAGACAGAAAGAGAAAAAGTAAGACAGGTAGGGGGTTGGACAGTAAAACCTAAGCACGTTTGTGTCACAATTACCAGTACGGGGCTTCAAACACCTTACTATGTATTGCTATTACATTTATATGCAGTTATCGCATGCACCACATAGCTTACATGTTGGAGAGCTGTTCAAAGGTATATTTGATAGTAAGTGACATCAGCAACAGTGATAAAGGAAGGATAAGGTTGGTGTACTACATGTGCCTGTCCACAAGGACAGGTGTCAAGGACGACACAGCCACACTGTCTGAAGGATTCACACACATTATCACAGTTGGCAGGGTGAGGATTAGAATTCATAACTAACTAGATTGCTACACTACAGTATTATCCACAGCAAAAATCCAAAACTCCAAGAATCACCAAGCTCAGGTATCACAGACCACACCAACTAGTGTTAAGTATTCTTAACGCAAAATAATTTATTTATCCACAAAAATGTTCACAGCGTTTTCGCCAGTCCCAATAGACAAGCTTCCTCAGAGAGATAAAACACTTTTAAAATTTGGCGCTCTTTATACACCTAAAATCTCATTAGTATGCAGTGCACGTCACTTCCTGATAATGAATTATTAACCATTCACACACTTCTTATTTGTTTATACATATCAATGTAAAAAAATATATAAAAAATTGTATTGACACACACGTCATACTCACTATACAACAGACTAGACTTACACATATAATGTGTAATACCATCCGACCATTAAAAACAATTGAGAAGTTTAAAAATAACTGAAAATGACACTTTTGAAACTTTGTCATAAAATTGACTATATGCGAGTGTTTGTAGCTACTCACTGGCTAGTGTATCACTTCCGATGGAATCCACGATACATTGCTTAACAGTTCAAGCTGCCAAAGCTAATAGTGTTGAATAAATTACACTCTTGGATTGTTTTTTATTTCTTTTTTGTTTTATATCGTAAAAATATATAACTATATATAACTGAGTGTTATATATACAAAACATAAGCAGGACATGGGGAGACCTGTAAATAAATTAATTAACTAGCAACACTTTACCCTATACGGGCACAAGCATATCTTCCTGATATCCTTGTGGACTAATAAATAAATGCCCACATACGTCAAGTTTTTAATAATATCTAAGACCCTATAACACTAAATGTGATCATGTGTGCTATTAATTCTATAAATATGGGGGGGTTTCTATTTAAGGCCAAACCCAATATAGATCCCTTGAACTTGTACACCCCTAATTATTCCATAATATATACTGAACCTCGTGCTGTAATACGGGAGTAACAAATATTCTGTCTGGGCTGTTACTAAATACCCCAGTACTAACCATACATACACTGTTGTTAAATTATCTAAGATAACTTTTCATTTTGAGAAGGCAAGCAATATTGCAATTGTCATTTAACCCTGGAGAGTTGAAGGCATCCAATCTTATTTGCCATTCCAACTCCCTAGTTTCAAGCCTAATCGATGTAGGTCCTCCTCTGTTACTCTGGGGAATATGATCAATAGCCATGAAATAAAATTTGTGTCCCGTGTGTTGGTCTATATGCTTTGCTAAGGCATTGTCCATGTTTTGTTTCCTAATGGCGTACATGTGTTGGTAAATTCTCTCACGGAACTTCCTATCTGTTTTTCCAACATAGTACGCCGGGCAGCTATCACAAGTGGCCAAATAAACAATAGACTTTGTTTCACAGTTTATCTTTTGTCTTATGGAATATTTTTTTCTTTTAATTTGAAATGAACTCCCTGTTTTTACACAACTACACCAATTGCACCGTCCACAAGTGAATGTCCCTTTTTGTCTAGTAAAGGACTCGTCACTATAATTTCCTTCTAATAAGATTTTCAAATTCCTTCCCTTCCTATACACTACAATTGGTTTTGTCCCCAATTTTTCTAGTAAAAATCTATTACTAGAAATGAACGCCCAATTTTTGTAAAGAATGGAATTAATTTCCTTTGATTCCATATTGTATGTTGTAATAAAGCTACGGGAGTAGTTTCGTATCCCTTCTTGAATGTTTTTTTGAGTATTTTCTGAGGTAGATTCCAATACAGAATAATCTACCACAGGGGTATGTGTAGACTCATTTTCATATCCACTTGTTCTGGTGTTAAGCAGGGGTATATAGAAGCCATTCTCTCTCTTACTCTTCACCTCCATTATTAATTCGTTAATTAGTATTTCTGGGTAGTCCCTATTTTTAAACATGTCACTAAGAAGTTGGCATTCAGTATAGAACTTTTCCTCAGTACTACACATTTTTACTGCTCTAATCAGTTGTCCCTTTATAATAGAGCGTTTTTGTTTGTGTGGATGTTGGCTAGAGTAATGGAGGAATGAGTTACAATAGGTTGATTTCCTATATATTGAGGATATCAATGACCCGTCTTCTGACTTCCTTTCCAATTTAACATCCAAATAATCTATTGAGGTCGTAGAGAATTTGTATGTGAAGCTGAAAAAATCTGTAGTGTTGTTCATATGTTCAACGAGTTCACAAGCTTCATTTTCCGAACCCTTAAACATTATAAAGATGTCATCCAGAAACCTTGTGTAATAAACCATTTTTGCTTTATAGTTTTCATTTCCAAAAATAAAATGTTTTTCCCAGTAAGCTACAAAGATGTTGGCTACTGAGGGTCCACATGGGGACCCCATTGCGATCCCTTGTTTTTGCAAGTAATGTTTTTTATCAAACATAAAAAAATTAGATGTAAGTATTATATCCAAAAGGTCCGTAACTATGTCAATTTCATCTCTCGAGACCTCTAAACTGTGTAAAAAAGATCCTATCCACTCAATGGCTTCCAGATGAGGAATAGATGTATAGAGATCCACTACGTCTATAGTAAGAAAATTACATAGTGGATCAATGGGAAGCTCATTGATGGCTGCCAAAAAGGACCATGAATCTTTGCAAATATAAGGGACCTTTTTTATATATTTGGAAAGAATTGTGTCTGTGTCCACTAGACATGCACATGGATATGTCATGGAAGATCTAGCATCTATAAGAGCTCTCATGGGTGGATGGTGGAGGTCCTTATGGATCTTTGGAATTCCGAAAATGGCAGGTGTCTTCGGTGTAGTAATATCTATATATTGATAGGTATCATTATCAATTTTTCCTGCCAAAAATAAGTCACGGAAGTAGCCCCTATTCCTAGAATAAACCTTATTCATCTCATTAAGTGAGGAGGGTATATAGGCTGGACCATCCACAACACAGGACATTTTGTGTAAATAGTCACTATTGTCAAAGATAACCAAGCCCCCACCCTTGTCAGGCTTGAAAACTCTCACCGGTAAATGACATAATTCATTTAAAAGCATTTTTTGTGCCTTGGAAATGTTGTATTTCTTATTTCTGGACTGGCTAATGGTATTGGAATCTAAATGTCTAAAATCAAATTCACATACCCGTTCAAAAATACCCAAGTCAGGGTGTATTGGGGGATTAAACACACTTGGCAATTTTAGTTTACTACCCTCCTGATGTACAGAGGTTGAAAACAGTAAGTCCAAGTTCAACTTTCGTGTAAAACATTTCAAATCTATGATGGTCTCTGTTAGATTGAAATGATTACTTGGTACAAAAGTGTTGCCTAGGGCCAATAAATCGATCAGTTCTTGTTCAATAGTGAAGCTGGAGAAATTGTAGATCTTAAAATCCCCTTTAGTATTCACTAATATCTTCACACTGGTATTCTGTTCTATGTCCAAGTGGTTATCATCATTCAGACTTAGTTGTTGTTCCAGCGTCTGTTCCTGTAGTTCTTCTGGTATTGGTTGTTCCGTTTCCCTAAAAAAGTGTTAGGTTGATTTTGTTGGCCATCCCCCCGGAATCTTTGGCCGTTATTATTATAATTACTGGCCTTGATTCTGTTACTCCACCGGGGACCCTCAGGAATGTCCAATTCATGTTCTTCCTGAATGGCATCCATTCCTGAGTCCCCTTGTGGCACTTGGTCATGTCCATTAGGTTGGTGTGGTGAATTATTAGGAATGGCCCCATGTTGTACATAGTCTATGGTTAATTTTGCATAAGCCTTATTTTGCTGATAAGCTGTTCTATCTCTGGTCAATTTTTTACTCTTATTGACTTTGAGTTTGGCCATCAACGCATCTATGCTGTTAAATATGCGTGCATAGTCATATTTATATCTTACAAAGTATTATCCAGGTATCACATGCATCACAGAGGTTATATTGCTGATATATGGGCAAAGGGTATGTCAAGGTGACTGACATCAGAAGGCATGCTTCAGTTGGGCAATGGGAAGTGTAGTGAGTGTGAATGGCATTCAAATCAATAATCTCTACACACACACACACACACACACACACACACACACACACACACACACACACACACACACACACACACACACACACACACACACACACACACACACACACACACACACACACACACACACACACACACACACACACACACACACACACACACACACACACACACACACACACAGGTTTGCCAGTACTGACATGCATGGGTTCATTGCTTCACAGGTGTGTAGTGGTTGACTGTGCCAGAAGGCTGTACAAGGCTAGACAAAGGGTGTGCCTTGGTATCAGGCTACATGACAATGGTCTGCAGTGTGTCTCAGGGGTGTAGTCTCTGGATTGGGCCACACAGATGGGTATTGTATTCACCATTCACTCATCTGGGTTACTATTGTAGGTGGCAAGTGCTGTGCAATGCTTGCCATGTATGTGTTCTATATTCCATAACATGGACAGTGTCTGGGATGTGCACACTTCCCACATGCATGTTCTGTGATATGTGGAAGTGTACATGGCTGTCTGGGGCATGTTGTGTGGACATATTGTTATCATCTGATGTGGCATTCCTGACCTCATGTGGTGAGAACTGGCAATGTAAACCAGGTTGACCCTCCACCTACACTGATAGCATGATACAGGTATTCACTGATGTTAGTGGCATCAGTCCATACAGGGCATGTGCATAAGGCATAGCATTTCCTTTGTGGGTTACATTTGCTGACTCTACAGTTGTTGCAGGTGTCCAGCAGGGCACATAGTGAAGGACCACTGTATGAATGATTTGCCTATTGTAGGGATGGGGCAGGGTGCCATGTCCTCTGTAGTCTACTGCAATCACACCATGGTTGCTATCTGTGGGCAATATGCAGGGAACTACCAACACAGTGGTTGTTGCCTAGCCAAGTGTGTTTGTGTATGAGACATGGGTGGAGAGTGTTCTCTGGGTAATACAAGGGTTGCCTATATTGTTCCCCAATCTATAATGTCACATGTAGGGGTATGGATTATCTACACCAGCCTCTCTGCTGTTTGACATCTGTTGTCCTTGTAAGGTGGACATTGTGACATATAATAGGCCCTTCATATAAGAAATTTGCAAAACCCGCTCCACAATGAGTCCTGTTATTACACACTCACAGCTACCTCCCCACAGAATACTTATCACACACACATGCACACACACACACACACACACACACACATACACACACACACACACACACACACACACACACACACACACACTCACTCACTCACACACACTCACACACACTCACACACATACACACACTCACACACTCACACACACTCACACACACACACACACACACACACACACACACACACACACACACACACACACACACACACACAGACACACACTCACACACAGATACACACACACACACACACACACACACACACACACACACACACACACACACACACACACACACACACACACAAACAGTTGCCATGTCTGGGATTAGAACAGGACCTACCTAACTAATACACCACACTATTACATTATGCAGTTATAGCGCATGCCACAGAGCTTATTGGACTACTCTTTCCCCAAAGGTGTATTTCAAAATGAATGACATCAGCAGGCTTGCCAAAGTAGGGCAATGGAAATTGCAGGGACTGTGATTGGCCTCAAAAGCATTGATCCCTACACAGACAAACAAACACACACACAGAGTTTCACAGTTGCCACGTGTGGGTTTGGAACTCCTACCTAACTAGTACATTACACTATAGCATTACGCAGTTATAGCACACACCACAGAGCTTATCGGGCTACTTTTTTCCCCAAAGGTGTATTTCAAAGTGAATGACATCAGCAGGCTTGCCAAAGTAGGGCAATGGAAAGTGTAGTGACTGTGAATGGCCTCTAAAGCATCTATCCCCACACAGACACAAACACACACACACACACACACACACACACACACACACACACACACACACACACACACACACACACACACACACACAGTTGCCATGTCTGAGATTAGAGCTCCTACCTATGTAGTACATCACACTACAGCATTATGCAGTTAAAGCATATGCCACAGTGCCTACCGGATTACTCCTTCCCCAAAGGTGTATTTCAAAGTGAATGACATCAGCAGGCCTGCCAAAGTAATGCAATGGAAAGTGTAGTTCATATGTTCATAGGTTGGTACTAGGCTATTGGCTGTAGGGCCTATACAAGCCTAGCCATAACAATTCCCTGGCTATTTCTTCCCACAATATTTACTTCCCTGGACCACTGCCTAGCAGGGCAACTGACATGATCCCCGGGGTGAATTTCCTGTCTCCCATCCAATTGTCAAGGTTCCTTTTGAAGAGGACCAAAGAGGCACTCTGCTTGACATGTATGGGCAGTCTATTCCAGAGTCTGGGGAGTCTCTGGGGCAGGAACCTATCCCTCCAGCATGTTTTTTTCATTGTGATGACAAGGTTTGAATCTCTGGATCATGTGGCTCTTTGGGATTGGAATTTCTTTAAATGTAGGCATGTCCAACTGCTCTGGGTTTTACATAGCTTTGTATGTTAAGCAAAGATTACCTCTGAGTAGACGATATGCAACAGAGTCTAGCTGGATTATTTTTAGATGGTCAGCATATGGCATCTGCTTTAGGCCTGTGATTCTTTTAGTGTTGTATTTCTGCAGCCTTTCTAGTTGTTGCAGATGTATTGAAAGGTACATACCAAATGGGGTGTTGTATTCTATACTGGGTCTACTGAGAGTTGACTACAGTTGGACAATGACTTCCTTTTTTCTGGATGAAAAGCCCTTAGTGATGAGGTGTGCCACATAGGCAGATTTCCTGACTGTTGTAGTGATGTGGTTATCAAAGGTGAGACCACTGTCCACCTGTGTCCCTAAGTCTCTTATCACATTTTCAGTGTTTAGTATACTGTCACCTATGTAGTAATTCTTGGGTACATGTTTCTTCCCAAAGGGGATAACTATACATTTCTTGGCATTGAGCTTAAGCCCATGGCTCTAGCACCAAGCATCTGTTTCTGTAAGGCCCTTTTGTAGAATATCCACATAATTTGGGGATTCAATAATGGCTCCCAGTTTGCATTCATCTGTGACCTTTGCTAGCCAGAGTCCCTTAGTGCTGGCCTGTACTTCAGAGCAGTAGATGCCAAATGAGAGTGGTCCCAGGACTGAACCCTGAGGTACTCCAATTGTCAGTTATGTGGAGCTGGGTTTGGAGTCGGCTACTTTTACAGTGTGGGTTCTGTCAGTAAGCCAGTTGGCAACCCATCCAGTGATGTAGGAATTAATGCCCAGCTTAGTACGTTTGTCTATGATTCCAGACTGGGGGATGGTGTTGGAAGCCTTGGTAAGGTCCGGATAGGTTGTGTGGACTACCTTACCCTCATCCACAGCTCTGGAGACTTATTCAAAGACATCAATCAGGTTCAGGAGACAAGATCGGCCCTTCACGTACCCAACCTGGGTGGGGTCCAGTGTTTGAAGGTTGCCAATGTCTTTGTTTATAAGTTCCATGATAATACATTCCATGGCCTTGCAGATCAGGCTCATCAGACTGATAGGGCAGTAGTTCCCAGGATCCAAGGTAGATCCCCCCTTGTGGAGTGGGATAACTGTAGCTGTGCACCACTCAGTGGGCACGAAGCCTGAGGTGAGGCTGTGATTAAACATGGCACTTAGCTGAGGTGCCAGTTCATTTTGTAGTTCATGTCGTACACAGCCCAGGATGTTGTCTGGTCAAATGGATGTTGTATTCTTAGATTTGGACACTGTGTTTTTTACCCAGGTAGCCATTATTACCGGAATCTGGCAATCTGTTGGTATTGAGATGGGCCCGTTAGGGGGTGAGAGAGGAGTGCAGTTGGCACTGAATCAATCTGCCAGGATATTGCAATATCCTTGGGATCAACATATTTAATGTCATTCCGCTGTAGCTCAGAGCAGCTCTGAGCATTGACATTTACATTCCTGACATAGCTATAGCACGGCTTGCGGTTGTCTTTGGAATCTTTGGCTGTATTATTTTCATAACTAGCATTGGAGGATTTTATGAGGGATCTCTGCTTCTTACTGAGGCTGGTAATGGAGTTTTTTGCATCCTGGGATTTTCCTCTTTTTTTGCAACAGTTTCTTCTTTTTTTTGTAAAGTTTGTTTATGGCAGGGAGGCACCAGATTGGCCTCCTTTTCTTGGAGGAGAGTGTCTTGGTTCTATTTGGGATGGCACGATTCATGCACATGTGGATGTACTCTTACAGTGCCTTAGTGTAGGATTCAGCATGAAGTTTGTCACTTCTGACCTATGTAGCATGATATTGGCTTCGGAGATATTTTTTTACGGAGGTTTCCTTACTGAAGGGTGGGGGGGATGTGGATGTCAATGGTGATTAGCTTATGGTCAGACCTGACCACTGAGGGCGTGACCATAGGTGTGGAGCATTGATTTCCCATGTTGTTAATGACCAGGTCTAGGATATTGGAGCCCTCGGTGGGACTATGGGTTAGTTGATCCAGGGTATTGGGAATTATGAATTCCAAGAACTGTTGGGCAAAGGTTTTGGTACACAAGTAGTTTTCCCAGTTAATGGCAGGGTAGTTGACAACACCCAGTATTAGGTTGCTTGGTTGTATCTTAATATTTTCCAGTATGTTTAGAAAGGTGTAGTGAGAATCTTGGGGCATGGTGGGGGATCAATAGCAAGCTATACAATTTGGATTGCAGTCTTACCTAGTGTTAGCTGCACCTGGAGAATTTCATATGCATTGTGTTGTGCAACTAGCCTGGTGGTGTGAATATCCTTGATGAATATGGACACTCCTCCACCTTTAGTGTTTTGGTCCTGGTTTGGTGGCTGACAGATGTGGTAACAGTTGCAGCCTGGTATTGCAGGAATGCTCTCTGGAGCCTTGTACCAGTTCTCTGTTACTGCACAGATATAAATGTTCTCCATATGCAGGAGTGCCTAGTGAGTGTGATTGACCACAAAAGCATTGATTCCTACACACAACCGCACACACACAGTTTCACCATTGCCATGTCTGGAAATAGAACTCCTACATAACTAGTACATCACACTATAGCATTATGCAGTTATAGCATGAGCCCTGGAGCTTATAGGGTTAGTTTTTCACCAAAGGTGTATTTCAAGGTGAATGACATCAGCAGGCTTGCCAAAGTAGGGCAATGGGGAGTGTAGTGACTGTGAATGGGCACAAAAGCATTGATCCCTACACACATACTCTCATAGTTTCCATGTCTGTGATTAGAACTCCTACCTAATAAGTACATCACACTATAGCATTACACAGTTATAGCATGTGCCACATAGCTTAGAGAGCTACTCCTTCACCAAAGGTGTATTTCAAAGTGATTGACATCAGCAGCCTTGCCAAAGTAGGGCAATGGGGAGTGCAGTGTATGTGAAAGGACCATAAACCATTCATCTGGAAGCACACACACAACACTCAGCCACACACAGGTTTACATTTAACAGGTATATGTATACAACTACTAGATGAATAATGACTTGTACAGTTATGCTACACAGTTATCTCAAGCACCACATACACTTTAGTGCTGATGGATACCAGAGGCAAATGTCTATAGTGATTGACATTTAGACATCATGTGGATTTAACCAATTGGATTTATGCTGGGTGGGACAGGCCTCATGATGGGAAGCTCTTTGTCACTGTCTGTCACTCTCTTCCACACATCTATATATGTGTAAGTTTGGCCTATTATAGTGTGTTGTCCTTGGATATATGTGTGTATTCCTATCTGATGTGTGTGCAAAGCATGACTGGTGTACAAGGTGTACACAAACATCTCTGACTGTCAGATATGTATAGTCCACTGTTGTTGCCAGACATGGGCTTCATTTCTGTAAGTGTGTGAGCATGTCCAATATGATCTTTCATTATTTTGTTGTCAGGCATGGGCTTCGTTTCTCTAAGTGTGGGAGCATGCCCAGTATGACCTTCTGTATTTAATATGTGAATCCATTCCAGGTAGGTTGTACTCCAGTGCAGGCATTTGTGTTCTACACCTACAGCTAGCAACCTATTTCTGTAGGATATCTGTAGTTCGGTTGACAATATGGGGTTACAATGAGCAAAGGATAGTGGGTTGCTGTAGGTAATTGTGTCTGTGCTGCTTCTGCTACATGGTTTTTGGTATTAGCAGAGATATTCAGACATATGTACTGTTTTACACTGTGATGTTTTTTTGTCATCAACTACTGTCAGGTATACATATTTGCTTGCAGTAATTTCCTGGGGAGCACAGGGTGAATGCACTGTGTCCAGTATTGTGGTCTGCAACCTACATATTCTTACACAATCATGCCATTCAGTTGCGGAAGCTGCAGACACTTGCTGATTGGTCTGTGTAAATAGTTCACTAGTAAGCCAAACAATCAGAACCTTGAATCCTAGAACGTAGTAAAAAATTTTTTCCTTTATTCAATTCAACAATCCTGGACCACAAACGATAAAAACAATAAAAAAGTTGTTCTTTAGACAGTACTAAGCGCTTTCACCCTTTCGTATTAGGGCATCATCAGAGTACAAATTAAAATAACCAACAACGTCCCTTAAATACAAAATCCTTAATTACTTAATAACATAATTAGCAATCGGCACTCAATGGTAAACACTTTTTCAGAGTCCTGATTGATCCTAGACTGTGGATGTGTGCCGGACCAACACGAACATTGTGCGAAATGGTATTATTTTCATTTATTTGAACTACTACCATTGTGGCTTTGATGTTTTTTGGACAAGCAAGTATCGGTTCAATGCGATGCCTTTTTTGAAGTTTTTTTGCTATACACACGATTAGAGACTATAATTACAATATAGTGACTGAACTATTTATTATTTTTTATTTTTTGCTGCAATAACGCTGTAACAACGTCCCCGTATTATTAACTTTTTTTACTGGATTGATCCTTGACTGTGGATGTGTGCCGGATCAACACGAACTGTTTGCTAAACGGTATTTTCCTCGTTTATCAGAACCACTACCATTGTGGCTTTGACGTTTTTTGAACAAGCAAGTATTATTTTAATGCAACGTCTTCCTTGAAGGTTCTCTCTATAAATATATTTTGGGACTTTAATCTCAATATAGAGACATTGAGTTACTGGTTATCATTTGCTGCAGAAATGCTGTAACAATGTTCCCGTACTACTAATTCCTTCACGGGAATCATAGGATTGGAAGCAGCATATACTGATACTGACTTTCGCCGTTGTACATACTTTATTTTACATTGGCATTATCATCCTACAAGTGAGAGCTGCCTAGCGGAGAGCTTCGATTCTACAAGGGTGTGACAGAATTAACATAATTGTTTATAATATATTATTTCATTGTTCACTTAATGAAAAAGCAGTATCATTATAGTCAATTAGTGTGAGTTCACCAATTATTACAGCCAGTAATTGTTACACAGCCACCGTGTTCACAATATCGTGAATTGGGCAGACTAATGGTCGGAAGCTTAACAGAATAATTGAATAACAGTACTAGCAACGAAACACAGTTTTGTATTCAATACAGTCTGACAATTAACACAAACTGACTTTTTATTAGTGGTGAACAACATCTGTACAACGCTTTTAAACAATTCAGCGTTTTTCAATATTTTATCAATGAATTTTTTCTTGGTGAATTCACTCTGAGTAACGGACTATTGGGTCACACTAGTTTAACATCTTGAATTCACCAACGTAATGCAGCGGTTACTACAAGAACATTTGGACATTACTAACAAGCTTATCAAAGCCTTGAATGAACAACAAATGTTTGGGGGGAATGAAACTGAGATGGTTATTACAGACTCACAAGAGCAGCTTTTCACCTTACATTCTACTCCCAACACTAGTCTACACAATGCAGTTGCCAGGCAATGATCGGCAAGTCCTCAGCGACAGGCAGTGACGTCAGGGAGAGGTGGTGTTTCAACTCCGCCCTTGAATGTTGATGGTAGCAACGATCACAACCAGACGGTTCATAGAGTGAACGTGAATAGGAATAATTCGCCCAACAGGAACATTGATTTAATTCATTTTCTCTCAGCACCAGATTTGAATAGAGCGGGTTCAGTAACAACTAGGAACCAGGGCACATTGAATTCACGGCTTGAGGAGTTCGAAAAGACACTTAAAACTTTCAAATCTCTGCAGATGGACAATGCATTTTTAGAACGCTCTTTAGAATTAAAGCAAGTCCCTAAGGGGCTACGTATTTTCAAGTTGCCCCATGGGTTTACAGAAGGTACGCCACTGTTTACAGAACTTTTGGGACTTTATGACAACACTGGTTTTGAGCTTCTAAAACTTATTATCCATAACAACAAGGATAAACTTAATAGTTTAAAGGAAAAGCTATGTAACTTAGACACAGGTATTAAGGCTGATGTTGTATTTGAGCATAACAATTTTAAAATGGAAAACATATTTAGAAATTTAGATGGATACATTACTAAAGGTTTAGATATTAATAACATGAAAATTGAGAGAGACAGTAATGATTACAAAAATAACAGAGCATACAATCATTTTAGGGAATACAAAAATATGAAGTCACATAATCAGAATCGTAATAATACAAATGCAATGGGGAATGGTCAAAATTTTAACACTAATTTTAATTTTAATGGTTTTAATACTAATGCTGACCATGAGTCACAGTATAGAGTTAATTTAGATATTAATGATGAGACACAGTCAGTTTTTTTAGAGCAGCCAGTCCTAAGGAGATCAGAGAGAATAAGGGAGAGACAAGGCAGTCACAATCATTATGTTCAAAGAAATTACAACAATGGAGGCAACAGAAGGGGCAGATGGTAGTACAAATTGACAAAGATTGTGATGTTGATGTCGACCGATCTGATGGTATAGATTTTGAAACTTCACTAACATTGTATCAAAATATAGACGTTGAAGTTTTACAACAGAATACAGTATGTGTTGACACCAGCACAAACAATATTGGTACTGGAAGTAATATTATAACACACTTGGGTTTCAATCTATATAATTTTACTGAAAGAACATTTGATAATAATTTTTTAAATTTGTTTAGTAAAGGATTCACATTCGTGCCTACGTTTAGGTTAGACATTGGCAATGTCTTGATAAACTTAAAAACATACACTAGGTTATTAAATTTAAAAGTATTTTTCCATAATTCTAATACTGTGTCACAAGATACTAGATTTACACTTAAACATCATAGCACGTTTATACCGCCTCAGAATCTCATTATACACGTATTTGAAAAATTATGTGAGACACACATAAGAAGGATATTAAGTGAAAAAACAAGTATTTCACATAATTTATCTTCAGCGGAACGATTTTGTCTGAAGGAGCTTACTAGTACTAACAAATTTAGAATAATGAAACCAGACAAAGGAGGTGGGGTTGTTATTATGTTGACTGACGATTACATTAATAGGATGGTCAGACTATTAGATGACGAGGAAACCTATGAAAAGGTGAATAGGCATGATGTTGATAAGGCATATACTAAAATTGATTGGCTGCTTTATGAGTTTTTGATGGATGGATGGATTGATGTACAAATTTATCATTATATTACTGTGGAATTCCCAATAATACCATCTATTTTTGGGATTCCAAAAATTCACAAACATATAGACAATCCTCCATTCAGACCTATTGTTTCTGCCATAGGATCAAAGACTGAGGCCTTGGCTGCCTTTATTGACTTTAAGTGTAAAAATGTTTTAACGAAATTTCCACATATTATCAGAGACTCTTGGCATTGTTTGGATTCTATTCGAGATTTTGTAAATATTGTTGATGGCAAATTTGATTTTTGTATGGTCACTATTGATGTTATTAATCTTTTTAGTGTAATTCCACATCAAGAAGGTCTTGAGTTGTTCGAAGTATGTCTTAACAAACACAGCAATTATGACAACTCTGAGTGTAGATTGTTGTCACAGATGCTGGAATTGGTATTAGAAAATAATTTTATATATTTTAACGGTCATTATTATAGACAAAATAATGGTGTTGCAATGGGGGCCAAATGTGCCCCTATCTATGCTAACTTAGTTTTAGCAGCATGGGAGGAAGAGCATGTGTTTACTTGCAAATTTTGGAGTAAGATTTTATTATATTTAAGATTTTTGGATGATATTTAAATTTTTTGGAAAGGATCTGAAATTGAGCTCAAAGAATTTACTACATATATTGGGCTAACGACAAGTTTTTTAAAATTTACAAGTTATACTTCATCAGAAAAGATTAACTTTTTAGATATTACAATATCATTACAGAATGATAAACTTGAATCAAACATTTATCGGAAAAAAACTTACTCCAACTCGTTTCTACATTTCGACAGCTGTCACCCGAGTCATCAGAAGAGAAACCTAGTAAAACGTCAGATGGTGAGGCTGTCTAGACTAGTTAGTTGTGATGACACTTTTTTGGAAGAACTTGTCAAATTGAAAAACATGTTTACTTCTAGAGCTTACCCTGAGGAGTTAGTATCTAAAATTAGTCAAGATATAATAAGAAACAGATCAACACTATATAAACCTATTATATATTATGGTTTACCATCCAAAGATACGTCGAACGTTAGGATTGTTGGGCATGACACTTTTGTCATCCCTTTTAATGAAAAATCACAACAAATTATTAAAGTGTTACATGATTCATGGGACATCATTACAGAAACTAATACTGATTTAGAGAATATTTTGGGGAACAAACCCAAATGTACTTTTAGTAAAGGGAAAACTTTAAAGAATTTGTTTGAAAAACCCATATATAATGAAATGATTATGAAATCTAAAATGAATAAATGTGGTGTTTGTTGTATATGCAGATTTATTAATAATGGACCATACTTGCTAATCTCTAATTATGAAAAGACAATTAGATGTCCCGGGGTTTGTGATTGTAACACTAGTAGGGTTGTTTATGCTGCTTCATGCACAAGTTGTCAAGCCTTCTATATAGGAAAAACACATAGGAAATTAAAAACTAGAATTATTGAACATATGAGTGACATCAGGACTCAGAAACAGACTAGTGCCTTATACATTCATAGTACTGGCTGTGTTAATTTCAAAAAAATTTTATTTTTTGTAATTGACAGAATACCTCAAGCTATGTTGCACAACGGAGGTGACAGTAAGACTTTGTTGGAAGCTAAAGAATGTATTTGGCAACTTAGATTAAATGCCAATAGGTGGCCTGGTATTAATGACCAAATCTCCATTGCAAGCATACTTAAGTTAAAATCACAATTTATTTAAATATTTAATTTACAGCCTTTATGTTTGGTTCTATATTATATATATATTGTGACATTTTTAACTTTGAAAGGAATTTAAGAATATAATGGATATTATTATATTTACTAATGGTTGTTCCAAATTTGATACAATTTTTAAATTTTAATATATTATATTTATTATATTTAATGTAATATTTATTACAATGTAATATTGTTATTTTAACATTATTATTAACTGTATTTTTAAGAAGTTTTAGATACAAAATTGTAACAACAAATTTATATTTGTGATTAAGTAATCCATGAATATAAAATATTATGCTGCTGACTTCACTAGCTAATTAGTCTTTAAGTGTATGCTAGAATTACTAACTAAAAAGGAATATACTCTTTACCATTGAGTGCCGATTGCTAATTATGTTATTAAGTAATTAAGGATTTTGTATTTAAGGGACGTTGTTGGTTATTTTAATTTGTACTCTGATGATGCCCTAATACGAAAGGGTGAAAGTGCTTAGTACTGTCTAAAGAACAACTTTTTTATCGTTTTTATCGTTTGTGGTCCAGGATTGTTGAATTGAATAAAGGAAAAAAATTTTTACTACGTTCTAGGATTCAAGGTTCTGATTGTTTGGCTTACTAGTGAACTGGTTTGGAAGTTTGTTACGAACACTGTGTAAATAGTTCCGCATCTTGGCACAGTGGTGGCTGAGTATCCCATGCTTGTGCATCCATCGACGTGACAGTATGGCCATATCCTGCTGTGGCCATACCTCACAGCTGTACAGATTCACACAGGTTATCCAGAGGCACTGCTAATATTTCTGGTCATTACCCCTTTGCATTGTGGTTTACAAGCAGGTTTGTAGCCACCCATTCTTGTGTTTGCAGGCAGGGATAGTATGTGCACACAGCTGAGTTTCTGACTTCACACACTCCATGGTGTCCATGCTTCTTCCCCCCTCTGTTATTCTATGCTCTTCCAAACATTATGCAAACATTATCTGATAAGGTCCCTACATTGGCAGTACGGGTGAGGCATAGGGCTTTGACAGAGGACTGTAGGACATTTGGTAGTGATGCAGGCCATCTTTAGCAGGCCATTGCATTGTGTCACTCCTACGATTCAAGGCTGCAAGCCACTATATTCCCCTGGGGTGACAGAGTAGATGTGCAAGGTGTTAATGTCAATAGTTTCTGTCCTTATTGATCCAGTGGTTTGGATGCTGGCAGGGTGCTGCCTACAGCTAGGTACACACCTGCATGGGACACCTCTTCAGCATGCTACATTCTGTGGCTATTCCCATACAGAGATGGGGGTCATATTGTTCTCATTTCCAACAGCAAGGATAAGACCTATGAGGTACCTGTGGCTGATGGTGGGGTGAGCTGTGTGCATGTGTGCTATGGAAGCTACTTGCAGCTGACTCACAGATATATTTGGGACATTCAACTTATGCTGGCTTGTGCAGGGACATCAGCAGTTTCTCAGTACTTCATACCTGTGACTTTTGTGGTCTGTCAGTGTTTGGCCAGACGACATCAGTATTCCATACTACAAACCCAACTAATGTGCTGCTAACTTGTATGTACAATTCCAAAGGTGTGCCAATTTGACAGTAACATGTTATACACTCTCTGTCTAGGGTACTTCCACCTCTGTACTGTTAGTATGTCTGGGCCCACATTCATGCCATGTCCATCTTGCAGATGGTGACAGAGATTACATCTGAACAATTAGTATGGATTACTGCTAGAATGTGTCTTGCTGGGATGCACTGTGTATGGCACTGCAGTTGTGAGAACTTGGCCCTTTCATCAGCAGTACTGGCCATTGGCCAACAGGACACAACCTACCATGCCTACATGCTGACCACTTTCACACAATATGCAACACACACCAACCTAACACGCACAGCCCTGCATATTGTCCACATGCTACAATTTATCCTGCTCCTTTGGCCGGCTCAGGTGATCTGTGCTCCACGGTTTTTATACCTACACATACATGTTATTAGATTTCTACATAGGATTGTGGGGGGCACACTTGACAACTGGACAGATTAGCTATGACTGTACTGGTATTTCAGATACTCCATTTCATTCTGTATTCAGACCTATCATGCAGACTAGAGGCATATCAGTGTACTACAGGTCTTAAGGTTTATTGACCTACATTTCAGTTTGAGGCTTCTTACCCTTCAGAAGTAACATCCCAGTGCCTGACCTGTTGTAACCTGTCTGTGTAGGTCTGGAGGAGGGCTGTTCTCCATAGCCATCAATCAGACGCCTTAGCACTGCCTTTCATTGTGTTTGTCTATGTCTGTCCTGCTGGCTGAGACTATTGTTGGTATGTGAGCCTCACTACCTTGCATGTGTGTGTCCTACGGACACACATTTGTCCCACCACATTTCCTGCAGTGGGTTTTGTCACCTTGTCTAGTACTGGCTACTATGTTGACACCAGCATTTGTTGCAGATTTCATGCTGCCAATATAGCTGTCTACTATCTGCTGGCATCCCATTCAGCCACCCAATTCCCTTCCATGCTTACATCCGTACCATAGATACAGGTAGCAGAATATACTACTCCATTCAGCAATTGATAGGGATAGTGACTTACCTTGTGGCTGTGCCAGTATTGAGGATAGTGCTGGAGGACTGACTATGTTGGATGCACATAGTACATTCCCTATATATGGTTAAGCACAGGTAGTGTCATGTTTGGCATCCCTTTTATTGTATGTGCGAGTCAGAGAGAGGTGTCATTCTCTGGGTTCCTACCATGTCAGTGTATGTGCTATGCATAGCCTCTTTGCCAAGGCCTGGGCATACTGGGCATGCCTACTTCTGCCTACTGTGGCAGGCTCAGCTTGTTCCTCCTACGAGTCACTCTGTGTATGTGCAGGCTTTGGCAATGGTGGGGACTGTGTGGCCCTGCCCCGTGCTGTTCCTGCTGCAGCTGTTTCCACAGGATCATATTGTGTAGCATGGCACATACGATGCCAATTTGGGTACATGTAGCTGGTGAGTACTGCAAAGCTCCACCAGATATGTCCAGGCACTGGAACCATGACTTGAGTATCCTAAACACATGCTCTATTATGATTCTGGTCTGTGTGTGTGTCTCATTATAGAGTTCTTGTTCGGGTGTTTATGCATTTCTGATGGGTGTCATCAGCCATGGCTCCAGTGCATAACCAGCATCTTCCACTAGTTGGCCATAGGGGATGTCCCCATTGGCAAATCTCTGATACAGCTGCGTCATATGCCAGATGTGGGAGTTGTGATAGCTTCCAGGGCTACCAGCACGCACATTCATTGTAATGCCCTGGGCATCACACATGACCTGGCAGTTGGTAGAGGGGAAGCCCTTGCAGTTTATGTAGACTCTACCCTGCTTGACAGGTGGTGCCACTACCTCAGGGTATTTTGCTATTTGGTGGAAGAGATGCATATTGCTGGTCAATGCCTCACGGATATTGCAGAAATATATGTGCTCACCGACATGTGCTGACATGGCATCCAGGAATTGGTGGAGTACCCTGGATGCTGATGCCTGTGAGATCCCCATGATATCCCCATTGGCATTTGCAAGGTACCTGTGGCTAGTATTCTTAAGCCTACACATACCTTGGTATCCACTGGGATAGGTTCCTCTCTGTTGGTTCTGTGTCTGATGCGTGGCCGTCACAGCTCAATTTGCTGTAGGAGGCCCCTGTCCACCCTATAGTGCTCCACTATGTCCAGCTCATGTAGCCCCTGGTAGGTTACCCTGGGTCTGTACACTCATCTCCTTCTCCTCATTGTGGGTTGTTCATCAGCATTCTCATCCTCACCACCCTCAGCCTCTTCAACATGTTGATTTATGATAGCAAATGCAGCCCCAATCATTTTGTTACTTTTGTTACGTAAAATATCCCCATTTGTGCACACCGCTTGTGTAGAGTTTGGGGAAAAACCAAAGGGAAAGGTGTTTGCATAGTTTATAGTAGTGTGCTGGGCTGGGATGGGCTGCTGCCTGTGTAATTGGTTGATTCTGATACATTTTACCTGCCAGCTATTCTAGTTCTCCTTGATTACCTTCCTACTGCAGCTTTCTCTTCCCATTGCCTTCCTGTTTAAGTCCCGAGGCACACCATGCAAACAGTGCTCAGATGTGCACAGAGCTGTTATTTCCTGGTTTATTTATTTATTTTTTTTGGTTTAAAACCCAGTGCACGGCATGCACATCCGCTTAGGCAATGTAAAGTGTGCTTGGCAGCTTCAGACATACACCACTTCCTTACCTCTGCTAAGCTAAGGGCAAACCCAAGCCACAGGGCTCCAATAAGCTTACAGTATGCCTGACACACCTCTCTATGATGTCATCTAGCTCTTAGGCTTGGACCATGGTCTTTCTGTACCTACATGGTTGGGTGCAGGCTAGCCATGAGGGGAAATCTGCGATCAGATTTATTTCCATCATTTGCATATGATTGCCTTCTAATGCAGTTACAAGTCCCATACTGAGTCTTCCCCTTAGCAACCACTATTCACTGGCCTTGTTGTCTTCTGCCCACCATTGACTATAATGGCAAAATTGTTATTTTTGCAGAGAAAACTTTTTTCAGGGTTTTTCTTTTTTTTTTCCGGCTGATCCCATTTGCGTGCCACTGCCCTATGCTTAAACGGCTGAAATCAACCAAACAAATATAAACATTTTTTTTTCAACTGTTTTCCATGCCATTGGCCATATATTTGATGATTGGCGTGCTTTACACATTATATACGCCCTTTATTTGGAGCTGTCATGGGTCCGTTTGGTAGTTTGCAGATATGTACTCGGTTACTAACTGAGTACACTTCTGCAGGTTGCACTAGACCTGCACAGATGGCTGCCAGCATCCTGGATTGATAATTCACCTCATTTGCATGGTTTTCACCTGCAAATGAGGTAATTAGCATACATGAGCTATGCCTGTGCAGGAATAGGGCAGGAGCGCTCGTGCACATCCTGGGAGCTTGTTCCTGAATCTTTTGGTGGCCATATTGCCTCCAGCATCTCCTGCATGCCATGCAGAGCTTGCTGAATCCTGTGGAATGTGCTGGCTCTTCCTAGTATCTGTGACATCTGTGCAGCTCTGTGACTTTTATTATGCACATTCACTTTTTGCTTTTACTCTTTGAATTCATTTTACCAGTAGTAGCTTGTCACTAGGCAAACAAGCCAAAATATTAAGAGGCTTGCTATTTTTTTTTTTTTTTTTGCTCATTATGTTCATAGGAACCCGCTGTGATGGTGCTGCGGTAGTGTTGTCACCTCACAGTAAGACGCTGTCTGGTTCGATTCTCAGCTAGAGCGTCTTCTGCGTGGTGAAATGCGTGAATGGGCGTACCTTCATTGAAGGTTGTGCATCAGAGCTGGTAACTCGGCATGTAAAAATCAACTACCAATCATTAGCAGACCTGAGTTTCACTGTGGCGACCCCTAACCGGGAAAAGCCGAAAGACACAAACAAATGTTCATCAATATGAAACAGGTTTTAGTTTTATATGTTAATGTCAATATATTTTGACAAAATGTAAACAATACCTGTTTTTGTACCATTTTAGTCCAGGTATTAGGAAACTGTCTTAAACAAAATATTGCATTTTACTTCGGTGTGTTGTTCATTTCCTGTATTTTCCTTTATATCTCATGACAATCTGGCATTCTGACTCAAACAGTGCATATATGTTTTGTAGGTGGATTAGCCAAAAATAAATGCTCAGTGCTCCACTGCAGGTAAAGAAAATATAATCCAAACCCATTTTAGCAAATGAAATATGTAAGGAGAAAATACCACTCTGGACACAGAAATAAATATAAAGTTAGCGCTTTCGTTTATACAATATATAAACTTCTTCAGACAAAAGTATACAGGAAATAAACCATTTAAATAAGCATTCAAGAAGTGACATCATTTCCCATTCAAAGAAAAAAGTCACAATAAAAGTCCCATTAAACATCAAAATAAAAGACATGCCTCAAAATAAGATATCCAACTACACAATAGACCCATTGAACAAAACTTTAAATAAAATCCTAAACACTACAATTATATGCATAAAATATATATAGAAGTTAGAATATTTAAATAATTGACTACAAAAATACAATAATAAATGTTATCTACATAAAGACTTCAGTTTCAAAACACTCATGATAGAAATAGTGTCATTCAAACTAGGTGAAACTGAAGCGTTCAACTTAAGTTGCCATAAAAGTTCTTTCTCCTCAAGTTGCAAGGAATTTGGACCTCCCCTAATGTTTTCAACAACCCTATCAATGATTAAAAAACAAAATTCATGTGTGAGAAAGGCCAAAATATGTCTAGCCAGGGCATTTGTAATATTTGCTTTAGAAATGGCGTAAAAATGTTCATAAATTCGATTTTTAAAAACCCTATCAGTTTTGCCAACACAGAAAGATGGGCAATTCTGACATAATGCCAAGTAGACCACCCCTCTTGTGTTGCAGTTGTATTTATCTGTTAAGTAATATTTTTTCTTATTGATCATAAACATGTTGGTAACACATACAAACTTACACCAACGGCATGATCCACATTTAAACATCCCACAATGTGGGCGGTGACATTTATAATTTACTGTTTCAAGGATAGTTTTTAAGTTCCTACCTTTTTTAAAAATTACAAGAGGCCTTTCACCCACATAATTTCTTGTTGTACTATCCTCGACTAAAAAGTACCAGTTCTTGAAAATAATATCCCTCAAAAAGGGAGCATCCTTAGAAAAACTGGTAATAAAACCCAAATTTCCAAAGTTATTGTTATTTTCATGCTCAAATTGCTGTGTTAAAGGAATCCGTGTGTTAGGTGGGTCCATAATATCATTAACACACTCAAGATTCTCATTTCCAGGTGAAATAACATAACTTAGAATTGGTTTAAAGTAACCATATATCCTTTTAGATGTAACCTCAAAAATGTGTTCATCCAATAAGATAATAGGGTAACCTCTTTTCATAAACATGTCCCTTAATAAACTACACTCATCCAAAAAATCTTCATCTAGAGTTACCATCCTAGCTGCCCTAACTAGCTGTCCCTTAACAACTCCCTTCTTCTGATGGAAGGGGTGGCAGCTAGAAAAATGGAGGAATGCATTTGAGTTAGTGGGTTTTCGAAAAATCCTAGATGTAAATGTGTGTAAAACAAAATTTTTGACTAATTTTACATCTAAAAATGAAGTCTCTTTTTCTTGAAAGTCCCAAGTGAAAGCCAAGAAATCAGAAAAATCAGTAACTTTTTCAATAAATGATACTGCGGAATGTCTATCACCCTTCCAAAGAATAAAAATATCATCTAAATAACAGGTATATAAAGCAGCCTTACTCTGGAAAACGGGGTCTTTAAATAAAAAATGTGTTTCCCAAAATGCCATTACTGTATTGGCAAAGGTTGCACCACAGGGAGATCCCATGGCTACACCTGTTTGTTGCAAATAGAATTTAGATTCAAAAAGGAAATAATTGTTAGCTAAAACAAGTTCCAGTAAGTATATGACCAAATCAATAACATGCCCATCCATTTTCTGGTCCAACATAAAATCCCTAACCCATTCACATCCAAGGTCTTGTGGTATACAAGTGTACAAGTCACAAACATCGATGGTAAAAACATTTAAATCTTCATCAAAAGGAAAACTAAAGAATCCAAAAAAGCCCAGGAATCCTTGCAAATTTGTTTTTGATTTTTTAGTAAATCTTTTAGTTTACAGTCAATGAATCTGGCACACCCATAAGTGATAGATTGCCTACCATCGATGATCGGACAAAAAGGGAGTTTATTTAAATTCTTATGGACTATTGGCAACCCAAATAATGTAGGAATAACTGGGTGTGTAATGTTAAGAAAATTAAATAAGTCAATGTCAATGCGGCCTTCAATGAATAAGTCATTAATGAAACCTTTAAGTTTATGATTGGCTCCATTAATTTCATTAAGAGAAACGCATACATAAGCTGCACTGTCCAAAACAAGCAACATATTAGTTGTATAATCAGCCTTATCCATAAAGGCCAAACCACCCCCTTTATCTGGTTTACATATTCGTATGTTAGCAAACTTTAGGCTATTCAAAGCATCTTTTTCCTCGAAAGTAAGATTGTCATCCAAAGAATTAACTGGATAATGTACATTTAATAAACTTCTAAAGTCATTCTCACAATTTTTTTCAAAAAGTGAAATAGAAGGATGTAAGGGTGGGTTAAAAATGCTAGCCACTTTGAAATCTTTAATAAGACTAGGAGTATAAGCAAACATCACATTCAAATTTAATTTTCTAGTAAAAGTCTTTAGGTCAATCAAGGACCTAGCAATATTGCTCCTAAATGCAGGAACGAATGAAAGACCTTTTGCCAAAATGTCCACAAGCAATGGGTCAGGTTCAAAAGAGGAATAATTAAAAATTTTAAAGTCCTTGGTAACATTAGTTATAACAGTCACAGGATCTACTACATTAAGAGTACCAACTGAAATTTCACCACGAGGACCCAAAGAGGTTATCTCTTCCTCCTGTTCTGAAACTTCCTTTTCTTCTGATTCTGAAAATGAGGGGCACGTTGCTGCCCTGTATTGTTTTAATTCCTCTGGTTCTGAAAACCCTGCTGTTGGTGAAAGTTAGAACTAGAATCACTATTGGCATTCCCATTAGCTAGCCTTTCACTCCTTCTAACCGGAGAGCCGACATTTCTATTCATACTGTCAACATTATTGTGGTCAATACAATTATTATCAAATTCAAAATGAGAATCATCGCCACAAACATCAACAATTACACTTGAACTATTCCTTACATCATTCACAGGGTTAGAAGGGGGCAAGGGGTAAGCCAAACCCTTGTTATATGCTAGTGAATCCCTGTTCAATTTTTTAATTTTATTCTCTCTAATTTTGTTCAATGCGTTATCTAAACTAGAAAAAATGCATAAAAAGTCAAATTTGTATCTTTGAAAATTCTTGTCCGACCTGATAGTATTATCCAAGTCTGTTAGTTCATTCTGTAAACAGCCTATTTGCTTCTGATAATTTTTTAACAAACATTCAATGAATTCAAGTCCTTGTTGGTCAATTAAGTTCAACAATTCTTTGTGAAACATAGAGTTTAAAATAATACCAGTGGGAAAACACCACTGTCGAAGTCCCTTTGGGACCTGCTTCCTTTTGATACATTCAGTAAGATACTGAATTTCAATCTGAAGCTTTTTAAACTTAAACAATTTAATGTCAAATATTTTTAAGTTGTTAATTATGGTGTTCTCATTCTCACAAGAATGCCCTGCTTGTGTTTCTACAGTAACTTTGTTTAAAAAGCTTGCCGGCTCTTTAAGCCAGTCATTTAAGCAGGGCAAAGCTGAAACAAACAGGTGTAGCCATGGGATCTCCCTGTGGTGCAACCTTTGCCAATACAGTAAAGGCATTTTGGGAAACATATTTTTTATTTAAAGACCCCATTTTCCAGAGTAAGGCTGCTTTATATACCCGTTATTTAGATTATATTTTTATTCTTTGAAAGGGTGATAGACATTCCGCAGTATCATTTATTGAAAAAGTTACTTATTTTACTGATTTCTTGGATTTCACTTGGGACTTTCAAGAAAAAGAGACTTCATTTTTAGATGTAAAATTAGTCAAAAATTTTGTTTTACACACATTTACATCTAGGATTTTTCGAAAACCCACTTACTCAAATGCATTCCTCCATTTTTCTAGCTGCCACCCCTTCCATCAGAAGAAGGGAGTTGTTAAAGGACAACTTGTTAGGGCAGCTAGGATGGTAACTCTAGATGACGATTTTTTGGATGAGTGTAGTTTATTAAGGGACATGTTTATGAAAAGAGGTTACCCTATTAACTTATTGGATGAACTCATTTTTGAGGTTACATCTAAAAGGATATATGGTTACTTTAAACCAATTCTAAGTTATGTTATTTCATCTGGAAATGAGAATCTTGAGTGTGTTAATGATATTATGGACCCACCTAACACATGGATTCCTTTAACACAGCAATTTGAGCATGAAAATAACAATAACTTTGGAAATTTGGGTTTTATTACCACTTTTTCTAAGGATGCTCCCTTTTTGAGGGATATTACTTTCAAGAACTGGTACTTTTTAGTCGAGGATAGTACAACAAGAAATTATGTGGGTGAAAGGTCTCTTGTAATTTTTAAAAAAGGTAGGAACTTAAAAACTATCCTTGAAACAGTAAATTATAAATGTCACTGCCCACATTGTGGGATGTTTAAATGTGGATCATGCCATTGGTGTAAGTTTATATGTGTTACCAACATGTTTATGATCAATAAGAAAAAATATTACTTAATGGATAAATACAACTGCAACACAAGAGGGGTGGTCTACTTGGCATTATGTCAGAATTGCCTGTCTTTCTATGTTGGCAAAACTGATAGGGTTTTTAAAAATCGAATTTATGAACATTTTTACGCCATTTCTAAAGCAAATATTACAAATGCCCTGGCTAGGCATATTTTGGCCTTTCCCACACATGAATTTTGTTTTTTAATCATTGATAGTGTTGTTGAAAACATTAGGGGAGGTCCGACTTCCTTGCAACTTGAGGAGAAAGAACTTTTATGGCAACTTAAGTCGAACGCTTCAGTTTCACCAGGTTTGAATGACACTATTTCTATTATGAGTGTTTTGAAACTGAAGTCTTTATGTAGATAACATTTATTATTGTATTTTTGTAGTCAATTATTTAAATATTCTAACTTCTATTTATATATATTTTATGCATATATTTGTAGTGTTTAGGATTTTATTTAAAGTTTTGTTCAATGGGTCTATTGTGTAGTTGGATATCTTATTTTGAGGCATGTCTTTTATTTTGATGTTTAATGGGACTTTTATTGTGACTTTTTTCTTTGAATGGGAAATGATGTCACTTCTTGAATGCTGATTTAAATGGTTTATTTCCTGTATACTTTTGTCTGAAGAAGTTTAAATATTTTATAAATGAAAGCACTAACTTTATATTTATTTCTGTGTCCAGAGTGGTATTTTCTCCTTACATATTTCATTCAGTTTTTGTTTTGCACCCATTTTATCAAATGCTTTCTTCAGCAATGTGGGCCAAACAATCATTTTCTACATGCTTACATACATACATATGGGTCTTCTTCATATGACCTAACTTTCATATGACTGACATTCATTTGGCCGATACCATATAACCTAAAGTTCATAATACTGAAAACTCACTCACACCGACACCTTACAATGCTAGATTTCAACACACTAAATTGCAAACTATAGACATGCACACTTACAACACCAATTGCTAACACTTTCCAGAACTTAAAAACTAATTATATACCCTCTTATCAGAAACCAGATGATATAAAACCAAACGCGCTGGGGGGCTGTGCCCCACACAACCCCCACAACCCCCAATGTGGGGGGCCTGTGCCCCCCATACCCACCTAACTATATATACTAACTCCAGGATCGCACTACAGTGGGGAAAAGGGCATATACACCTTACCGTAGTCTACACACTGCCACTAAAACTGGGAACATTACTCAAGCCCCAACACCCTAGCCCAAAGGTTCCTTGAGTTCATAAACTCAAATGCTATGGAACAACTAGTCACCATTCCCACAAGAGGAGAAAATATACTAGACCTGATCATCACAAACATGGGGACAAAATGTTCCACACCAAAAGTATATCCCTCATTGGTGAGATCAGACCATAAATTAATCTCACTGGAGATTCACATCCCGCTCCCACCCCCAGCAAAAAAGACCACAGTGAAGAACTTCTCAAAAGCAAACTTCACACTTCTTAAGACTGGAGTGGTATCCTTCAAGGCCCCCGAGCCAGTGGAAACCACAACCCACGCTGCTGAAACCCTTACAAATGCCTTCTACGAGCACCTCCAGGAATGTATGGATCAAGCAATCCCTAATAAAATCAAGACCCTTTCCACCAAAGGCAGGCGCCCGGTCTGGTGGACTCCAGCCATAAACAAACTCTACAACAAGAGGAGAAAACTACTACATGACAGAGCAAAATCCCTAAATGGGAAGGCATCTCTGATCAATACTAGCAAAAAATTACGATCACTCATAAAATCATCCAAGGCCAACTTTGAGAGAAAAATCGCTAATGACACAAAAGACAATCATAAAGCCTTCTTTAGCTATGTTAGAAACCTGGGTGGAAACTCCCAGATATGCTCAGAATTAGTCCAAAATGATAAAAAAATCACTGAACCCACAGACATTGCCAACATACTGGCAGACAGGTTCAGTGCAAATTTCTCCCCTCCCTCCCCCCCAAAAGGAGAAATATCTATCCCACCAGAGTCTAGCCTCCCAAACATCTCAGATGCCCAGGTGAGAGCTGCTCTCTAAAGCAAAAAACACAGCATCAATGGGACCGGACGGTGTCCCCGGCTGTGTGCTACACGAACTCAATGAGGAACTAAACCCACACATAAGGCTGCTGTTTAATCTTAGCCTTACTACAGGATACATACCCAAAGAATAGCATACGGCAACTGTGGTCCCACTCCACAAAGGCGGTGCTTCTACGGACCCTAGAAATTACCGTCCCATAAGCTTGACGAGCCTTGTCTGCAAAGCTATGGAGAGGATCATAATGGAACTCATAAATAAAGACATTGGGGACCTACAGACACTGGATCCTACCCAATTTGGCTTTGTCAAGGGCAGATCCTGCCTCTTGAACTTGGTTGACTTTTTCGAAACAGTCACTAAGGCCATTGATGAGGGTAAGGCAGTTCACACAGCCTACCTTGACCTAGCAAAAGCGTTCAACAAAATACCCCACTCGGGCATCATAGAAAAGCTCACCAGCTTAGATGTAAACCCATATGTCACAAGATGGGTTGCAAACTGGCTCAAGGACAGAACGCACAGGGTTAGAGTTGCTGGTGCCATGTCAGACTCTAAGCCGGTCACGAGCGGTGTCCCACAGGGCTCACTCCTGGGCCCCCTCTTGTTCAGCATTTATTTTTCTGAAGTGCAGGCAAACATAGGGGGATTGTGGCTGACAAAATTTGCAGATGACTGCAAACTGGGCACCATAATTGACACTCCATCAGACACAGACATCCTCCAGAAAGGTCTCATAGAAATGGATAACTGGTGCCAGAGCCATGGCCTTAAGCTAAATGCCAAATAATGTATAGTCATACCCTTTGGGAAAAACAAGGTAACCCCTAATTTTCACATAGGTGGTAATCCATTAAACATGGAAGAAGTTATCAGGGACCTGGGGACCCAAGTTGACAGTAACCTCTCTTTTGACACTCACATTGCCAAAGTGGTTAGGAAGACCTTCTACATTGCCCACCTGATCATGAAGGGATTCACATCCAGATCAGGAGAGGTCATTGTACCCCTGTACTCTTCACTTATCAGACCAATGATTGAGTACAACGCCCCATTCGGAATGTACCTTACCCGACACCTGCAGCAGTTGGAAAGACCCCAAAAGTTCCTCACCAAAAGGATAAAGGGGCTCAAACATATGTCATACGATGCCCGACTGAAGAAACTCCATCTCTATTCAGTCACATACCGTCTGCTCAGAGGTGATCTGTGCCTGACATACAAGGCCATGTCCAACCCAGAATTAATGGACATGCTCCACCTCAAAAAATCCAAATCCACCAGAGCCACGAGAGCAAGAGACTTAAACCTCAACACGGATATAAATAGGATGTGCTGGAGGGACAGATTCATCACCCAGAGACTCCCTACACTATGGAACAGAATCCCAGTCCATGTGAGGCAGAGCCCCTCACTGACTCTGTTCAAGAGAAATCTTGACGAGTGGATGGGAGATTGTAGGTTTACCCCGGGAATCATCTCTGTATCACTGCTGGACAGAGGCACAGCAAACTAATGGGTATAGTATTCTCATCCTAACGGGTGGTGAAAGCCACACACACTCTGGCTAGGCTTTTAAATGCCCTAGGGCAGATAGCCTAGTATGAACCTATGAACCTATGAACCTATAATATGTTGAAATTTATCATTGTAAGGTGTCAGTGTTATGAGATTCAGTCAAGTGAGTTTGCAGTATTATGAACTTTAGGTTATATGGCCTTAGTCAAATGAATTTCAGTCAAATGAAAGTTAGGTCATATGAAGTAGACCCATCTACAGGTGGTACAAGTGGAAATCCTCAGTCATCAATTGGCTGAACACAGTATACAAAGGAGCACAAGAATGATCACTGCTCTCCATAGGAAATCATATAATGTGTAATTTCTAAGAAAACACTGACAGTGATTCCTTTGTTTTTGGATTTGTCTCTCTTCTTTCATTCAATGATGTTATGCGTTCTGTATAAATAAGTTCAGGAGAAGGGAAGTTTCTCTCAGCATCATCAGTGTAAAGGGGCTTGTTTTCCTGCAATGTTCACTTAAAGTTTCATTGTTTTACCATTTTGAATTTTGGTCTTTAGTTATTAATGTATTGGTTTCCTTTCCTTTCTGTGGTTTGGGGTTCCATAATAGAACCATTCAGAAATATTCCTGTTTGCATACACATTAATACCTATGTGATCCTAAAAGAAAAAATAGAAACTGAATAATGTAGTAGAAACATATAAAATAATATGTAAAATAATCTAACCCTGTAATATTGGATAAATGACTAATACGTACAATATAATAGAGAATAAGTTAACATTGCAATGGTATATTATTTTTTTAAAAAATAACTAGAATAAAAACAGATTTGAAGTTAATGATGCACTTTTTGTATTTTTCAGTTAGAACTGAATGCCAACCAAGTTTTTTAGTTGAAATTAACTCTTTCAAAACCAATGAAATTAAAAGTTGTTTGAGACAATCTTTGGCATTCTTATAGAGTAGTTTTGATGGTCTGGGTCATCTGTTCTCTGTGAGGTACTATGCAGTTCTATAATTAAAAGTTCAGGATGTTATGTTACGAAAAATAACCAGTGATTAATTGTTAGACCTTATGAGTTTTTGTTTTTTAGCAGAAGAAAAATGTTTGTGGAACAGACAGGCCTACAGTATTTATACTTCTCACATGCTTCACATACATGCAGAACTAATACTTTTTTATAGACGGAAAACCTATACCAAAACAAATTCTGTATCACATTTATGAAAAAGATACCTGTTATGTATGAGCTGATCCTCCAAAAAAAAAAAACTAATTCAGCAAACTTTATCACTGCCTAGTGAGAATTTAGTTTGTTTTAAAACAGTCACTGCCAAAATTAGTAGTAAATCTAAGTTTAAAGAAAACAGCGTTGGTCCTATCATAAAAGATGTAACCTAGTGATGAAGCTGTTTGTAGGATTTCTTCTTTTTGTTTATATAACAAAAATGTCAAAGTGACAAAGTCTAGCATTCACTGCAAAAGGTCTCTCAGCTAAAGACAAATGTGGCTTTTCTATATGTAAGCCATCAAAACCTTTATGAAGTGGAGCAAGTAACTATTTGTGAAGGAATGTAGTTGCATCACCTCTACAGGATTTTCTGCACCCCAAAATAATCTTAAATTAGTGTGTCTACTTTTGTTCTTTTGGACACCTATCTTTAATAAAAGTGACTGCAGTTATTTAATATAATCTCCAGTTGCTGTATGCATAAGCTAAGATACTGAACCCATCTACCAGCTGCTGGAGCCTTTTTTATGGGTTTCTAATTGATAACAAGGCCTTGGTTGTTACAGACAGAAGAGTTGTTTAATTCCATAACAATTTGTACATATCTGAAATGTTCTGTTCTCTTGTCACCACAGTTGCTCCCCATGAGCTTGATTCCTCATTGGATGACTTGTTTTTCTTCTGTTCTTATTGTGCTATCTTACTGAAAATTTAAATAGCACTGAGTGCTCTTAAATTTTTCTGATATCTCAGTATTTGTATACATATTTTTTGTTGATAAATACTTACAAAATAACCACTGAAACCCAAAATGTGTTGTTAACACCCCAAAAAAGTGGGATGGCAATGAGCACCACTATGTACTGTTAACTCTTGCTATATCAAAAGGACTTCATGTATCAACATTGCTTGTTTAATTGAATGTGTATATGTTAGAAGATTATGTGTATGTGCATAATATATATCAACACATAGAATAACGTGGCATATAATATATAAACATTTTCTATAATAATTTTTTGGTATTTGCAGCTAAATATATAGGTCATAGCTACACCATTCAGACATGGACAATTCATTTATGCCAAATTTTAGAAATTAGATGATAATTTGATTCCATAACCTTGGCATGCAAACTAAAAACAGTCATTGTTGAAGGCACATAATTCTTGAAATGACTGATGATTTGGGAAAAAAAAGGTACTGAAGAGGGTTTAAGCTGTCAGTGCCAGGACGCAATCACTTGAAAAAGTTAGCAGTCTGAATATGTTGATGTATATATTTTTACTGTTATCATTTATGTAGATATTTAAAATAAACCTAAAGAAAACTGCTCAGCAGCAAACTTTACAAAAGCAAGATAAGCCCCAGAGTCAGTCAAATCCCTGAAGATACTCAAAATGTAATCCACTAGTAATTTTAAGATACTTTTTTCCTGATAGAAAAATTCTTTCTTACAGAAAATCAAGGCAAAATATGACTAATGAGACCAACCAGCTATGGAACAAGTTCCCCCTTTGGAAATGTCACAGCTTGAACAAGATTAGAATATTTTGTCAAGCTGCTGTTGTTCAGATGATGCAAATACATAACACATGCAAACAGTATACTATTGGGACTTCATCAATTGCAATTATATATTCCTTTTGCTCCTCTTTTTCTTTATTCTTTGTTTTATACAACTGTATGAAAGGAGTGCTGGTTTATAAGTAGGCTTCTACACATTTTATAGCAAGATAGTAAACAGAATATCAGCCGATTACTGATTTCACCCTCAGTGTACTTTGTTATACAGTGCACTTGAGTGTTATACACATACTTGCAAACACACACACACACACACACACACACACACACACACACACACACACACACACATGGAAGTGTGTGGATAAGTTGATGCTGCATAGTATCACAACAAAGCTAATCAACCACAAAAGATTGAAACCTAAACACTGGCAGCAGAATGAGCTTAACGAAAGACAAAACTGTGAGTAGGCAAACTATAATAAAAGTGTTCCTTTAAGGAGACAAGCACCCCTGCACCTTCCATATGGGATGATACATGATACATACATATGCCAACTCTGACATTGTACAATTTAGGGAAAGTACAGTTATGTAAGGTGCACATAGCAATAATATTAGGTGTTAATTTTTTTCATTGCTGCAATAGCCAAGAATACAGCAACTGACTAGCTCACAAAAGCATTGTTCCTCTCCAACACAGTTAGATTGGCTGCTTGTAGGCTGAGTTCATTTTGGAAGCTGCTATATAAACTGACATGGTGACTAAAAATACTCAGGACTTTCTTGTCCCTCAGCAAAAACATGAATAACTCATCCTGAACTAACCAATATATAAACAACAAAACAACTTGATAACCCAACAAAACTATATAATAGAAGGGGGATGAAGGATGAGTGTACTGCAGCAGTGAAGAACTCAAAACATCTAACTTTATAGGTAAGTGGTACTTACACAACTGTACTATGTCTGTCATTCTCACTGCTGCAGTAGCTTATGGGTAGATTACCACAACATTATTCAACCTAGGATGAAGAAGGATAACAGTCCAGGAGTCCCCTAGAGAGTGGTCCTAACACAGTCTGCCCTGGAACTGAAAAAGGAATCCAGCTTGTAGTCCTTTGTATGTGTATGGATGGAGAACAAAGTGACTGTTTCCAGAATGCTTCTGAAGTCCACCCCTGTTCAGTATGCCATTGTAGAAGCTAAGGTTCTAGTGGAATATGCCTTAACACTCCCTGGAATGGATTTAACATGGTGAGAGTAACAATAAACAATAGCAGATAATAACACCTGGAAATAGCCTGTTTGGACATGCGCTGACCTTTTTTCTTATCATAATAGGAAATAAATAGCTGGTTAGCGTTCCTGAAGGACTTGGTTATGTCAAGATAGTACCTGAGTTGTCTGTGCACATCTAGATATTGCAGAATCTTTCCTCTCTCATTTTATGGATCTGGATAGAAAGCAGTGAGTTTGATGGCTTAATTCAACATAAACTCTGAAACAATCTTGGACATAAAAGAGGCGCTTATGTGCAAAGTGACCCTGTCTCTATGGAAAACAGACAGGGTTCTTCTACAACGAGAGCAACTCGGTAAACTTTTTGCAGCTGTCAGATAATAAGGGGTGGGAGGGTGTCCTAATGGTTAAGGTGTTTGCCTTACAAACACAAGGTGCAGGGTTTGAGTCTCACAAGGGATAATTCACTAGGCTTAAAATGGCTCGCAAGGGCAGTTAGCTTAGTACTAATCTATGAACCTATGAACCTATATCTAATAAGACAAAGAGTTTTCAAAGTGCTGAACCTTATAGCAGCCTGACTGGTAGACTCAGTGTGTGACTTGATTAGTGTTTCAAGTATAAAATTGAAATCCCTAGGAGGAATGCTAAACAGAGAAGAAACAGGAATATAAATGGGCAGATATGCAGAAAAGACCAGAAGATGCACTTTAACAGAGACATAAGATAGGCCAAATTGGATACTCACACAAACATTTAAGTAACAGTGGTGCAAATCCATAAAAGATCCCTATTTTTTTTTGGTTAGGCTCCAACTAGAAAAAAAATCTCTTTCACTTGCCAGTATATGATATTTTTAGTAGAAGATGTTCTTGCATCCTTCAGTACCTGCTGCACATGCTTATAAAAGTAGTGCTTAAAAGGTATTAAAATTGCACTCAGAAAGTCGTTTGATGCTGGGGTGTATCAACCTCCCCTTGTCCATTGTGATTAGATCTGGTCAGTGAGGACGCTTATAGTAATTGTCCATGACCAGTTCCATAAGAAGTTAGATCCAATTTTTCCTGGGCCAGAAGGGAGTCTTCACAATGACTTTTGTAGAGTCTTTCTGAGTCTTCATAATTACCATGACAAATCATTGGAAAGGGTAGAAATGCATATCAGAACTTCCCTGACTAGGGAAATGACAGATCATCCTTTCTCCAGGCCTGTATCCGGAGAGTTCGGGAACAGAATCTATTTTGTTTTGTTGTCTGTTTTGAAATGAGGCAAAGAGATCCATTTGAGTTGTTCCCCACATTTGGATCAACTCCTGGAAGACGCAAGTATTGAGTTTCCACTTGTGAGGATCTTTCCAGGATCTGCTTAGTGTGTCTGTTGCTATATTTTGTCTGACAGTATGTATGAAGCTTGAAAAGTGAAAGAATGCTGCAGAGCTAATTCCCAAGCTATCATTGTCAGCTGGCATAGAGGTACAACTTGTTGTCCTCCTGTTTTTTTTACGAATCATATCTCTGTGATGTTGTCTGCCATGATCTCTAAAGGACATGTGCTCCACAGATAATGCAGAGACCTTACAGTATCAACCACAGCCAAGATTTCTGTTATATCAATGTGCTTTGATCTGTTTGAACTGTCCCACAGTCCTTGCACTTTTATTCTCATGGAAACTGCTCTCCAAGGAAGATCTCAGGAATCATTCAGGGAAGATTGTGTTGGAGTGGAGGGGTGATCTGAATTATGAGCCATCCAATCCCTCCACTAGTGCAGTTTTGACTTGATATAGCCCATTACTAAAATTTCAAAATCTAGTGGGAGAGAACACTGAGTTCCCTATGTTTATTAAGTACCACTGAATCTTTTTCAAATATGACCAAGCAAACCTTTTGAGACACAATGTTTATTAGGCAACCTAGAAACATAACCCTGTGTGATGGAGATAGGACAGATGTTTGCAAACTTATCTGGAATCCCAGAGCTTCTAAGAGGAAGGATACCTTTCTACTCAGATAAGCAAGTCATCTAAATATTGAAAAATCTGGGTACTGTGCAACCTGCAGTGAGCCACTACACAGGCTGTAGTGTTTGTAAACACATTTGCTGCAGTGGACAGCCAAAGGGCAATATGGTGAATTGATAATGAAACCGATAATGTGAAACAGAGTACAAGCCCTTTCCTATTTGATCTGTCAGAACAAGCTCTTTGACTTCTGCATCTAACATATGTTGCAGCACTGGAGGAAACATTTTGACTAAAAGGTATGGCAGACTCCACAAGAAAGGAGGGAGTGTTTCCAACAATTTCCACTATAACCTTTCAGAATAATCTTTACCATCCATTTGTCTGAATCAATCTGATGCCAAAAGGAGCATTTAGATTTAGTTTTGCTAAAATACAAGGAGATGTTGCAACAGGATGGGGAAGTGGGGGGTGACCTGGCTCCCAATGACATTCCAAGGAACGTGTCTATTTTTTGGAAAAGGTCCTTTCTTTTTGGGTTTTTCATTAGAAACCTCCTGCCATCTCTTCTTAGGAATCAGTCTATTGGAAGAAAGCCTTGTCTGCTTATTTTGTCTCTTAAAAGCAATTGAGGATTTACAGGGAAAGATCTAGAAACTTTAAAAGCCTAGGAACAGCTGACATTAATGTATCTCTCTCATCCCATTGTTTGAGCTCCCGTGTAGTAGAAGGTTCAAATAAAACCTTCCTAACAAGAAGGGAGTTCACAATTTTTTATGTTAAGCCATCTGTAAACTTTTGGTTTTGTACCTTGACAAATCCTCTCAAGACTGTGGCAGAAGCAGAAGCCCGAGATACAGGGCCAGCACAATCATGCACACCCTTTAATGTATGTATAGAAACCTGAGCCATGCTAGCCATAATCTGATTCAAATATGGTCTTAACATAGGAGACCAGGAAACAAGAATATTGTCTCATACTATTGCCACATTTAAGCATAAACAGCAATATCTAACTGTGGTAACTGAGAATTCTAATGGCTAAAGTAGAGGAAGAAAAAATCTATTACACAGTCTGTCCAGGAGTTTATCCTCTTTATCCCCAATAACTGGGTTGGAGTGGAAAGACATCTGTGTCTGCTCCAAGATGAGGAAAAAAGAAAATTGTTATCTTGAGAAACTTTATACCATTTATCTGCCTTTC
>NC_056733.1:1673576282-1673628782 GCF_019279795.1 Protopterus annectens | reverse complement strand
GAGTGAGAAATGGTATCAAAGGCCTTTGCCAGATTAAGGTAGGCTGTATGAACTGCCTTGCCCTCATCCACAGCTCTGGTGACTGACTCAAAGAAGTCAACCAGGTTGAGCAGGCATGATCTACCTTTCACAAAACCAAATTGCGTGGTATCTAGAGTTTGGAGATTCCCTATATCCTTGTTAATTAGGTCCATGATGATGTGCTCCATAGCCTTAGATATCAGACTCATCAGGCTAATGGGACAATAATTTCCAGGATCTGTAGTCGCTCCCCCTTTTTGTAGAGGGATGACTGAAGCACTGCGCCATTTGGTAGGGACAAAGCCTGAGGTGAGGCTGTGATTGAACAGCGCACAAAGATGTGGTGCCAGTTCACTTTGTAGTTCATATAGAACACATCCAGGGATATTGTTGGGTCCCATGGAAGCTGTATTCATGGCCTTGGACAATGCAGCATTAACCTGTGCTGCAGCAATGATGGGTGCCTGGCATTCCTCCGGTATTGTGATTGGTCCTTTAGTGGGAGAGAGAGGAGTCACATAGATATGATTGTGGAGCTTTTCTTCTTGGGTCTCCACTGAAAAAGGGCTCTGGCCCAGCCGGACTAACCTGGTCAACAAATGTCAAATAAATAAAAAAAAAAAAAAAAAAAAAAATGTGCATATATATATATGATGAGTGTGATATATGTATATATGTATATATATATATATATATATATACACACATATATATATATATATATATATATATATATATATATATACACACATATATATATATATATATATATATATATATATATATATATATATATATACATATATACATATATCACACTCATCAGAAATGCCCACACACCCACAGAATATCTCCTCCATATTGAGGCACACACACAAACTAGAAACCTCATAATCATACAGCATGTGTTTGGGCTTCTGAAGTCAGAGTTCTGGTACCTAGCTATATGAGGTAGAGGCTTGCACTATACTCTATGTACATGTACAGAAATATTCACAGTATGTGCTATCATCCACAGTCTGATCATGTGGAAACAGCTTCAGCAGGTTCAGTAAGGGGAAGGAACACACATTCCCCCACCCATGCCTAGGTCACCACAGCTGCAGTCACAGGAGGACTTCGAGGAACTCCCAACTGATGTCACTGTATGAAGACATAGGTATGCTCTCAGTATGCCATTGCTTTGGTTAATTGAGATCGCATAGCACATGCACTGACCATTTAGGCACCTAGAGACTAATACCTTTCTCCTATTCACATACATATATTAGAACTGATGCCAGACAACTCACACAACCTGTTCCTATCCATGTATTGGCTGTGTACTGCTTGCTTCACATAGAGTCAGCCATGAATTAAAGTTGTGTCAACTGCCACATTTGCAAGGTTAGGCCTGAGCCTAGACTATTCTAGAATGGTATTGACATATCCTTGTATCTATTACCTTGATACCATATGCAAGTATATAGTACTGGTTTTGTAGAGAACTTAAATTAACATGTGACTACAGAAACTTATATTACTAACATGTGTCCACATGTAATTAATAGGCATCAGTCATGAAACTCTCACACAGTCCTACCTCAGAAGAATCCTGGTACTTCATTCAAGAGAGAAGTTAGAAAATGAGGCTAGATCTTGCACTTTATGACTTCAGACTTGTTTGCATCTTAACAGTAAATGTGGTTTGTTGCCCCACCTTCCAAAACAGGAGTGTAACTGCCATAACAGTAACTCAGCTATGCTACCCCAAACCCATGGTATATGAGTGTGTATGTCACAGTTATTATTCCCCACATTTTCAGGACAATTTTAAAGATTCGGTTATATGTTGTATGTGTTAGGTAACTGATGAATTAATAAGAAACACGCACTCACATGTAAGACAGAGAGACATTTATTTATAACCATAATTACAACAGGTTGCATGACAACTAACTGTTCTTTGTCTACATATAATACAGAGAAGTACTTGTACAATATACAGTGCATGGTTTGATAGCAGTATACGTTTTTAAGCAGGTGGATTTGTGATGAATGTCCCCAGTTCTGGCAAGCTGCTTCTGTGGCCAAAAGGACTACAGCAGCCATCCTGTTTGATGAAGCTGTATTGCTGTTGAAGGTTCTAATCCTGATGTAAGTAAAAGTGTTGGAGATGTACTAGTAATAGGTAGTGTGTTTTACAGACTATGACTCTGTGTCCCATACTGTTATCAGCTTTGTCTTGTTTTAATTCTACATTTGCATGGTACACCGTATGTATAAAATATTTTTAGTAAGGCTTAGCTGTTTTGCACAGAGTGAAGCATTGCAGAAACAGTGAAAGAGGAAATAGGTTTTATGTCAGACTGCCAATGACAGACACTGGATACATTAAGTTATTGCCACTGGTAATTGGGAAATCCTGGCCTGGGGTAGAGGTAGGAGTGTGCTGTAGTAGCAGGTGTATATTACATAATAGCATGTCTCAGATGTTCATAGGTTCATAGGTGTGTACTAGGCTAATGGCCTTGGAGCCTTTACAAGCCTATCCCCAAAAAATTGCCCAGGCACCATGACACCTGATGTTAGTTCACCGTGCCCATAAGATGCACCTTGCATTTGTGCACTGCTTACATATGCGCAAACAGGTAAAGAGGTGAACTTGCATGCATGTACAGTTAGTTAACCATAGTGCAAACCCAATACTGCTCTCCCTATTGCAGTATATACATACATATGATATATCCTTAGTGCCCTATCATTCTCAGAATCCATGTCTCACCTAAGACTACATGTGGCAACATTGCAAATTGAGGGCAGAATATAAGCATATGTACATATATTGGCAATCCATCCACTTTTGTCCCCATCAGCAACAACAACAACAATCACAGCAACCCTGGGTCTACTTGATTTTTCCACACATATTATCAACTACTGTACAAGTTATAATATATAATGTTGTGTGCTCACTTACGGACAGGGCTAATTGGCGGTGCTCAAAGGCTTGATCATCCAAATGCAAACAGACAAAAATGATCAGTAAGGGTATTGTTGTTACACAGCTAGGCTACTAAACAGTATTCATTTGCTAGGCTACTATCAAAGGTGACTCTAAAAAGCAATGTGATATGCAGGCCTCCCAAGCCATTGTTCAACACATGGCTTGTTTATGTTATCTAGTATAATTTCACCTGCAGTCTTACATGAATCAGACTTGTGCCATGGTATGTGTGTTGTTCATAAACGTAGATAAGTAGGGGTTCTATCCTCCCTGCAGTAAACTGTGTGTGTGTGTGTGTGTGTGTGTGTGTGTGTGTGTGTGTGTGTGTGTGTGTGTGTGTGTGTGTGTGTGTGTGTGTGGATTAACAAGAGTGGAAGTGTGTATCTCAGTCTGACTTGCCAAATGGCAACGTTTTCCATTATTATGCTGCTTGCACACACATCCATTCCAAGCAGACCTCCAAACATTGGTCACCCACATGCCCTGCTGATATCATCTACTATAATATCACCTGCACTAAGTCCTGTGTTCTGTAGTTCATAAGGTTAGCTTGGTAGGGGTTCTAATCTCACTGCAGTCAAATGTATGTGTGTGTGTATAACCAGGAATGGAACTGTGTATCCCAATCTGACTTCCCAAATGACATGGTTTTCCATTGTTTTGCTGCTTGCACACACATCTATTCCAAACAGGCCTCCAAACGCTGGTCACCCCTATGTTCTGCTGATGTCATCTATTATAAGGTCACCTGCTGTCATGTTAAAATCAGACTTGTCCTGCGGCATGAGTGTTAAGCACTGTGTGCTTTAGCCCTTGTACTTAGATA
The DNA here is from genome assembly GCF_019279795.1 of Protopterus annectens. Lineage (NCBI taxonomy): Eukaryota > Metazoa > Chordata > Ceratodontiformes > Protopteridae > Protopterus > Protopterus annectens. The sequence continues at coordinate 1,673,624,949 of NC_056733.1, read as the reverse complement.
GGGGTTTAATCTCACTGCAGGCAACTGTATGTGCGTGCGTGTGTGTGTGTGTGTGTGTGTGTGTGTGTGTGTGTGTGTGTGTGTGTGTGTGTGTGTGTGTGTGTGTGGGTGTGTGTGTGGGTGTGTGTGTGAGTGTGTGTGTGTGTGTGTGTGTGTGTGTGTGTGTGTGTGTGTGTGTGTGTGTGTGTGTGTGTGTATAACAGGGAATGGAAGCATGTATCACAATCTGACTTCCCAAATAACATGGTTTTCCATTATTTTGCTGCTTGTACACACATCCATTCCAAGCAGGCCTCAACCCTGGTGATCCACATGTCCTGCTGATGTCACCTACTATAAGATCACCTGCAGTCATTTTAAAATCAGACTTGTCGTGTGGCATGTGTGTTAAGCACTATGTGCTGTAATGCCTGCGCTTAGATAGATAGGGGTTCTCATCTCATTGCAGTCAAGTTTCTGTGTGTGTGTGTGTGTGTGTGTGTGTGTGTGTGTGTGTGTGTGTGTGTGTGTGTGTGTGTGTGTGTAAGCAGAAATGGAAGTGTGTATCCCAGTCTGACTTCCCAAATTACATGGTTTTGCTTTGTTTTGCTGCTTGCACACACATCCATTCTAAGCAGGCCTTCCAAAAGCTGGTCACCCACATGTTCTGCTGATGTCATCTACTATAAGATCACCTGCGGTCATGTTAAAATCAGACTTGTCCTGTGGCATGTGTGTTAAGCGCTATGTGCTGTAGTACCTGTACTTAGATAAATAGGGGTTCTAATCACACTGCGGTCAACTATGTGTGTATAAACAAGAGTGGACGTGTGCATCCCAATCTAATTTCCCAAATTGCATGGCTTTCCATTTTTTTTTTTATTTGCACACACATCTGTTCCAAGCAGGCCTCCAAACTCTTATCCCACATGGCCTGCTGATGTCATATACCATAAGATCACATGAAAGGCTGGTAAATTCAAACTTGTGAGGTGGTGCATATGTTAAGTCCTGTGATATATAACCAAACAGAGTGCAAACAGCCAGAAAGAAAACTCACGAACTTCTTTCGTTGATTTATTCCAAAGTCAAAGTAAAAAGTCACTTCCAATACACCACAACTTGTAGCGATATAAAAGATAAACGCTTTTCATTCAAATACAAATAACATGCATTTTCGTCCCAAACAAGTAGACGTCATCAGATAAAAATTCCTAATTCATTAAACATTTATATACCTATATTCATTTGATTGGACCAATTATACCTTTAATCAAGCTTTTGAATGAACTAATCAAGTGTTCCCTACCCTCATGAATATTTATGAGAATGAACTGAAGTGCTTCTAAATTAGACTTCACAATCTTACAACTGACATAAAAACATAGACACATTGATGCTTTATTATAATAAAAATCTACCTACTAATAAAATGTTTCCTAAACCATGTGTTTTATAAATAATAATAAAATATTGATTTAAAACTTGTATACATGAATAAAACCTATACGTATATCCCCCTCTTGTGTTTGAAACTCATATTACTTTTATATTTTGTTTGCTCTTAGTTTTAATAAAGGTACAATACTTAAGAAATCATTCAAGCCAGGTTTTTTCCCCGCTACTAAATATATCTGCCACCATAACTCTTTGCTTTCTAAAATATCTTCCCATTGGCCTCCCCTACCATCTGGTTTGACTTGCTCGAGGACAAAAAAATAAAAATTACAACCAACACAATTCCTACTATGTTTAAAAAGAGCATTAGTCTCCTTTTCTCTTATAATGTCATAGGAGTGTTTGTACATTATTTTCTTTAACTCCCTTTCAGTTTTTCCTACGTAGAAGGAGGGACAGTTGTCACATGTTACCAGATATACCACTCCTTTAGTGTCACAATTAAATGAGCCTTTACTCTTAATCCATAAATTTCTACATTTCAGGAAAATTTTGCTTTTATTAATAATAAATGGGCACTGATTACACCTGACACATTTAAATGTCCCTAACCTTCTATTACTTATATGTGGAATAATCAATTTCCTTCTCTCTAACATATTTTTTATACTTGTGGAATTTCTATATATTATTTTTGGCTTAATGTTAGTAATTTCCTCAATGTCGGTAAGGCCTACAAATTTATTCCATTCTTTTTGTAGTATATCTCTTATATTAAAATTAGACATATTATACTCTACTACTAAACTTCTTTGAAATTCGTCCTTGTTACTGTCTTTTTTGTTCTTTTCCTCTTGAACTGTCATGAACTGTCTCATACCTTTGACCTTATTTATTTTTTTGTCCTCGAGCAAGTCAAACCAGATGGTAGTGGAGGCCAATGGGAAGATATTTTAGAAAGCAAAGAGTTGCGGTGGCAGGTATATTTAGAAGCAGGGAATAAACCTGGCTTGAATGATTTCTTAAGTATTGTACCTTTATTAAAACTAAGAGCAAACAAAATATAAAAGCAATATGAGTTTCAAACACAAGAGGGGGCTATACATATAGGTTTTATTCATGTATACAAGTTTTAAATCAATATTTTATTATTATTTATAAAACACATGGTTTAGGAAACATTTTATTAGTAGGTAGATTTTTATTATAATAAAGCATCAATGTGTCTATGTTTTTATGTCAATTGTAAGATTGTGAAGTCTAATTTAGAAGCACTTCAGTTCATTCTCATAAATATTCATGAGGGTAGGGAACACTTGATTAGTTCATTCAAAAGCTTGATTAAAGGTATAATTGGTCCAATCAAATGAATATAGGTATATAAATGTTTAATGAATTAGGAATTTTTATCTGATGAAGTCTACTTGTTTGGGACAAAAACGCATGTTATTTGTATTTGAATGAAAAGCGTTTATCTTTTATATCGCTACAAGTTGTGGTGTATTGGAAGTGACTTTTTACTTTGACTTTGGAATAAATCAACGAAAGAAGTTCGTGAGTTTTCTTTCTGGCTGTTAGCACTCTGTTTGGTTATTGGTTTCGTTGAGTGCTTTCCACTGTCGTATTTCTAGGTTGGTTTGGTGCTTGAGCCAGGAGACAACTCTAAAGTCTTTGGAGTGCAATGAGTTCAGAAGGACAGGAAGAGCTTGGCCAATCGAGGAAGCTGATTGGGCAACTGTCTGAACTCATAGATTTGCTCACACCCCTTTGCCAAAATCTTTTGTTGAGCAAAACTGGAGTACGTTCAGAGGAGAACGGAACCGAAGGGTTAGGTTCGCACAACAATAAAAGAAAAAGGGAGCTTATGGGCGAAGATGGCGACGCCGGCGACTTTTTCGATCCGAAAGGAACTAATTTTAATCCACATAATACTCCAAGTATTTTTGGTGCCGAAGTAGAAGTGGCAGAGGCAAGAAGCGGAACTAATATGGAAGCGGGTGCTAGTCCCAAAAAGCCGACTTCCAATGTTGTACGTTCAGGTACTGTTTTTGTCAATACAAGTGCTACTACAACCACAGAATGGTTGAAGAAAGACTTTAATTTTAATATGGACAGTAAAGCTGGTTCGGGGCACATTGATGGAGAGTCATATGTTGTTAAAATAGATAAATTAAATAATTTAATGACTAAATATAGAATTGTTTACATTGAGAATGCATATTTGAGAGAGTGTTTAAAGAAGGAAATAGTCCCCAAGGGACTACGGGTATGCAAATACCCAAATAATGTTCAACTAGGATCAGTTTTTCATGAAAGTTTGTTAAAAGTTTTTAACAAATGTGGGTGGGAAAGTGTGAAACTCATTATTGAAGAAAATGAAAGAAAACAGGAGAATTTGGGTAAAGAAATTGAGGAGTTAGATGCTTGTACAAAGGATGATTTAATACATGGTATTAGGGAAGAAAGGGACAAGTATTACAAAATTAGACATGACATTGATGTGATATGTGAAGAAGTTATACAACATAAAATGGAGAAATTAAATAGGGATATGTTAGAAAATGAGACCAGAAATAATTATCCCAAACCACCACATTCTAAATGGGACAACAATGGGAATATTAATAAATGGAATAAACAAGAAATTAATAGGGATAATTTCAGGAAGAACAAGTACTATGAACAAGAATTTCCCCCTTTAGAAAGAGAAGTTGAAGGGGAATTTACACCTGTTAACAGAAGGGGAAATTTTTATATGAGGGGGGAGAGAAGGGGGAGGGGGAGGTATTAGACAATAGCACCCCCTCCACCATAGTTACCGAACCTGAAATTGATGACATTAGGGTTGATAACATTAAATATACTTATCAGGATTTCTCAATTTACAATTATAGTAACTTGTTACTCAAAAAAGATCATTTTAGTTTACTTAGTAAAGGGTTTAAGTTTATACCCTGGAATAAGGCAGATACAGCCACGACACTATTAGATGTAAAATTATTTGTTAGAAAAATCAATTTAGAAATATTAGCATCTAGAAATGGTTTTAATAATAATAATAGTAACAATGTGGGATTAAAAAGGAAATCGACCTACAACCCACCATTATTATCACAGATAAAAAAATTTGAAGCAATGTTGGAAGAAGAAATTAGGAAGGTACAGATTAAGAATAGAAGTAGATACTTAACCAATTTAAAGAAGGAGGAGAACGAAGTATTAAAAGATTTAATGAACAACAAATCCATAAGAGTGATGAAACCAGATAAGGGTGGGGGGATAGTAATTATGGATAACATAACTTATGAAGGGAAAATGAATATGATTCTAAGAGATGAACACAAATATATAGTAACTTCAAGAAATGAAGTCAATTTGGCATATCAACGTATCGATATTATGTTAAAGGATTTCATGTATGAAGGAATTATAGACAATAATTTGTTTAAATTTCTTACAGTCAATAAACCTAGAATAGCAACAATGTTTGGGATTCCCAAGGTCCATAAAAACTGGTGAGAACCTCCACTCAGGCCAATAGTAACAGCTGAAGGGTCCAAAACTGCTCCATTAGCTAAATATGTGGACCATAAAACGAAACATATCTGGGTTAACAACAAAATTATCTTAAAAGATTCCTGGGATTTTTTAAAGGAACTTTCACCCGACATTTTTAAAGAAGAGTTGTTGTTCATTACCATAGATATCGTGGATTTATTTTCAAGCATCCAACACAACAGTGGGATGGAAATGTTTGAGGAGAGTGTATTTTTAGACAATACCATGACACAAAATGAAAAAACATTATCAGTAGCCCTCATGGATACCATATTAAGATATAATTTTCTTATATTTGATGGAGAGTATTTTCAACAGAAAGAAGGAGTATCCATGGGGGCAGCTTGTGCGCCATCCTATGCTAATATAGTATTGTCTAAATGGGAAGAAAGATTTGTTCTAAATTCTAAATTAATAGTGATTGGTTATTGTATCGAAGGTTCCTTGACGACATTGTTATTTTTTGGACTGGGGGACATGAAAAGTTTACAGAATTTATGGACTATATTAGTCATACCACAGATTTTTTTAAAATTTACTTATAGCATTAGTTCAGATGTGTTACAATACTTAGATGTAGAAATATGTAAAAATAAGCAAAATTTTGAGTCTAGGGTGTTCAGAAAAGAGACTTATTGCAATTCCTTTTTGCATTTTGACAGTGCTCACCCGCTACATTGTAAGAAAAACATAGTAAAGGGACAATTCGTAAGGGGGTCTAGAATGACCAGTTTGAACACAGATTTTGAAAAGGAATGTGATAAGCTAGAAAAAATGTTCACTGAAAGGGGGTACCCTAAGTTCTTTGTGACCAATATAAGAAGAGAAGTAGAAAGAGGGAGGGGGGACAGATTTAAACCCATCAAAGGTATGAGACAGTTCATGACAGTTCAAGAGGAAAAGAACAAAAAAGACAGTAACAAGGAAGAATTTCAAAGAAGTTTAGTAGTAGAGTATAATATGTCTAATTTTAATATAAGAGATATACTACAAAAAGAATGGAATAAATTTGTAGCCCTTACCGACATTGAGGAAATTACTAACATTAAGCCGAAAATAATATATAGAAATTCCACAAGTATAAAAAATATGTTAGAGAGAAGGAAATTGATTATTCCACATATAAGTAATAAAAGGTTAGGGACATTTAAATGTGGCAGGTGTAATCAGTGCCCATTTATTATTAATAAAAGCGAAATTTTCCTGAAATGTAGAAATTTATGGATTAAGAGTAAAGGCTCATTTAATTGTGACACTAAAGGAGTGGTGTATCTGGTAACATGTGACAACTGTCCCTCTTTCTACGTAGGAAAAACTGAAAGGGAGTTAAGGAAAAGAATGTATGAACACTCCTATGACATTATAAGAGAAAAGGAGACTAATGCTCTTTTTAAACATAGTAGGAATTGTGTTGGTTGTCATTTTTATTTTTTTGTCCTCGAGCAAGTCAAACCAGATGGTAGGGGAGGCCAATGGGAAGATATTTTAGAAAGCAAAGAGTTATGGTGGCAGGTATATTTAGAAGCGGGGAAAAAACCTGGCTTGAATGATTTCTTAAGTATTGTACCTTTATTAAAACTAAGAGCAAACAAAATATAAAAGCAATATGAGTTTCAAACACAAGAGGGGGCTATACATATAGGTTTTATTCATGTATACAAGTTTTAAATCAATATTTTATTATTATTTATAAAACACATGGTTTAGGAAACATTTTATTAGTAGGTAGATTTTTATTGTAATAAAGCATCAATGTGTCTATGTTTTTATGTCAATTGTAAGATTGTGAAGTCTAATTTAGAAGCACTTCAGTTCATTCTCATAAATATTCATGAGGGTATAGGGAACACTTGATTAGTTCATTCAAAAGCTTGATTAAAGGTATAATTGGTCCAATCAAATGAATATAGGTATATAAATGTTTAATGAATTAGGAATTTTTATCTGATGAAGTCTACTTGCTTGGGACGAAAACACATGTTATTTGTATTTGAATGAAAAGCGTTTATCTTTTATATCGCTACAAGTTGTGGTGTATTGGAAGTGACTTTTTACTTTGACTTTGGAATAAATCAACGAAAGAAGTTTGTGAGTTTTCTTTCTGGCTGTTTGCACTCTGTTTGGTTATTGGTTTCGTTGAGTGCTTTCCACTGTCGTATTTCTACTGCGATATATAGTATGTAAACATAGATAGGCAAGGATTCTATCCTCACTACAGCCAACTGTGTTTGCAAGTGTGTGAGTTGTTGGTGGATGTCACCCACAACATTTTACAGCAGCCTATGGGACACTGTCCTCTTGTCACAGACCTGACAGATGGGTAGATGTCACCTCATACTATACAAGACAGACAACAGTGACATTCCTGCTATTGTATGCACAAACATTATAACATTTATTTGCAGTGGTGACTGAAAGGTTGACACATTAGATCACACAGGAGTCCACATGGACTATGATGTTTGTGGATGATATTCTGATCTTTAGTGAGAGTAGGGAACAGGTTTAGAAGACCCTGGAGAGGTGAGTATATGCTCTACAGAGGAGATGAATGAAGGTTAGCAGGACTAAGACAGAATATATGTGTGTGAATGAGATGGAGGACTGAGGAATGGTGAGGATGTAGGAAGTAGAGTTGGTGAAGGTGTATGATTTGAAATACTTTGCATCAACAGTTCAGAGTAATGGTGAGTATGGAAGATAGGTGAAGAACAGCATACATGCAGGGTGGAGTGGGTGGAGAAGAGTGTCACGAGTCATTTTTGACAGACAGGTACCAATAAGACTGAAAGGGAAGGTCTACAAGATGGTAGTGAGTCAAGCTATGTTATATAGGTTGCAGATGGTGGCACTGACAAAAAGACAGGAGTCATAACAGGTGTTGACAGAGATTCAGATTTTAAGATTTGCATTGAGTGTGCTGAGGATGGACAGGTGTATTAAACCATATATAAAAGTGTCAGTTCAGGTTACATGGCTTGGAGACAAAGCCAGAGTAGTGGGATTGTGTTGATTTGGACATGGGATGAAGAGTGATACTGGATATATTGGGATAAGGATGCTAAGGATGGAGCTGCCAGGTAAGAGGAAAAGAAGTAGGCCTAAGATAAGGTAAGATAAGGATGTGGTGAGAGGACATGCAGGTGGTTGGTGTGCCAGAGCAAGATGCAGAGGATGGGTGGAAATAGAAGCAGAAGATGTGCTGTGGCAACTCCTAATGTTACTATCCAAAAGAAGAAGACGATGATGATAACTATGTTTTGTGAAACCACATGTGTACACTTGTGGCAGGAGTGTACAATAGGAGTACTATTTGAAGGTTAGTGTTCTGGACTCAGTTTGAGCTTTAACAGTGTGTCTTTGTATTACCTACTCTGATCTATATTGTGTGCAGTGGCTGTAACACTTTTCCCTTATATATGCAGTAACATCAATACACATATTTTCGATACAGTTGGCTGCTGCTATGTTGCAGAGCAGATCTAACTGTCAGAACCTCTGTTACATAACAAGCAGAAATTGAACCATTGCCTATCAATAGCAGAAGTGTTCATCCACCTTATGAGGGACCTCCTAACATACACAACATAGGTTAGTCCCCTGAAAATGGGAGTCAGATCACATACCCCCTCCTTTTTGCATTCTCTATGCAGATACCAGGTTCAAACCTCCCATTATTACTTTCCATCAGTTTCCCCTACTAGCCTAGTTGACATGAGTTTTTAACTCAGTGCAGATAATGCCTCATGTGCACTGAGCAGCCTGTATCTCCTACATCACTGATTTACAATTGTCAAGAGATCCACCTATATTAGGAATCTGGAATCAGTGCTCTCTTGCTTCCAGAAGAGCAACACTAAACATGCTGTCTGCTCACACACCTTTATTCCTACTCATAATATGCACCCAACACAAACCATCCTAAATAGCAGACACATCCTAAACAAAATCATCCTACATCTAACACTACACCTAAAGCAGACAGTACATATAAGAAATATTACCACCGGTGTCTCACCACAGAAGTGCTTAAGGCAATGGTCATCTGTTCCAAAGGTTTTCATAATAGTTGACTGTGTAGTGAGACATACAGATGCCCCACTCACCAGCTTAAACAAGGAGAAGTTTAATGTCAGCTGTGTGGTTGCGGTAGTCATCACAACACACATGCAATCAAGTCTTTCAACAAGTCCCTCTCTTAATCCAGCATACTTCATGTTGGTATGCATAACTTGAGATGTGACTATATGAAATATATAAACACAGATATGATTGAGCTATCTGAATATGGGTCCCAGCCAAGTATGTCCCTATGCTTAAGCAGCATTGTACCCTCACCTAGGGTGATACTGCTATATAAAGAACAAGAGATTTTCTGAAATTGTCTAATTTTATGGTGTCATTCTAAGGTGATACAGTACCTTTTAGTGTGGGATAGAGCACACTGCTTTGCCAGACATAAGACATTTGACTGTACCATAGTCCCTTTATTAGGAAAAGTCACAAAAGTAGAAGTACCGATGTGAAAATATACAACTTCAACAAAGTAAGGATCATGCTGCTAAACCCTAGGAGTTCACATCTTAAACTGCACCCTCTGTAAGCACTCTTAGTAGTGAAGATGTTGATGTTTGCGCAGTCACAGAAACCTGGTTCAAGGCTGCAGTAAGTACTCTGGCCTTGCAAGCCTACAATGCCTCAAATGGAAGTTGTGGGAACCACAGGGAGTGTCATAGTTATTTACATTGAAGATAAATATGCCTTAAGACTGGTTAGAGACGATAACTATATGGAGTTATTCTACGTCCACTATACTGGGGATATGAAACCCTTTCATGTTATTGCCATTAAGAGGTTAATGTCCATAAACACAAAAGGCCACACAGGCAATTTATTACTACATGTAACAATTAAAGTAGAACAAAACAGCCCAGTCAGGGATGAGTGAAACTATTCATCCATTGACGAGAGAATTATAGGACAACAAACTCACTTCCACAATATTACTTGGAGTTCATGAACTGAAATTCCATGGAAGAAATAGTGCACCCCTCACAAGATTATCTCATATTCCAGACCTGTTGCTCAACAATATGAGTGAGCAATGTAATAGCACATGTGTTGTGCCTGCACTGTTAATCCACCCATAAAGCAATATGTTTTGAAGCAGGAGTCAAAAGGAGGAGTCAGGTTCAAAAACATTGCCCAGGTTAACTACACCTTCCTAAGGGATGGTCGAATCTACTTCCAAGCCCTGGTTTCCACAAAGAACATTGACAGCTATAGTAAGTTTATTTATTTATTTTATTGATTTGTGTTTGTTGACCGGGAGTGTCCGGCTGGATGTAGGTCCATTTTCAGCGGAGGCCCGGGGACAAAAGCTCCACAGTTAAAATAAACAGACAGTAGTTACATTGGATAACATAGCGATTAACAATTTACATAGCAATTACTTACAACATATTTACAGATGAAGAACATAGTACATCAGTAGAAAACTAGAATCTTTATCTTGGAAGTACATAACAGACATTAACAAATGTTACAAGAAGTAGTTCCTGCTGTATAATAAGTACTAGGCTTATGAGGATCTGAGCTTGCTATAATCAAGATAGTGGAGTAGAAAGAAAGGTAGTGGTTGGATGGGGTGGATGATATTAGAGTGGGAGTTGCAAGGGCATAGCCAGCATGTTTTTAGGTGCGCTTTTAGTAAAGTTTTGAAGTGGGTGCATGATGGTATTGAGGTAATTGTGACTGTGAGGGAGTTCCATAACTTGGCTATGGTGCAGGAGAATAGTGCTTCACCAGCAAAGTTATTGGCTTTAGTGATCTGCAAGTGATTTTTGTTGCTGGATCTTAGTGGTCTGGTGGTGCGATAGGGTTAGAGTAGATTCTGGAGGGATGGGACATTTAGTGGATGGTTTACTAGCTTATGGGCGAGTGAGAGTTGATACCATTGAAGGAAATGAGGGAGTTCAAGCCAGCTCAGTTCAGCAAGTGAGAGACAGTGGTGACTACGGTAGGATGCCCTTGTGGCAAATTTGGTGATTTTGTTGTAGCAGGTCTCTAGCTTGTTTAGATCACATTGCCTTAGGTTGGTATATATTGGAGAGGCATAAAGTAGGGTGGAGATAAGGTGTGAATTTGCTACTGAAATCTTTGCTGCCTTGGTGAGAAGTTGCTTATTTCTGTATAGCACTCCTAGTTTTTTGTAGACTTTTTTTATGGTCATGGATATGTGAATGTCAAATTTTAGTTTATTGTCTATTTCCACTCCTAGCAATTTGATGTGTTCAGTTGGGTATATGGTGGTGTTGTCTTTTGCTGTCCCCTGACGTCTTGTCAACACATCTACACAAATATATACACACAGCCTTGCCTGATAAGATGAAATAAAGATCCTCTGGAAAATAAAAAACATACTGGTGGATGTCTGTCATTATTGCATTATGCAGTAAGTGAGAAAAGCTGCTGTTTACAGATACAACATTGAGAAAACAGTATTGGAAGGCCACTCTCCTCAGCACAAACATGCAAATAAGACACCTTCAGAAACCCTCGCAGATAAACTATGCTAATAATTTACAAAACATATCCAGGGATAACCATAAGGCTGTCTTCATTTACATCTGCAAACTGATATATATATATATATATATATATATATATATATATATATATATATATATATAAAACTCAGATCCAGTTGGAAATAATTGAGTATGGTATCTCCAAACCTGCTAGTAGACACATTTGGCTGAAAAGTGTTTCCTCTCCTACCCCCAAACCTACTACAAACCATGTGTGCAACTTCACCTCTAACCTGTGGTATCTACAAAGAGAAAGTTATCAATGCCCTCTCCAAGATTAGGAACACAGTCTCCATTGGACTATATAACATTCTGGGCTGTGCTCTTCATGTGCTTCGACAGTGAACTACTCACTAGGTACCTTATTCAACCACAGCCTGAATTCTGCTGTTGTCCACATTGAATGGAATATAGTGACCATTTTCCAACAACACAAGGGATAATTGGCAAAATGCAAATGTAATTATAGACCCATAACTTTATGCAACCTTTGCGGTAAGGCAATAGAAACAGTTTGCATGCATCTCATACACAAGGACATTGGTGACCTACAAACAATAGATGTGCAACAGTTAGGTATTCTCAGGGGTAGCCTTTGGCTGCAAAACCTGGTGGGACTCACGGCTGTGACCAGAAACATACACAAAGTCAAAGCTGTGTACACATCCTATCATAACTTGGCAAGACCTTCAACACAGTCCAACATTCAGTCTCGGTGAGAAACTATCCAAGGTGAATATCAAATACTAGGTTATCAGTTGGTTTGCAAATGGGATCATAGACCAACAACATTCAATTACAGTGGGAGACTTCACATGAATCAGCAGACCTGTCACCTGTCTGGTAACAGAAGTGTCAGTGCTGTGGCCCCTCATGTTTGACATATATGTCTCAGAATTCCTGAACAAAATGATGGTCTGTGGCAAACCATCTTTGTGGCACTAAAGACTGCTGAGAAAGCCATGGGTCTTACATAAACTGCACAAAAATGCATCGGCATACCCTGTGATAATAACAGTGTTCCTGCTTGTTATAAAATAACCACTACTTCACATGTTTGTATTGATAGACCTTGGAATACATGTCGACTGTAAACTGGGTCTACTGTGGGGAGGAAGGCATTCTACATCTTACATCTAATTTGCAACAGCATTACATCAATAGCAAAATATGTTATCAATCTCCTATACTTATCCCTCATCAGCTGTGTTAATGAATATAATTCTCCCTTTGATATGTATTGCACCAGACACCTGCACCAATTTGTCAGTCCTCAGACATGTCTGAGTAATAAAACATCAGATGGTCTCCAACACGTCTTCTGTGGGCAGACTGAAGTAGCTGTTACTGTGTGCAGTGTCATATAGATAGTTTTGAGGCAAATTATGTATGCCTTACAGGGCTATCTGTGGCCAAAATAGGATGAAAATGCTGCACATCCATAACTAATGTGGGACTAGAGTTACCTATTCCAGGGACCTCAATGTGCACTATGACTTACATAGGACATGCTGGAGAGAGAGATACATCCATCTCTCAAAGGTTGTCATTCCTCTGCAGTAGGCTACAAATCTATGTCAAGCAGAGCACCTCCATTACCCTGTTTAAGCACAGGCTGAATGACTTGATCTGAAAACATTATCTGCCATGGATCACTGCTGCTTCTCTCCAGGACATGGGTGGTCCTTGCTAGACAAATCTTGGCCATGATTTATATCTGCCATTGGCTATTATATTGTGATATAATGGCTATGCTTCTAAACACTATCAGGCCAATACCCTAGTCAGATCCTATGACCATCGGAACCTCTGGTGATGTACATGCAAAAATTAACATTATACTGTATTACCATTCTGATGAGCCTTGTCTTCAGTGCTGACGTACAATCCTGAGCTCTGAATCTGATGGGTTGACTTTGGATGTTCTCCAATAAGATTGTATTAAGCAATCCTTAAAGATAAAGTTAGATATATTAATGAGACACATTTCATTGTCTGACTTCACAACCCATAAAAAGCATCTGCTATAAAGTAGATAAATTATTTTGCTAGTAACTGTCTAACTGGCTAAGTACAATCTAACTGACAGGTATGATTATCAGTTCAGCAGCACAAATGGAGGTAATAAATTCATATTAATGTAGATAGTCAACCTGTGCATCAGACAAAGCTTTAGTATCCCTGAATCCAAAAGATAGACAACAGGAATGTGGCACAGTTATCATCATTTGCACATGGTGTTGTGTGGGGGTGCAGGAGGCCTTGGCTGACAAAAACGTTTGGTGAATGTGTATGTGAGCAAGCAAGGGAAGCAGTCAAGATGGACTATGTAAATACTGCATGTGGGTCTGTAGGTGCCCTCAGTGTGACTTTGGTCTGTGAATGTCTACATACACGCAGTCAAGTTCAGTGCTTGTCTTACATGTCTGTATGTCAGACAGCTGTGAGCCATGCATGACAGAGCTGAGAGTTCATTATCTCCATCCCCAAACCATGAGAACTGGCTATACCAGGAGTTGTACTGGCACCACTATGCCCAAGGACAGATGTTGGGCTACTACCTGAAGGTAACCAATGTCTGCTGGATGTGCTTCCTTCACAGGAACACCCAGGACCATGAGCCCATGGGCTGCTACAGCTGGGTGTGGACAGTACACTCCCTGTAGGAGCAGTGGAAGAACTGCCACTACGTGATCATGATTGGGCATGGCCACATTGGCTCTCAGCAGATGTAGTTGCTGACATATGCTCACAAGACCAATGCTCCCCTCCCAGCAGATGTTTCATCACAAAAAATCTGCATGATACGACAGATACTCTGTGCTCCCTCACAGACACATCCCATTCCAACGTGTTATTCAACAGATCCAGGGAATCAACAACCCAGTGGAGGGAGTCACAGTTATCAGACTGTGCTACATCTATAACCGTGAGCATTCTTCTGGACTTCCTTTCAGAATATGGCTGTGGCTCCATGATGGCCCTAAACATACATCAAGTGACACATGAAGAGACACCTGCAAAAAGTAGGGAAGGGACAACAGGCCTCCTCCGAGTACCCCTATCAGTCTGCCTGCGCGTTACCTCACCAACATTTGGCTATGGCCAGTGTTAACAGTCAAGGAAGCCAAACTTTCCTGGTCAACGTCCTTGCCCTCCAGCTGTCCAAGATCTATGGCCTCAGTGGATTGGATATGCATAGGCATATTGGTTGTCTGATGATAATGGGGGGGGGGGTCAACTTCTGTATCAGATTCAGCCTCTGTAATCTCCAGCTGTGCCTCACTTTGGCCATCATCATCATCAGACTCTGATGAGACACTGATATCATGTGGTGCCGGAGACACAAAACCATTTCAATGTTCACCTGTGATAAAAGGAAGGAAAACTGGAATATATTAATACTTGCACTACTATGCTGCAATATATGTTAAGCAGTTTACACCACTGTCACTATTAGAGACATTTATACCTGTAAACCTCTTAGGGCAAGAAGTGTAGATAACGCCATGAATAATGGGGTGGACAAAGCCCCAAGAACCGGTACCATTGTGACATATTGCCCTACAAAACCTAGAAAGGTGATGAAATAACAGATATTGCTTCATCATGACATTTTTGAAGGGTATACAGTCTGAATGTGAGATCTCTGTCATTATTTTATGTCTCCAGTCATTAATGACTTGTCTGTAATTTGCAAGTCAATCACTATAATCTTAAATACAGGCCAGAAGTATGAGTCAAACATCTGGGCATTCATCAAATATCTGTACTGTTGACAAGTATGCAGACAGTACTGAAATCCATACAGCAGGCCTGAGAGGACATTTCAGCAGATATGTTAGAATATATCTCCAGTACTGACATAAAATGTATTCTGTTTATCAACTGAAGGAGTCCTATATCTGTGAATTGCTGACAGTCCTGAAAAAAGTAAGGGAAGAGGTAATAGCATCAGCACCACATTTTACAGTATAACAAGGAGTAATACTTTGAATCATCTATATCTACAGTAATTGCAATGTTAACAAGAATGTGGCTGACAACCTCAAAATGAGCTTAAAACTGCAGCTATCTTAAGTACCCCCACCAAAACAACAACTTGACACACATATAAAATATATGCACTGTTACATAATGAATGCAACAGCATTCTACTGATGATCTAATAAAGCATACCTAGAAGCTCCTCCTTGACACAGAACTGGCACCCACATCCAGAATGTATTGGATAATGGATTGGTGGGAGCTGTCCTATGTGACAATATTTGCCAGAAATTCCTCAGTGGCGTTGAGAAGGTGTTCTGCTGCAGGCCCACCACCTGTGATCTGTCGATCATGTGCCACTTCACCTGCACTCCTCCTTGCAGCATGAATCATGTCCATGGCTCTGTGAGACACCTGTTCATAGCTGCAAATGTGTCACTAAATTGCATTAAGGTTTCAGATCAATTCGTCCCACAGGACTGCACATTTTGACATATTGGCCCACCCTCTGGACATCAGGAGTGCATGATGTTGGCATAATGACTCAATTATGAGGTCATTCTCTGCTTCAGATAAAATGGAGGCCTATGGCGAGTGGGCAAATTGTTTACTGAAAGACAAAATAATGATAACACATATAAGGAACACATAAGTACAAATAAACTGTGTACAGATAAAGCTGTAAAGGAAGGCTCTCAATATTCCCCACTTGATTAGAATTTAAAGATTCAATAGTGGTCAAAAAATAACAAGGGTAGGTACAAATTAAGCAGACTAGCAAGAAGAACATAATCTTCATATTTTGTTTGTGCCATAATAGATGCCCAACTGTGGTTGTCCACCCAACATAACAGTCCATTCTAGTTTGTGCCATAGCAACCAACATTTGGCTATGGCCAGTGTTAACAGTCAAGGAAGCCAAACTTTCCTGGTCAACGTCCTTGCCCTCCAGCTGTCCAAGATCTATGGCCTCAGTGGATTGGATATGCATAGGCATATTGGTTGTCTGATGATAATGTGGGGGGGGGGTCAACTTCTGTGTCAGATTCAGCCTCTGTAATCCCAGCTGTGCCTCACTTTGGCCACCATCATCATCAGACTCTGATGAGACGCTGATATCATGTGGTGCCAGAGACACAAAACCATTTCAATGTTCACCTGTGATAAAAGGAAGGAAAACTGGAATACATTAATACTTGCACTACTATGCTGCAATATATGTTAAGCAATTTACACCACTGTCACTATTAGAGACATTTATACCTCTTAACCTCTTAGGGCAAGAAGTGTAGATAAAGCCATGAATAATGGGGTGGACAAAGCCCCAAGAACCAGTACCATTGTGACATATTGCCCTGAAAAACCTAGAAAGGTGATGAAATAACAGATATTGCTTCATCATGACATTTTTGAAGGGTATACAGTCTGAATGTGAGATCTCTGTCATTATTTTATGTCTCCAGTCATTAATGACTTGTCTGTACTTTGCAAGTCAATCACTATAATCTTAAATACAGGCCAGAAGTATGAGTCAAACATCTGGGCATTCATCAAATATCTGTACTGTTGACAAGTATGCAGACAGTACTGAAATCCATAGAGCAGGCCTGAGAGGACATTTCAGCAGATATGTTAGAATATATCTCCAGTACTGACATAAAATGTATTCTGTTTATCAACTGAAGGAGTCCTATATCTGTGAATTGCTGACAGTCCTGAAAAAAGTAAGGGAAGAAGTAATAGCATCAGCACCACATTTTACAGTATAACAAGGAGTAATACTTTGAATCATCTATATCTACAGTAATTGCAATGTTAACAAGAATGTGGCTGACAACCTCAAAATGAGCTTAAAACTGCAGCTATCTTAAATACCCCCACCAAAACAACAACTTGACACACATATAAAATATATGCACTGTTACATAATGAATGCAACAGCATTCTACTGATGATCTAATAAAGCATACCTAGAAGCTCCTCCTGAGACACAGAACTGGCACCCACATCCAGAATGTATTGGATAATGGATTGGTGGGAGCTGTCCTATGTGACAATATTTGCCAGAAATTCCTCAGTGGCATTGAGAAGGTGTTCTGCTGTAGGCCCACCACCTGTGATCTGTCGATCATGTGCCACTTCACCTGCACTCCTCCTTTCAGCATGAATCATGTCCATGGCTCGGTGAGACACCTGTTCATAGCTGCAAATGTGTCACCAAATTGCATTAAGGTTTCGGATCAATTTGTCCCACAGGACTGCACATTTTGACATATTGGCCCACCCTCTGGACATCAGGACTGCATGATGTTGGCATAATGACTCAATTATGAGGCCATTCTCTGCTTCAGATAAAATGGAGGCCTATGGCGAGTGGGCAAATTGTTTACTGAAAGACAAAATAATGATAACACATATAAGGAACACATAAGTACAAATAAACTGTGTACAGATAAAGCTGTAAAGGAAGGCTCTCAATATTCCCCACTTGATTAGAATTTAAAGATTCAATAGTGGTCAAAAAATAACAAGGGTAGGTACAAAATAAGCAGACTAGCAAGAAGAACATAATCTTCATATCTTGTTTGTGCCATAATAGATGCCCAACTGTGGTTGTCCACCCAACATAACAGTCCACTCTAGTTTGTGCCATAGCAGGAACGTATCCCCCCCCCTCACACACACACACACACACACACATACACATAAACAAAATAACATGCTAATGGACAATTGTGCTAACCAAACAACAATGAAATATTAAATGTGCTACCAAAGGACCTTTCCATGAAGCATGTGTACATAGTTATCACGCAGCATTATACCTTCAGCCTACTCTACATCCTCTTTACCTCTCAAATGGCTAGAAAACAAGGCCATGTCACGAGTACAGTTGCAACAAATGCATATAGATTTACTTCACATTATTCCTAAGTACATTCCAGAATATGCATTATTTAGTTAACCCAATAGATACATACCTGATGGAGTACAATACTCCTCTGTTGAAATATAGTGCGAAATGCACAACTGAGTTTGACTTATGAAATAACTCTCATCCACACTGGTTTGCCTAGCTACACATTTGCCTTTTTATAACAGTGTGCTTTAGTAATTGATTGCATCTGACCTAGTCTGTGCTTCAAAGATATTAACTGCAGCATACTCTGCTGAATTGCACGCTAATCAAACAATCCCACATAGCTTCTCAACAAGATATTCAGCATCAGTGTAGATTCCATGCCCTTTCTTATATGTGGAGTGAGAAAATAGTGGAGTACAGACACAATGTAAGCATAGACAGATTGTTACTGTTTAAACAAACTTGGCTGTGCTACAGGGTGAAGCTGATGCTACTGGTGCTATCAAAAGGAATAGACAGAGGGGGTGAAGACTTTGCAGGCTGGCAACACAGTAGATGAACTGTGGAACCTCTGGCAGCCTTGAGTCAGATACAGAGCCAAACACAGGGAACACATCCCAGTGAAAATTAAGGTATGTGTTGAAGTTAGTATGTTAGCCACAGGTAACTTTCATAGACTACCAGGGGGCATGCTTAGTGTTTCATAGGCATCACACACACACACACACACACACACACACACACACACACACACACACACACATACACACACACACACACACACACACACACACACACACACACACACACACACACACACACACACACACACGAAAACCTTAGAGACACACATTCTTACCTGTAATGCCAGAGAGCATGATTTTCAGCTATTGCACTCACAGTGTCGGTCCCTACATACCTCTGGCCAAGGGCACCTTTACAATCCACTGACATATCTCTCAGTGCTCATAGTATGCGCTTTGCTAGCCAGGTTACTATAGTGGAAACAGCTGCAGCAGGATCATCAAGGGTTTGGGGAACACATCCTACCGATAATTCCAAGGTCACCACAGCCACAGGCTGATGATGACTCAGAGGAGGAACCAGCAGTAGGTGTGGTTGTAGTCAGACATATCCATGCTAAGTATGTCCTTACACTGGCTATGAGACAAACCATAGCACACTGACTCACTACCTAGGAGCCTAAAACCATGATCTGACATCACTATACATTTGTACTAGGGAAACATTAGAGATAGATCTCAACCATAACTAAATCAGACAACAGGCAGGATGCCAGACATGCAGAGTAACCTGACCAACACAGTTTTGTTAGTGCCAAAGCAGACACACACCTTTGCTTCCCCACTCCCAAAAGAACAGTAAATGCTTGTTTGTGACATCCAACCTGTCTTCCCTTAGTTGGCAGCTGCATATCATATTATCCCCAGTTAATATCCTTTGACATTGTAAATGCAATGATATGGAATGGTGTACACACTGTATGTCCCATACTACTGGACAGATAACCGATGAATGACCAAAGAACACAGGCATATAAAATAATGTTGTATATTTGCAAGAATAAATCATAATGCGGTGTGTAATCAATAAGTGCAGTATTTTAAAAGTGAAACATTTCACTACCTGTACAGGTAACGTAATATTTTATTATGAATGTACATTATTTTCAGTTCGATTGTGTGCTGGTCCTACTGGATGACTCTTGCTGCTTGCTACAAAGGTGTATGTGTGAAACACAGGGTTAAGGCACCTTATGTTCTGCATGTGTACTGGATGGTGAATTGGATTGTAGATCTATGTAGGCATATCTTCTATGTAGTAAGATAGTCTACTGTGTATGTAATACACTGATTTTATTTTATGCCTATTATCACAGCTTTTTCTCAATATTTGGAGCCACTGTTTGCACGTTTCTGGGTGTAGCACAAACAGCTTCAGCTATGTGCAGCTGGTTTGTGCGTACAATGGCAGAAAGCAAACTGCAGAAGTGGACCACCCAGGCAGCAGATGGGACGCTGACTTCAAAAAATGGACCTGGGAAGAATTCTCTTAATCTCAGTCTGTATAGTGCAAACCTGCTAAGCGCTGTTGCTCTGCATGTAACAGTGAGAACATCAGGATAAATGTTAATGTAATAGATTTCCTGTAACTTCTCCTGTGGCTGGAGAAGTTAAGTACTGACCTGAAGTTCACGTGGTCCTGGGCTCTGATACAAAGATTGCAACTTGTGCTTTAATAATGTGACCTTGCATTAGATAGCAATAAAATTAAACATGCACATGTATTCTTTCATCCTTCTACTGGCAACAGCTGTGAGTATAGGGCTACCATGGGTAAGGTCCAGGTTTCTAATATAGCAGACATCTGTCTTTTTTCAATGGTGTCCCACTTCACATTATAACCACCCTCAATGAAAGCAGCTGACCTAGTATTTCTTATATCATAATTATTTTCATGGCGGGTGACACACTAATATTGTTAGTTATGTACTTATATGATAATATCTGTATTGGTTAACATATCTTTAATGTTTTCCAGTGAATAAACACATTGTCTGTGTTTGCATGATGCTAAGAAGTTCACACCATTTTCAAATGATGCAAAATCGAACAGTGTGCATTTTTATAATTGGAACTGGTGTGAAACATCATTATTGATTGGTTTTCAGTGGCACTGGACATCGCTGGTGTTTGGGGAGAGGTTTTGAGATTTCAGTCTCAAAAGTGGGGCGTGCAGAAGTTCAAAGTGTTTGTTGGACACCTAGTGAATGATTATGGTCCCTGGCTGTTGCAGGAGCACTATCATGGATCAGATTACAAATTAGATGCATGGAATAGTTTGGCACAGGACTTGTCCACTGTTACCAGCATCCACCACACTGGTGAATAATATAGGAATGACTAACAAGACTTCAGGATGAGGAAGAGGGATACCCTTGACCATTGAATTGAGGAATATAGGACTGATACCACTCCACAGATGCATAACTATCACTTACAGGCACTGGTTGTAGGAGGTAGCAGCTGCATTTGTTCAGGATTGGTATTCTTAATTGTATTATATGACATATGTCTCCCTCAATGAAAGCAGCTGACCTAGTATTTCTTATATCATAATTATTTTCATGGCGGGTGACACACTAATATTGTTAGTTATGTACTTATATGATAATATCTGTATTGGTTAACATCTATGTCTTGCTTCCCTCTATATCCCCCCTGGGGATAATATTTCTACACTTGAACACATCCTTTCCTGGCTCTCCAGTAACATTAATAATGAAACCATAATCCTAGGAGACGTGAACATTAACTGGGCCAGCATTCAGTCTCCAACAAACTCCATTAACATCAACCTCTACAATTTCTCTCAACTAATCAGTTCCATAACTCGCCCTGCTAAAAATCTCTCCAATGGAAGTATACTGGATTGGATCCTTGTCTCCCATCCGCACTATTTCTCCAACAGTGGCACTCTTCCCGATCCCCTTAGTGATCACATACCCATCTTCACCCACCAACTTCCCTCAATCTTACAACGAACCCATAACTATATTACTATCCGTGACCAAAAAAACTTCAACCCAACAACCTTCTCAAACTCTTTACAAGCAACTAATTGGAATTGTTTAAAAACACTACCACTAGACATTGCGGTCTCCCACTTTAACTCAATATTCTTAAAATTATTAGACTCCCAGGCTCCCTTAAGGACAAAGAGAATAAAAATGAAATCAGCACCCTGGCATTCCAAAAATACTCTTGCTATCATGAGACATAGAGATAAAGTCTGGGCACGCTACCAGAAAAACAAGACACCACTGCTCCTCAATGACTATAAAATGCTTCGAAATAAAGTAAAAAAACTCATCACTTCAGATCGACAAAACTACTTCTCTACACTCCAAAACCATAATAAAAACAACCCTCAGAAATTCTGGAAAGGCATCTCTAGTCTCCTACACCCTAGTAAACCAGATACTCCCTCCCCAGACTCAAATGCTCCTGAATTAGTTTTGGCCACTCAATTTAACTCCTTTTTTATTGACTCTATTTCCAAATTGACTTCTTCATTCTCCAACACCACCACACTCGCCAATACTCCCTCTCCCACCCCCACTCACACTCTATCTCTGACTACTACTACTCCCCATTCCCCATCTACTAAATCCTCTACCTCCTCCTCTACACAAACTCCTTCCTCATCTCTACCACCCCCTAATTCCCCCTCTCCTGACTCCCCCCTATTCTCATTAAAACCCATACCTACATCTACTATAAAGAAACTCCTTCAGAAATTGAAGCCATGTACCAACGCTCCTGATAATATCCCTTCTTACTTTCTTAGTATAGCTGTAGAATCTCTTGCCTACAGCATTAGCATCTTAATAAACCGTTCCATACAAGAATCTACAGTACCTCAAATCTGGAAACAGGCCTTTATCATACCTCTACACAAAGGTGGTAACAATAACAATATAACAAATTTCCGCCCCATAGCTCTCCTGTCCCCTATCTCTAAGATCCTAGAAAAATGTGTCCAACTTCAACTCCTTCCATATCTCCTAGATAATCACCTTATAACTCCCACACAACATGGATTCAGACCAAACCATAGCACCATGACAGCCCTCCTCTCCTTCCTTGAAATTGTAAATAAAGCTCGAGATTCTGGCCAATTTGTTTCTACCCTACTTCTTGACCTCTCTAAAGCCTTTGATACTATATCACAACGCCTGCTTTTAGCTAAGCTCTCTGAACTTAATCTATCTCCCTCCTCCTTGAACTGGTTCTCTAGCTACCTATCTAACAGAAACCAAGCAGTAAAATGGAAGAAAGCAACCTCTTCATTTCTTAGGACTCCTACAGGAGTTCCACAAGGCTCCATACTCGGTCCCCTTCTCTTTAATATATTTATAAACAATTTCCACAAATCTATCCCACTCTCAAACATCATTCAATATGCAGATGATTCAACAATCATCTGTTCTGCCACTTCTATTGCTAAACTTCAAAAACTAACTCAAGATGCCTTCTCTACCACTGAGCAATGGATGCTAAGTAACCATCTAGCTCTTAATGCTTCCAAGACCAAAATAATGATATTTACTCCTTCTAAAGTTACTCCTTTTGATATGAATACATTCTCAATCACTAGTCAAAACAACTCACCTCTAGAAATAGTGTCACAGACTAAGTTACTTGGGGTCCAAATTGACAACCAACTTAAATTTAACTCCCACCTACAACTAAATATCAAAAAAACCCATCAAAAACTAGGCATGCTTTACAGACAGAATCCCTACCTCATTCCTGCCACTAAAATCACTCTCTCTACTTCCTTCCTTATCCCCTCCCTTCTCTATGGTGCACCACTCCTAACTAATCTTCAGTCCTCTTTAAAAAACAGCTTTCCTGCTGCTATAACAAAATCGCAAAATTCGCCACTAGCCATAAGTCCTCCACCCATCATTGTTCCTCCCTCCAGAAACTTCAATGGCTAGAACTTCCAAATCAACTAACCTACACCCAACTAACTCTAGCCCATAAGCTTATTCTCAACCCCTCCTTCTGTCCATCCCTTTCATCAGCCTTTAAAATGCACCAACCAATAGAGTATTAAGGTCAAACAATCAAAACCTACTAGAAGTGCATAAACCTACACATCCCCCAGGCAAAAACCTTCTATCCTTCAGCCTAGCTCGACACTGGAACTCCCTACCACCATCCATTCGCACCACCATTAACCACTCTACCTTCAAAAAATCTCTTCACTCACATCTAACATCACAGTGGGAATGCTCTTGCTCCCACCCGACATAACTAACTCTGTCTTCTCACCTCCCCTGCTTCTTCCTGCTTCTACTCTACTCTTCCTATATAATTGTATAGAATGGACTAGACAAGCTTTTAGTTTACTTCCCCCACTATGCAACATCCTTTAGTATGACGTTGTGCCTTTCCACAGTGTGAATGATTCCTCTCGAATTGTGTAATTGCTTTTTTTGCTGTAGTATTGTTGTATATCCTTATCAATCTGTATTAATTGTTGTATTTGGACTATTTTATTTTAAATATTTTCCTTTCTCATTTGTATAACTATCGTTACTACCTGCTGTACCTATATTGCTACTGTTTCATGTATATTTTTGCCTGTTTTGGAGCTTTTCTCCCCAGGACTCCATTGAAAACGGGTTCTTTATGGCCCAATGGACTATCCTGGTAAACCAACTGCAATAAATAAATAAATAAAATAAAATTATGGTGTGTTCTGTTTTTTTCCACAGCTAATGCAGATTGATTACTGAATGAGCAAACTTATGAAGAAAGATTGAGAAGGATGCAAGATGCAAGTGGTTTGTATGTTTCCAAACACTACTGTTATTTTAGCATTAAGAGTAAATACAGCTTATTGTGGCAAACACTTGTATCACACTGAGTATGCAATTGTCCATTGTAAAGCAAAAGTATACATGCATTAGTAAGTAAGGTAAAACAACAGCCCAGTATTACACAGTAGACAAGGGCTGTCATTTAGAAAACCACACTTCTAAACTATACAGTACTTGTTTAAGTTGACATCAATATTGCAATGTAAAGTAAAACCTAAAAACCAGGAACAACAACATGCTCAGATAGTTATCATTATAACAGTGAACCTGTATCTATAAAGTGTAAAAGGAAAGAGTGCTTGCATTAGACTTTATTCCAAAGGAAAAGTATAGTATTTCAGTAGTCACTACCTGTGGGTTCAAATACCATACTCCCCAAATTTAAACTCAGCTGTTCACAATACTGTTTTAGGTTGTCAGCAATAAAAATACAGTAGTGTTACATATTCATCACGATAGTATATAGTCCACAAAACATAAAATTATACATAAACAAAACATAAGAAGTAATACAAAATAATATAAGAAGAAGAAATACAATTATATAAATAATGGAAATAGTAATAATAATAATAATAATAACAATAATAATAATAGCAATAAAAGTAGCATTACAAAATAAATAAAAAAATCCATAAAAAAGGAAGAGAAGGGGTGGGGTGCGAGGAAAAACAAAGCACATTATTAACTTCACAGATAATATAAATGCTTTCTACAATTAAATTATTCTATTCAGTTACATACGTTTCTTTATTATTTGGATACTACCCAATTCCTAACACATACACTTTATCGTTCAGATCATATTGCATCCAGAAATCATTCATGGGTGCATGTATTGCATATATGCATGTTCCATGTTAAGTGATTACACTTGACTGCAGGGCATTCAAGCCACAGGTATAGAGGTCTGCACTTCAAATACTATAATGATTACATAACAGGACTGTAGTTTTTGTTGATGACAAGCTAAAACAGTATTGTAATCAGCAGAGTTTTATATTTGGGAAGTGTGGTATTTGAACCTACAACCAGTGACTACTGTAGTACTGTACTTTTCCTTTGGAATACAACATAATGCAAACACTCTTTCCTTTTACACTTTATAGATTCATATTCACTGTTATCTGAGAATGTGCAACTGATGCTTTGTGTTACAGACCATACTTCTACACCTTTGAGAGCAGGATATCCTGGCATATCATAAAATAATGGGTGCACAATGACACATAGCTAGGAATATATTTCAGATATTGCCCTTACACACATGGATAGTTGCATAGGATCTGTTAACATGCATTTTGACACCCATTATTTATTGACTTCAATACCAATTACTTGTCAGACAACCATAAATCTTACAATGAACAGAATAAAACAGTATTTAATAAATCTGGATATTCAGCAGAAATAAGTGCAGTTGAAAGCTATGCATAGTAATGCATGCATGCTTGCTTTTACAGTTCAGATATGAATTCCCAAGTTCATATAACTGTATTATATAACAGCTAATCAATCTTTAACTGTTAACGCTGCAACAACAGTGCTTTATATAATTA
The DNA here is from genome assembly GCF_019279795.1 of Protopterus annectens. Lineage (NCBI taxonomy): Eukaryota > Metazoa > Chordata > Ceratodontiformes > Protopteridae > Protopterus > Protopterus annectens. The sequence continues at coordinate 1,673,598,600 of NC_056733.1, read as the reverse complement.
TGCTTACATGCCACATGCTTCTTGCATCCTGGCCAGTCATCAGGCATAGGACCTCACATTCAAGGCCCTCACCTCTACAACTGTGGAAAGAGGTAAAACAAAAATAGCATTTTGAATACTGGTTTTTACCATGTTCAGCTTGAATATTTACAAGTACTAAATGAAATTCATACATACACATCTCTGTGGTGCTCCCTTCCTGACAGTTCCTGATCCAATAATTAAGGTTATCCTGTTTCCTCCATCGGAGGTCATCAAAATGGGGATGACATTGCTCCTCAGTGCGTTGGATACCGGTCGCACTAGACAGAGGCATTGCAAAAGTAGACCATGCTTCAGACTTGTATTGGGAGCCAGTGTAGTTTTCCTGCATGAGGCAGGGCCCATGATACTTAACCAAGAGACCAATAAAGATCTTGGACTCCTGGACACCCCAGCACTGGGCTCTGAAATGCACACCCTCTCGAACACCTGTCATATCTGCACAAGTTCAAGCTCAATGTTTACTGAGCAAGTCCCATAAATTCTCATTTAAATAACATGTTTTTACTGCCAGTTGTGTTTACTGAGAGCACACACTGTCTGCATTTTGATAGATTTGAAAAAGTTGCTTGTCTCTTACCACTGCACAAACATGGTAAAAAAGTGCATTGGTTTGCACATTGCTAAGTGGTGCACAGCTTTTTCAAATGTATCAGAAAATAACTTTCAAACCATGCAATTCCATGGTTATTTTGTTAGAGTACCACTTTACTGGTATAAGCTGCAATGTCACAACAGTATAAGCAAAGTTTGCATACACTGGAGTAGAAACCAAGACTATCTGCACTTCAGTCCAGCACTCAACACATGTCACCACAGGATTAGTTACATGAGGTCTTGTAATTTAGTATTCCTTGTTAACTTGATGGTATGAGCATAGCACGGTCCCAATTACCGGGTTTGTGCAATGCCCAGCGTTGCTCAGAAATAGCAATTTAAATCATCTGCTTTCTCTTTTTGGATGTCTGGGTCATATCTGATGAATGGGTGGTCCTGTTGGGCAAACAAGGTAAGCGTAGCAAAACAACACTGTGCATCGTGCAAACATGGCAAAAAAAAAATAGGAGAAAAGGCAAACTATAGACATATAACTAGTCCTGGCATTTTTTCCACAACATTACTCATGGCTTTGGCCACATGTCTTGCACTAACACATTGACAGCACTGGTCTGCATTCAGGATGGAAGTCACTAAATAATGACAGACATTTTTATTTCTGACTTCATATTCTTCATAAAATGCATGCTAATGCATAAACTTTATTCTGTTAGCTTTCTAAGTTTATAAGGGCAATATGTCCCTATTTCCCTATTTTTCAGCCTTTGCCCCACTTTATTTAATAGATTTGTACAGATTTCTTGCTCTAAGAGGTTGATAGGTATGGGGGGGGGGGGGTTTGGACCATTGTTGCTGTCCTGTACATGGAGTTATTATCCGTGTTGTTCTAAAAGGTTTTGCTCTTAGGTGTGCCTCACATCATTGATATGGATTGCACATTGCCAAGAACACATCATGGCCATGTTCATGGATACACTCTGTGTGGTCTCTACACAGAGCCTAAACAGAGTTTCTTGAATCCTGCACTATATATATATATATATATATATATATATATATATATATATATATTTACACATGCACACAAACATGCACATACACACACACACACACACACACACGCACACACACATCTTATTCATGGGTACACATCTTAACTCATACCACACACTAGAGGTTAGCTGCACTGTCTAATATTCAAAACATTAAAAATAATGTTTTTGCATTTTATCTCTAGCAGAACCTTTTGTGTTGGTTCCTATATTTTCTCTGTGGTACAAGATCCTTTGTTTGCAATCTAGTGCATCTACATTTGGATAGGAGATGAGTTTTGTAATCCTTCCTTCATGAAATTAAAGTGCCCCCTTCTTATTCCAGTTTCATGCCCTACTAAAATCTCATTTAGTCAATCAAGCATAATATACCTGCTACCATACAGGTCACATTATGTAAGTTTAATTACATTTTTCTGTAGTCTAACTCCTCCACTATTTTTCATTGCTCTTTTTAATATACCTAATTAACTTCACAAATGTTTTAAAAATGGTTTTACTTGTTGTATACCCCCCTGTAATGTCAATCTGACAGCCATCCCACTGCTCTATGTCCTTTTTTGAGTCTATCTTCCCTCCAATTTATCCCTGTCCAATTCTGAACTTCAGCCAGAGACAGCAATGATCCTAAGGGCATCTTGGGGTATCCACTTTCCATCTTCTAGGGGGTGGGTTAATGTATAACCTGCTCATTTTTTCAAACCCTCCTTCTGTGTGCTCATTAAGACTCTCCAAGGGCAACTCTCCTGTGGGGACCTCATCTCTCCTCAGGGAGCATCACTGACAAATGCCCGCCACTCCCTGGAGTTAATTAAACCCAGGACACCTGGGCAGTAGTCAGGCTTTTTATCCCTCTCTGCCACCAGATTGGCTGTACATACGGAGTATTAATACATTTTTATTTACTCTATTTTTATAGAATATTTCTACCAATGCACGTTTTTACTGTCACTTCAGTGTTATGTAATCGTATTTACTTTATATGTCTTGTCAGTTATTCAGACCAGACTGACTGTTTTTTGTCAGAACTGATCAGTATTCTATCCTGCTTAACAAAGTCAAATAAACAAACAGATAAATAAGTAAAGTATATTATGTGATTGTTTACCCCCATTCCGTGATGGCATTAGAAGAGTTATTAAGAAATGTCATTCAGATGCAGATCGTCTCAGGCCAATAGAAAGTTAGTTGTGTATTATGCTACTGGGTACATGTACAAAACAGACAGCTATCAAATGCAAGACAACCACCTGATTATTTTTTAATTTTGTTCCATATCAAGTTGTGTACAGGCCTTGCATTTACTTTAAAATTATGAGACCCTGTTGCTTGTGTTCTCTATAGATGGAATTAGTATTTCATACACTGCCATACATAATGGGTCACAAATTTATACAAGTTGAAAAGGCTGGCTCCCCTTACTTCAAAGTAAATCTCCCTCAGAAAGGTATTGTATAACCTACAAAAGTACTCCATTTCTAAACACTTACATTATTCTTGAAGTACCAAGTAAAATGTCAAACAATAAGGTTTATCAGTCTAGGTTTTGGTTCAAATACAGAAAATTGTGTATTTTAATATCTTAAAAGATATTACTTTAGCACAAAAAAGTGGGGGAAAAGCTCAAAAGAGTGTCCATCATCATTCTTCACTAAATTAGTGACAAACTCTTCAGTGCATTTTAATTTTTTCTTTAGTCATGCTATACTACCCATCAGAAAAATGAAAATACAGTTCATGTTTGCAAGAGCTATGTGTTTTGACACTATACCCTACTCTGGCATAAATGATAAATTAAAGCTTTGTGTTGTCAACTGTCTCACTGCTAGAAAGCATGACAACTGATAGCACACCATTGTCTAAACGACTTGTTACCAGAAGTGAATCCCATGACCATGCTTTGGGAGAACTTCTACTGGGCATCTACTTCTCTGATGTGAACTCTGGCATTAAAATCCTGTCGCTGACCAAATTCATGGAGGACTGCAAGCTTAGAGCCATCACCCCGGCTTCCCTGAAGATATTCAAATTTCTCCAAGGAGCCACACTCAGACAATGCTGTTACATCAAGATCATGGTCTAATGCTGAAAACCAATAATGCAACATTATACAGTTTGTTTCTCACAAACCTATGGCACAAATATCAGTCTCTTAAAATACATACAGTGTCTAAAGATCTAGGCACTTTCATTACAAAAAAACTTAATTTTGACCACCAATCATCTGCTATCATTAGGAAATCCTTTTACCTTATCCATCTGATTTTTAAGGACACCTTTTTTACATCAAAAGTGGGCATGTTTTCTCTCTACTTATCCCCTCATAGTAGAATACAATGCACACTTCAGCATGCAAGTGTCCAGGAACGTAACCCAATTTGAAAGCCCCTATTAGTTCTACACTAATAAAAATTGTATATGAATTCCCTGTATTAACCAGATCCTCTAAAGGCCTGTATTTCTTCTTCTCACAGACTCCTATCTGGTGATCTGAGAGTGGCTTACAAAGTTCAATGTACCTAACTATATATTGTAGCATATTTAGGACCTGCTGGTATGACATATATCTATCTGAAACAATATTCAATCTCTGGAACAAAGACCTGTTTTCTGTTAAGCAAAGCATGTTCCTCACTATCTTCAACACTCACATAGAAAAATGAATGGGAAAACAGACATTTTCTTCAGGTCTAACCCTCACCTCAAAGCAGTGAGAAAGGGAAGGAGGAGGAGAAATTAGTTGGGTCTGCCAGAGGGACTGTTGAGGCTAGACTTCAAAAACCTTATCTAGTCTGTATCCCAGTAGTAATCGATGTACCTTTGGACAAGTTGTACGTGTGGGTAGCAGTTCTGAGGTGCTTAATTTCAAAAAAAGACATCCCCTTCAGTCATCTGGCAAAGCTAAGTTACAATCAGAAAGATCAGCCTCTTGATGTAGATTTAGTTACTTATAAACCATAATCTTCATGTTATATTGCTTAATGTTAGACAAGTAAGGCTGAGTTTTAGTCAGAAGGGAAGTGTGTTTACATTAGTTTCTGCTGACTGTGCTAGGTTCATGGATAAAGTTCTCACATGTTGAAGGTCTTATGTCTGTGTTTAAGCATTCACTGTTGAATATGCATTGTGTTTTATATTTCTTGGGTATTTTTGGCTTGCTTATTAAAATTAGCACATCTTGTGCTATTTTCAGTGCAAGATGGTACTTTGAGTGTCTCATAATAATAATGAAGGAAACCTGAATCATTGTTTATTGGAACTGATTCAGACTGGCCAATGGTTAACTGCACAGTGATATGCACTGGTTTATACTACTCTTACAAATTTACAGATTCTTTGATTACACTGTCTTCTATTATTTTTTCTGCAGCCATTTAAACATATAAGTATCCCTCATTTTAACTACAAGTGACTGATTATGACTTCACACCCAGTCTAGCAACAAGAATGGATATTGTTTTAGCAACTTCATCTGCCCCACCCCTTTCTGCATAAAGGTTAAAGTGTTTACCTCACAGACACAAGGTACAGGTTTTCTTTCTTATCTTTGGTCATTGTTTGGATTTTAGAAAGACATGCAATAGTCTGCAGACAGGTTGACTAGTATTTACCTGTAAACCTTAAGATGTTGGTTTAGGTCCCTAAAGTAGGTATTTGTGGTGCATCTTTCTCTTTATTCTAAATCTTAGACTTTCTACCTGTATTAGCCTTCAGCGCATCCTTTGCACACACTGATGGCAGCAGCAGCATTATTGCCCTCTTCAGCTCTAGGGCAAACAATGCACACTTACTATTCTCATCTTGCTCCACTGATGACTTCATCCTTATGGTATCTCTCAGCTTCTCACTACTTCACTTTTCTTGCTTGAGATAACCTTAACTCATACTTAATTTACTGTTGTCTGCACTGGAAAGTGATTAAATTATCCTTTGGCTCCTCACTTCATCATATGGTTAAACAATTCACTGCTAGTATCAGGATGAGAACGCTCTTCTGCTGTCCTTTATAACAGTCTGTTCATTTTGTGGACTATTTATTAATTCTTGGAGCAGCAAAACAAATGCTTGACTGCACCTCTCTAGTTAGATCAGGAGAAAGTAATAAAATATTGTATGATTCTCCATTATCCTTTCTTATCTCTTACTACAAATTATCACTAGCAATTTCAGCAATAACTGCCTTTGCTTCCAACAAAACATATACCTAACACTGAATAAGACAGACAACATATCTTTTTCTTATATATTTTATTTGACTTTTTTAATTTCTCACTGTTTAGTCCTCTATCAACAATTTTTCATCAAATATTTTACTGTAATACTGTTGCAGATAGCAGTAGCCAGTTTCATTTATTTATTTGTTGATTTATTTTTATTCGTTAAACTGGGTAGAATGTTGGTCCAAATTGATATGTTTCAGGTTTCTCCCAGTAGGTTTAGCACCTATATCTCTAATGGACACAGGCCACCTGTAAATGATTCCTCTCCCAGGCCCCTGCATTTAAATGATTCATCTCCCAAACCCTTGCTTACACACATAAAGGTTATCAGAACTTGTCAGAGATTTCGGATTCATGGCTAGGCTTAAAAAGGCCCTTGTGTTCATTAGCCTAGTAAACAACTATGAGCCTATGCATGCAGAGAGATATTTAAGAAAAGACAATTCATTCAGCAATAATCAGCTTAGTCTATTTTGAAGTTAGGATAGGCTTCTTTTCTACTAGCCAAATGCACAACTGACTCTGATCATCTTATAATGTTCTGTTATTTTTAGGGGGGGGGGGGAGTGTGAGGCATTTGCACTTTTTTGTCATCACTTTTGTCAGTACGGAAAATAATTGGAATATGTCAGAATTCAGCAGGCAATGTATTGATAAATAGGGAGTAAAGTAGGGGAGAAAGATTTTATCCTTGGGATACTTCTTTTGCAAGAAGGGCAGAGGGAGGTGTAGTGATTCAATCTGTATTTTAGTGGGCCTAGTTTTCAGGATTTTTTTTATGAATAGAGCAGTGAGTAGCAGTCAGTGGTTCTACAACAAAGGTCTTTCTAAGTTCTATAAAGACTGTACCAGTAAGTAGGCTATTGTAAATGTTTTGGAGCATGTTATTTGAAAGTGTGCATAGTACCATCATAGTACTTCTGCCTAACCAGAATCCATGTTATTCTTGTGATATGATTTGATAGCTTTGGATTAAACCATTGAATAAAAATTAGTTTTGTAAATATTTGCCCAGTGTTGCTACTAGAATAAAAATTGGTCTGATGTCATTTGCACCAGTAGGTTTGAAGAATTTAGAAATTAGTTTATCAATAATGAACTTTCATTCAGCTAGCATAGCAATTTGGGTTGTAAGGCACTAATTATAGAGGTGATGAAGTGTCCAAAGAATATAATCCTTGCATTGCATAATGAAATATGCTAAAAAAAATATCTGAACCTGGTGTAGCAGTGAATGGAATTGTTTCTATTTGTTTATGGAATGCTTTGTTTTAAGTATTTTGAAGTAGAATTGTGGTTGTGTAAATTATGTAATGAAGGTTGTATTTAAATAAAAATTCCATGTTTGTAGGTTTAGCTCTAAGAATAGAGATGTCTTTAAAGAAGACTAATGCTGTAATATTTCCAGAGAAGGTAGATATGTGTCCTTCTGAGGGGTTTGCATATACAGAATGTCTTGCTGCATTGTTAACTAGCTGCCTTTTTTGGTTTATTTGTAGAAAAGTTTGGTATGTTTCAAAGTAGCTGGCCACATGTGTATTATTGACTTTTTCTGCTGCTTTATTAGTGAGAAAAAAACTATTTCTCATTTGCTATCCATTTGTATTGGATCTGTTTCTTCACCTGAAAAAAAAAATTACTTCCTTGAAAACTAAGTAACTTTGTTTAGTTTTATAGAACTGGAGATTTGTGGAAAGCATTTATTCGTAGATGAAGTAAAGTGTTTGTCAGTGAGGTAGCAACTTGGGAATGCCCATGCAATGTAAGGTTAGGCTCACAGAAAAAGTCTGAAAGCTCTTTATTCAAGACATATACATTATCATGATCTTTGTTTCAGAACATTTTAATTGATGGTGAAAGTTTTCTGATTGAAATTTTCAGGGCAAGTGTCACAGGGAAGTGAACATTAGTGCACAGTGCATAGTGGAAGGATTGACAAGGAAGGCTTTGCATGAAATGTTTTTTGTACAAAGGTCAAGGAGGGAATTACTTTTTTTATTTAAAATGATATTGCTTTGGTTCTTTTATTGCTTTCATCTATCCTTTATCTGTAATGAAGTGTAGAGGTGTTATGGAGCATTATGTCGAAGTCACCTATAATTAGTATATCTTTGAATGGCGAGATGTATTGTAGCATTTCCTTTATAAGTGATCTAAAATATGTTGGTTTGTTGGAGATGGGGGTATGATTACATTATCAGAGTTATATATTTATTTACTCTTTGTTAACAGGATTAGCTTCACAAGGTCAGTGTCCTACTTTCATGGTTATCTGAGATGGTACTCATACTGACTAGGAGAAAATTGGCCAGAGCAGTAGGGAACTTCCTCTAGTTATTCAATGCTTGTCATGGGATCTTTTACATCCACCTTGCCTAAACCCTACTCAAAAGGATGGATCCTCAGTTTAATGTTTCATTTGAAGGACAATTTTATAGAGAGGAATACTAAATTCCAAGTGTCAGAATAGATTTCTGTATTTCAGACATTTATTCCTATGCAAGTAGGGTTAAAAAGAGTTTATGTTCTGTGAGACACTGTAGCCATATGCTGCAAGTGCAGATGGGATGCACACCTCAGTTTTGTTACAGACTAAGAAATATTATAAAACATTGTTTGTCTAGGAGAAGTAGTTAGAAACAGAGACAGTCTGGTGTTGTATTATGCTCTAGCTTTTATTACAAGTTCTATAATCAATGCAACATTGTTTGTGTAAAGGGAAATTACATGTGAGATCATAGGAAATTAGTATTGCATTTGAAAACATTTTAAAATGTAACAGTCTGAGCTATCACTGAATGATAACTGAATTAGTTTCCTGTCAGTTTAAGAATATGAATTAGGAATATATAGACTATTTCATAAAGTACAACATGAGCTGGCCAGCGCTTTGTTTCATATACTTAATTTACAGTTTGTAGTCTGCTATGTTAGATCTGCCTTTGCGTAACCTTAATAGCTGTCAGTACTAATCTAAAGACAAATGTGATACCTTTTGAACTAGTGACACTGCGAGTTATTAAGTGGAATATTAATAGCTAGTCATTTGAAGTCATAGCCATTAAGAGAGATGATTTGTGACTTTAGCATGAATGAACAATTGTTTTTAATTAACAAAATGTTTCTATCTCCTACTGTTTTATCTGGTTTTATGTCAGTTAGATAGTGATAACCAGGGAAGTACTGGCTAAGATTAGGAAAGTCTGCTTTATACACAATTATGTAATATCTACAATGGTAAGATGTTATATGGTTAGGAATGAATGCATCTCTTGTATTTTATTAACTATGCTACCTGTAATGGGAAGGGCTCTTCTAAGAAATGAATTCTTATTGAGAGTAATATTGTTGTTTGTATTGTTAGCTGAGTAAACATGGCTGAGATTGTTTTCAAGATGGTAGCAGATTAAGACAATGGACCGGATTTACGAATGCTTGCATGGAGTTGTAGAGTAGAGTAGAGTAAGACGTCAGACAGCCAATATGTCTGCCGAGCGATCCAGCAACAGCCGGCAGGGGCATGCATGACAGCTTCTAAAGCTACTCTTGCATGGACAGCGTCATGGTATGCAAATTACCTCATTTGCTGCTGAAAGCTATGCAAATGAGGTAAATTTGCAATCCAGGAAACACTAACTTGTTCGTGGAAGAGTAGTGTTATTTGCAGAAATGTACTCCGTTGGTAACGGAGTACCGTTCTGCAAATAGCTAAACAGAGCTATGACAGCTCCAAATAAAGGATGCATACAGTTGAGGAAGCATGCCAATGGCCAAATATAAGGCCATTGGCATTTATAAATGTTTAAAATTATTAAAATCTAACTTTTGTTTTCCCTGATCTCTGATGTTTAAGCGTAGCGCAGCACCGCTCAAACGTGTGGTGCTTAAAAAAAAACAGAAAATAATTTAAAAAGAGCCAAAAATAGCCATTTTCACTAAAAAGCTTATCCTGCCATGCAGGTGAATGGCAGGCTGAAGACAACATGGTCACTGAGTAGTGGTTGCTAAGGGGGGGAAGCTCAGTGTGAGAGATGTAGCTATGCATTAGTAGGCAATCCTATGCAAATGAGGATAAGGATAGTGAATCCCAATTTTCCCCAGCATGTGAGCCATGTCCCAAGAGTGTAAGTGTAGGAGTAGGGGAGTAGTAGAGTAGAATATAGGTAACATCATGAGGGGGTGTGTCAGAAAGGCTGTAAGCTTGTTGGAGCACAGTGTCTTGTGTTTGCCCTGAGTTGCTCAGGATTGCAAGAGGCGAGTCTACAGTTGTCCTTTTTGAAAACCAGAAACCAAAGGCATACGCCATGAATATATCTGAAATTTCTTGCAAACGTGCACACAGCGTGTGCACGTGTGTGCGCTTGTGTGCGCGCGTGTGCTCTTGTTTGCGAGGTGCTGCCCTGGGTAGAAACAGAAAGGGAAAAGGAAGGAAAAGAAGTAGTAGGAAGTTAACCAAGGAGAACTAGCAGAGCAGCCAGGTGAAATATATCAGAATCAACCAATTACATAGGTAGAGGACTAGCCCAGCCCAGCCCAGCATTTTAAACTCTGCAAACAGCATTCTTCCCTGTTTTTTCCAAAGAACTCTGCAACACTGCAGTATACAAAGAGGGAACGCTTAAAAACTTTAAAGTCAGACAAAATGTTAGGGGCTGCTCTTGCTATCATAAACCAACATGTGCAAGGTGCTGAGGGTGGTGATGCTGTGAATGCTGCTGAGCAACCCACAGTGAGGAGACAGAGAAGAGTGTACAGACCCAGGGTAACCTACCAGGGGCTACATGAGTTGGAGATAGTGGAGCACTATAGGGTGGACAGAGACCTCCTGCAGCAAATTGTTGAGCTGTGCTGGCCATGCCTCACACACAGAACCAACAGAGGGGAACCCATCCCAGTGGATACCAAGGTATGTGTTGGTCAAAGAATATTAGCTACAGGTACCTTCCAGAGACCAACTGGTGATATAATTGGGATTTCACAGGCATCAGCATCCAGGGTACTGCACCAGTTCCTGGATGCCATGTCAGCACATGTCGGTGAGCACGTATATTTCTCCAATTCCCATGAGGCATTGGCCAGCAATATGCATCTTTTCCACCAAATAGCAGAATACCCTGAGGTAGTGGGCGCAATAGACTGCACACACATACACATCAAATCACCACCCGGTGAGTGGGGTAGGGTCTACATCAACCGCAAGGGTTTCCCCTCCATCAACTGCCAGGTCATGTGCGATGCCCAGGGCATAATAATGAATGTGTGTGCTGGCTGCCCTGGAAGCTATCACAATTCCCACATCTGGCATCTGACACAGCTGTAGCAGAGATTTGCCAATGGGAACATCCCTGATGGTCAACTAGTGGGGGATGCTGGATACGCACTGGAGCCGTGGCTGATGACACCCATCAGAAATTCACACACACCTGAACAAGAACTTCATAATGAGGCACACGCACAAACAAGAAACATTATTGAGTGTGTGTTTGGGATGCTCAAGTCATGGTTTCAGTGCCTGGACACATCTGGTGGAGCCTTGCAGTACTCACCAACTACATGTACCCAAATTGTCATGGTATGTGCCATACTACACAATATGATCCTGTGAAAACAGATGCAGCAGGAACAGCATGGGGCAGGGATAAACAGCCCCCCACCATTGCCAAGGCCTGCACAGGCACAGTGTGACTCGGAGGAGGAACAACCTGAGCCTGCCCCAGTAGGCACTAGGAGGCGTGCCCAGTATGCCCTGGCCTTGGCAAAGAGGCAACGCATAGCACATACACTGACTCAGTAGGAACCCTGGAAATTAAATCTCTCTCTGACTCGCACATACAGTAAAAGGGATGCCTAACTTGACACTACCTGTTTTCAAACATGTATAGGGAGTGAATTATGTGCATCTGACATAGGCAGCCCTGCAGCACCACCTGAGGCATGAGTGTCCTATTTTAAGCAATATAAAGTACTGCTAAGCACATTTTACCAGTATTGAGCATATTTAAATTCAATTGCGTGTGTATCTGCGCACCGAGCTAACCAGCGCAACGTCTGGCAACAATGAGCAATGTTGGCCAATGTTGGGCAAAGTTGGACAAAGTCGGGCAAAGTTGAGCAAAGTCAGGTAAACACGCTTACACCTGCTTTACTGTTCCTTAAGCAGTCTGTTCTGCCCAGCAGGAAAATAAAAAGCAGTGACAGGGCTCAAACTCAGGATACTGTGCACTATAGTCACAGTACTAAACCACTAAGCCATGACAGCATTTCACTGGCACAGACACAACTTAACTCACTCACACATACCAGTTGGGGGGGGGGTCACATACCTAACAGTCACAGCCAGCAGGACAAATGCAGACAAATGCAAACACAAACAAATGCTGTATCATGCCCTCTGAAGAGGCATATGAGTAACCACCCCCCAGGCCTATGCAGACAGATAACAGCAGGCCAGGCAGGGTGATGTGGGTTGGGTAGGCTATGAAGTCACAAACAAACACATTCTCCAATATAACCTTCTAGCTGACTGTCAACATGGTTTTAGACCATTCTACAGTACCACCACTGCTCTCCTATCCTTTACAGACTGCATTAATAAACATCGAAACAATAACATGCTCTCCTCTGCTCTGTTCATTGACCTGTCGAAAGCTTTTGATATGGTTAACCATCAAATACTTCTCAACATACTCAACTCATTCTCACTTGACACACAGGCATTACAATGGTTCAAGTCCTACTTGCACAATAGACAGCAGGCTGTCCTTTGGGATAATAACCTATCCAAACATCTCCCTAATATCCTTGGTGTCCCTCAAGGCTCTATCCTGGGACCTCTACTCTTCTCCATATTCATTAACGACCTTTCTACTAATTTACCTCTACCTGCCAGCATACAATATGCAGATGACTTCACTTTGATTTGTAAAGCATCCACTTCATCTGAACTCCAGTCCATCACCCAAACAGTATTTAACCAAGTAGAAAACTGGTTCCAACAACGTCGCCTCCTCCTTAATGCCAAAACAAAAACCAAACTATTACTATTTACTCCAACTATTAAATCCACCCCTATAGATTACTGTATTACATCCATCGATGGTACAATCATAGCTCCTGACCCAACTACAAAACTCTTAGGTGTACTGATTGACCACAACCTCAACTTTGACTCACATATTAACACCACTATTAAAACAGTAAACAGAAAACTTGGATCCTTGTATAGGATAAAACCTTTTCTCACCCCAGAAGCCAGATCTACTATTGCCCAGACCCATCTGATCTCCACCCTCTTCTATGCCTCACCAATTTATACTAATCTTTCCAAAAGCAACCTAAACAAATTGACCACTTCTTATAACAATATTGCCAGGTTTGCTACTGGGTCCCCATTTAGAACTCATTACTGTCTATCTCAAACTTATAGGATGGCTAGAACTAAATAACCAGCTAGAATTTCAACAACTCTCCATTACCCATAAGATTCTGTACCAGCCTAGTAATACTCCTATTCTCAGTAGCCTCATCTCCCACTACACAAACCTTACTAACCTTCGCTCAGCATATAAACTACTGGTTACCATCCAGAAATCCCACAAAAAGTCAGGTGATTCTCTTTTCTCTAATACAGTGGGGAAGATTTGGAACAAGCTTCCCATTAAACGTACATCTCTCTCATCATTACCACTCTTTAAAAAGCAACTAAAGATTCAACTAAAAATACAATGGCTCTGTCCTTGAACTAACCCTGACTAACACCCCCCAGTATAACACTATTCTATAACTCTCCTCCAGTAACCCACTTTGCAGTATTAGCAAATTCATCCCGCACTCCCTTCTTAGTATCTTATTCCCACGAAACTTCTCTGAATATGCTCTTAACAACTTTGCTTTCTTCAGTGAGCTCATATCTTCCACCATGTATACAGACCAACTATTTATTTCACTATGACTGTAATTACTTCTTCATGTACATATATTTAATAATTTTCTTATTTCTCAGTGTTATATATTTTTTATAACCTATATACATCATTGTAAAGGTACATTCCTACCCAATATACTTATGGTGAATATCAATCACTTTCCCCTGGTAATAGTACTGTATTTTGCCTTATTAAACTCAGTAGTCACAGTCTGTATAATTTTAGTTCTGTATAACTCAAGTTGTTGAAGAAAATCTTCAAATATATGTATTTTAGATATTTTTTGGACTTTTGTTCTGTCTTGATTTATTTAGTTTAAAGTGGAGCTCATCTCCTCGGGCCTCTACTGAAAATGGACATGTATCCAGTTAGACTAGCCCGGTCAACAAATGTAAAATAAAATAAAAATAAATAAATAAATAATATGCATGTAATTGGAAGCTAAGGTCTGTAGTGCAGTGGTATGCCTCAAGCCAGTACGATAGGCAACAGTGCAGACTGAAATGGAGTACCTGACATAGCAGTGCAGGCCTAGCAAATGTGTATAAGTGTCAGGTGAACCCTTCATCCTATGTACACCCACAGTAACAATCAGGTGTGCCCCCCCGGGTAGAAATGTACAAATAATAGCTGTCCCCACTGTATGCAGAATGACTCATGGAAGCCCTGCAGGCACACTGTGCTTCCTGTCGATGTGCAACACAAAGGTTAGCCCTGAAGTAAAAATCAACTTGATTTTCACACACATATAGTATATATGCTCATACTGGGCATACTCACACACTTAAACAAATTTAGCAAATTTCAGTTAGCAACATACTGAAAGGTCATACTGGGCATGCTCACACAGGCCATGTCTGAGTACAGCAGTGGGCCACACATATCTGGCAGTTGCAGTTCTTACTCCAGACACTTGTCACTATTCACCAATCCTGCCTTCTGCACACACTGATATGAAAACAGACCCATATAATATATTGGACACCTATCATAATCAAACTATGTACTCCAAGTACTTAAGTTGTTCAAAGAAAGTGAAAAACCAAAGAAGATCAATAATTCTCTGATTAGTATCATCAAGAAACAATGAGCACTCCTAACATTATCCAAGCCATGGTCAAAGAATCCATAGAGAACCATGAAGCTTTCTTTCACTATGTCATAAATATCACTGTAAACTCATATATGTTCTGAGTCAGTGCAAACTGTAAATGAATACATGTACATGACTGACATTGCCAACATCTTGTCAGACAGGTTCATACATATTTACCCCCTTCTCACTGGCAAAAGGGCCTATTATCATACCTGGAGATTGTGAAAACCCAGAAATCACATATACAATGGTTAAACAGCTCTTTCCAAACCTAAAAACACTGCGTGTATGTGATAACATGGTTTCCCTGGCTGTGTCATATGTGAACTCCAAAACAAACAGACCCTGCACCTGAACAGTCTGTTGAGACTCAAAGTCTGTACAGGATATGAAACTGTTGAATGGGTTACAGCAACGCTTGGCACACTCCACAACAGACCATGGGAACTATTGTCTTATAAGCCTAATAAGCCTGATGTGCAAGGCCATGGAGTCCATCATTATGGAACTCATAAGCAGAGCTATTGAGAGCCTACAAACACCCAACACTACCCATTTTGTTTTGGTCAGGGGCAGATCATGGTTCCTAAACCTGCTAGACATTTTTAAAGGCAGTTACCCAGGACATGCATCAATGAAATGAGCTACACACGGCCTACACAGACCTTGAAAAGCCCTTTTCCAACATCCCACACACATGTTGTATCCACAAAATCAACAACCTGTGCATAAACACGTATGTCATCTGATGGATTGCCAACTGGGGCACAGATAGATCCCACAAGGTAAGAACTGTGGTCTCTTACTCAAGCTGGTAACAACTGCTGTCCCCCATGGCTCAGTCCTGCGACCCCTCCTGTCTGGTGTATACTTTTCAGAAATACAGTCAAACACGAGGGCTATGTTTAGCATGGTTTGTGGATGACTGCAAATAGGTTGTCAAAATCGATGTTTGGGACAACAGAGACATCCTTAAAAAGGGTCTCAGTCAGACAGATGTGGTGTCAAACTTATGGGCTCAAGCTACAGTCATACAAGTACCACATAGGTGCCAACAACCTAAATATGGAGGCAATAATAAGGGATCTATGGACACATGTGGATAGTCATCACTACTTCCAGAAACACATTCACAAAGTGGTTAGAAAATCATGCTATATGTTCCCACAAACTGCCAAGGTCGTTGCATGTTGGTCAAAGGAGGTTCCCTCTACTCATCAGTCATCAGACACATCAAAGAGTACCACAACACACTTGCAATGAATCTATCTAGGCACCTTCAGCAGCTGGAAAGACCACTGACCTACCTCAAAAAGAGCATTACTGGCCTGAAACAGTTGCCCCATGCAACAAGACTGAATTTAACTCAGACTGTACTCTATTGCATACTGTCTACTCAGGTGATCTCTGCTCAACAGACAGGTCCATGTCCAATGCAGAATGGATGTACATGTGCTATCTGAAGTAACACCAAGCTCACTGTACTACATGCTCTAGGGATGTCATCATCACAACAATGAATAGAACATGTTGGAGGGATACATTAATAACTCGCAGACTTCCCTTTCTTTGGAACAGGCTCCCTCCCAACCTACATTAAGCTGAGTCCCTCACTGACACTCTTCCAGAGGAGACTTGATGAGTGTATGTGAAACTGAACTGTCAAACCATGGATCACTTCATCAGCTCTACTACACAGAGGCCTAGGGAACTAACTCCATGGGTGGTGATAGCTGCACACTCTGGCCATACTAATATATGACTTCAGGCAGATAGCCTATTACCTACCTATGTACCTATATATATATGTAGGGGGAACACAGTATATTAAGCCAAAGATGGATGGGCAGAGATGTGTGTAAGAGAGTGACCATGACAGGGAGCCATCCAGGACTGTCCCACTCAGCACACATCCCAATGGTACAAAAGACATGAGGTGCACATCTCACCCAGTGTACATAACAGCCACCAGTATCTGTAAGCATTACAGTGTATGTGGTCCATGTTCCTGCTGTACAACATGACGGTACAATGAAGTACACATCTACTATCTGTAGCATGTACCTGTCACATAGTCTACTACATACCTATGAACCTATCTTCAATAAGGCATATGTTAGCCTAGGCAAGTTGTGTAGCTTTCACCACCCCATTGGGTAGTCTCCCAAGCCCTCGTTCTAATAGTTAGTACCCTAAGCCCCTTTCTAGTGGGGCTCCTGATGTGATGGCTGGTGTGAATTGTCTGTTTCCCATCCACTCATCAAGGTTCCTATTGAAGAGTGTCAGCAAGGATCTCTGTCTGATGTACATTGGGACTCTGTTCCACAGTAAGGCAAGTGTCTGGGATGGTACTCTATCCCACCAGCATGGTGTATTCATTGTTGTGATGAGGTTCATATCCCTGAAGTGTGTAGGGTGACTCAATTTTGTTATCTGTAGATGGAGCATGCTCAGCAGTTATGTGCTGGACATGGCTCTGTATGTTAGGCAGAGTGTGCCTCTGAGTAGGCGGTACGCAATGACAAATAGATTTAGTTTTACCAGTTGTGTTGCATAACACAACTGTTTGAGGCCAGTAATCCTCTTGGTGAGGTACCTCTGTGGTCTCTACAGCTGCTGGATATGCGTAGTCGAGTACATCCAAAATGATGCATTGCACTCAATGATGAGTCTGATGACTTAAGAGTAGAGGGCCACCACTACCTCTTCGTATCTTGATGCAAACCCTTTGTTGATTAGGTGGGCCACAAAGGATTTCTCAATCACTTTGGCAACATGGTTGTCAAAGGAAAGATGACTATCTACTTATGTCCCCAGATCCCTTATTACCTTGTCAGTTTTAAGGGGTAACACCTATGTGGTAGTTTGTGTGTACTTTGTTTTCACCAAAGGGGATCACTATGCATTCCTCCACATTGAGCTTGAGGCCATGATTCTGACACCACACATCTGTCTCATAGAGTCCCTTCTGGAGAATATTTGTGTCATCCAGGGAATCTATTATGGCAAACACTTTACAGTTCCCAGCAAACTTAGTCAACCACAACCCTCCTGTGTTGGCATGTACATTTGAGAAGTCTATACCAAACAGGAGGGACCCCAGGACTAAACCCTGGGAACCACCAGTTGTTACTGGTGTAGAGTCTGACATGTAGCCAGCAACTCTTAATTTGTGGAATATATCTGTGAGCCAGTTTGCAATCCATCTTGTGATGTGTGGATTCATGCCCAGGTTGGTGAGTTCATCTATGATACCTGACTGGGGAATGGTGTCAAAGGCTGTAGTGATGTATAGGTAGGCTGTGTTGAGCTCATTTCAATCATCTGTAGCCTGGGTAATGGTCTCAAAGAAATCCACCCAGTTCAGGAGACGTGATCTGCATATGATGAAGCCAAACTGGGTGTGCTCAACTGTGTGAAGGTTCACAATCTCTTTATTGTTGACTTCCATTATTATTGGCTCCATTGCCTTAAAGAGCAGACTTGTCAGGCTCATAGAGCATGAATGCCAAGGGTTTTTTGTGGCCCCTCCCCTGTGGAGTTTGAAGAATGTTGTTGTGCAACATTCTATGGGTACATATCCTGTACAGAGCATGTAGAAAGAGGTGTAGGTATCCTTGATGAATATGGATACATCCCCACCCTATGTGCTATGATCCAGGTCCTGATGCTGGAAGGTATGGAATGAGTAGTATCCTCGTAGTGCTGGTGTGCTCTCTGGAGCCTTGAACTAGGTTTCTGTTACTGCACAGATATCAGTATTCTCCAGACTGAGATGTGCCTTGAGTGTGTGCATCTGCAGGCTGGGACTTCTGGCAATTAGCAGCATTTAGCTAACTTTGTGGTTATTTGTGTTGGTTATGCGGTTTGGTTTGTCCTGAGTGACTGGTGTTCCACACCTGAAGTCAATGCCTCATTGGTCCCATCTGACAATAAGCTAATTACCCTACATATCCACATTCTGGACCCACCCCCCATTAAGGAAACCATGTTAAAAAATGTCTCCAAAGCCAACTTCATGCTTCTTAAGACAGAAGTGCTGAACCTCAGGACACCCATGCAGATGGACAATACTGTTACAACTAATGAATCCTTCACAATTGCACTTTATAAACACTTACATGAGTGTATGCATCATTCTATCCCAAACAGAACCAAGATACTATCCTCCAAGAAAAGGAAGCCAATCTGGTGGTCCCCTGCCATAAACAAACTGCACAACAGAAGGAAGAAACTGTTGCAAAAGTGGGTAAAATCCCATGAGTGGAGGAGCTCCCTGGTCAGCCTCAGTAAGAAGGTGCGATCCCTGATAAAATCCTTCAAAGCTAGTTACGAAAACAAAGTCGACACTGATTCTAAAGATAACCACAAAGCATTCTATAGCTATGTCAAGAATCTCAATGGCAACACTCAGATCTGCTCTGAGTTACAGCACAATGGCACTAAATATACAGACCCAACTGATATTGCCTACAGCCTGGCAGATAGGATCAGTGCTAACTTTACCCCCCTCTCACCCATGAAAGAGCACATCTCTATACCGGAAGAATGCAAAGTTGCTGTCATCATGGCTGCACAGGTAAAAACCACTCTCCAAAGCCAGGAACACAGCATCCATGGGACCAGATTACATCACAGGCTGTGTTCTACACGAACTACAGAATGAACTGGCTCCATACCTACATACCATGTTCAATCATAGCCTCACCTCAGGCTTTGTGCCTGCTGAATGGTGCACAGCGACGGTTATCCCACTACACAAGGGGGAGCCACCATGGACCCTGGGAACTAGTGCCCCATTAGCCTGATGAGCCTAGTCTGCAAGGCCATGGAACGTATCATCATGGAACTTATAAACAAAAACATTGGTAATCTCTGAACTCTGGACCACAACCATTTTGGGTTTGTAAAAGGCAGATCATGTCTCCTAAACCTGATAGACTTCTTTGAAGCAGTCACCAAAGCCATAGACAAGGATAAGGTGGTTCACACAGCCTATCTAGATGTTGCCACGGTTTTCGACACCATCCCCCACTCTGGAATTATGGATAAACCTAGTAAACTAGGTAAAAATCCCTATGTCACAAGATGGGTTGCCAACTGGCTCACTGACACAACCCACACTGTGAAAGTAGCAGTCTCCAAGTCCGACTTCGGACCAGTGACAAGTGGAGTACCACAGGGTTCAGCCCTGGGTCCTGTCCTGTTTGGTATCTACTTCCCTGAAGTATAGGTTAACATGGAAGGTGTCTGGCTAATGAAGTTCCCAGATGACTGCAAACTAGGAGCCATAATCGAGACTACTAACGATGTGGACATCCTACAAAAGGGCCTCACTGAGACAGATGTCTGGTGTCAAAGCCATGGCCTCAAGCTCAATGCCAAAAAGTGCATTGCCATCCCCTTTGGTAAAAACACTGTACCCATGAACTACAACATAGGTGGTAGTATACTTAACACCGAAAGTGTGATAAGATACCTTGGGACACAGGTGGACAGTTGACTCTCCTTTGATAATCACATCGCCACAGTAGTCAGGAAATCCTTCTATGTGGCACACCTCATCACAAAATGTGTCTCATGCAGAATAAATGAGGTCATTGTTCCCCTCTACTCATCACTCATTAGATCCATTATAGCGTACAATGCCCCTTTTGCTATGTACCTCAAAAGACATCTACAACAACTGGAAAGCCTGCAGAAATACCTCACAAAGAGGATTAGTGGCCACAGATACATGCCATACACAGACTGTCTCAAAACACTACAGCTTTAGTCTGTCACATATCACCTACTCAGAGGTGATCTCTGCCTAACATACAAAGCTATGTCAAACACAGAGCTGTTGGACATGCTCCACTTAAAGAAATCCCAATCCCTCCGAGCATCAGCCCCAAAATCCAGACTGAAATACAAAAGGAGGGGGTGTATCCATTTTCATAAAGGAAACCCACACTTCCAGGTTAGTGGCACAGCACAAGGCTTTGGAGACCATGCAAATGCAACTAACATTGGGCAAAGCTGCTTATCAGATTGTAGCCTGCTACAGATCACATACCTTGTCTCAGGACCCTCACTCAACATTCCTGAGAACACTGGAAAATATAAAGGTCCTACCAAACACCATGATATTAGGAGATTTCAACTACTCAAACATTGACTGGGAGAATTACTCAAGTACAAACTCCTTTGCCCAATGCTTCCTAGAGTTTATAAACTCAAATGCCCTGGAACAGCTGGTCACCATGCCCACTAGAGGTGACAACATACTGGACCTTATCATCAACAACATGGGGGATCAGTGTTCCACACCAGAGGTAAACCCCTCGCTGGTAAGATCAGTCATAAAGTAATCACACTGGACATCCACATCATGTCCCCACCCCCAGTCAAGAAACCACTGTGAAAAACATTTCCAAAGCAAACTTCTCACTTCTCAAGACAGAAGTGGAAAGTTTCAAAGCCCCCTTGCCACAGGATAACGCTATCCAATCTGCAGAATCCTTTACAAGTGCATTCTATGAGCATCTACATTTAGGTGGCAACTGTCAGATATGCTTTCAGCTACTGCAAAATGGCAAAAAATAGATTGAACCAACTGACATTGCCAACATCCTGGTGGACAAGTTCAGTGCAAACTTCACCCCCCTCACCCCCAAAAGGGCCTGTGTCCATCGCAGAAGAAGGCAGAGCCCCAGACTTCATGGACATGCAGGTAAAAACAGCCCTCCCCAAAGCTAAGAACACAGCATCAATGGGACTGGATGATGTCCCAGGCTGTGTCTTACACAAGCTCCAAAAGGAACTAAACCCTCACCTACATTCACTGTTCAGACTCAACCTTACCACAGGTTATGTACCTAAAGAATGGCGTACAGCAACAGTCATCCCGCTCCACAAAGGTGGTGCCACAACAGAACCTGGGAACTGTCACCCAATAAGCCTGACCAGCCTGGTCTGCAAAGCTATGGAGCGAATTATCATGGAACTCATAAACAGAGACATTGGGAACCTCCAGATACTGGACCCTACCCAATTTGGCTTTGTTAAAGGCAGATCCTGCCTCCTAAGCCTAGTTGACTTCTTTGAAACAGGTACCAAGGCCATAGATGAAGGGAAGGTAGTCCACACAGCCTACCTGGACCTCACTAAGGCCTTTGACACCATTCCCCACTCTGGCATCATAGACAAGCTTACCAGCCTGAACATTAACCCCTATGTCACAAGATGGGTGGCCAACTGGCTCATGGATAGAACACACATGGTCAGAGTTGCAGGTGCCATGTCCGACTCTAAACCAGTCACAAGTGGCATCCCACAGGTCTCGGTCCTGGGACCCCTCCTGTTCAGTATATACTTCTCTGAGGTACAGGCAAGCATGGGAGGACTATGGCTGACTAAGTTCCCAGATGACTGTAAACTGGG